>NC_135578.1:2573373-2887777 GCF_965152235.1 Eretmochelys imbricata | reverse complement strand
CTCTGAGGGTGAAATTCTCAGCTTCAGGGCTGGCCCAAGGCTGGGGTTTGGATTCATAGGACACTTGAAAGTTTCTGGGTGGGGGGGCTGCACCCAGAAGCAGGAGCAATGAAAGCTTCCTAAAAGCAGGAGAGCCACTGGCGCCCAAACTGTGGCCCCGCCCCCATCTTTTTTTTTTTTCAGAAGGTTAGGTTTGGAAGGGACCTCAGAAGGTCATCTAGTCCAACCCCCTGCTTGAAGCAGGACCAATCCCCAATTTTTGCCCCAGATCCCTAAATGGCCCCCTCAAGGATTGAACTCACAACCCTGGGTTTAGCAGGCCAATGCTCAAACCACTGAGCTATCAGCTATCCCTGAATCTTCCTCACTCTGTGGCTTAGTTTCCCTTCTGTAAAATAAACATAATGCCACTGACCTCCTTTGCAAAGTGCTTTGAGATCCACATCTGAAAAGCACTATGTGACCACAAGGTATTGGCCCATGGGCTTGATCTGTATAATGTAAATCGATATCATCCACATGAATAGTCAAATGACTTGCTATAATATATTTTACAGTACCACTGTACAGATATTGTTCTCCCCTCCAAATACTAGCTGCTGCCATATGAACAGGAATATGCGCTAGCTGGCTTTAACCCTGAGTATTTCATTTTCTCCATCATAATCACTGGTTCCCTTTGCACAGTGCTAATCAGCATCTAGCCAATTAACAATAAACAAACTCATTTTATCTTACTATTACAGATCAAATATGTTATTGCATTTAGCTTAATGTCTAATGAAGCTTTTAATGGTCAATATTTTTCAGGTGAGACAATCTGGAACAAATCCTAGAGCATAAGAAAACCAAAAAAGGGACTCATTCTCCAGCACTCTGTGACATTGGATCTGCAGCTAACCAGCTTAGATGACATTCTACAAACAATGGCTTCGTCCATGAAACACTCTATTGTACCGTTGGATATCAGTGGGGTTGAATTTCAGCTAAGTCAACTGACAGACTGGGTTCAACACAACCTAATGGCTCATATTTTCTGAATGATGTACGTGGGAATGACTCTTTTACAATTGGCCCTGGGCCTAAATGGAAATTAAATATCCACAGCAATATTTGTCTGGTGTGTTACATTACAAAATATTGGCTCCATGTTGTGCCTAACGACATTCTGTTTGTAATGTAGTGTAGCGCAGAAAAACTACATCTTTTAGTACTACTGTGCCTCTCAGAAACCAAAGCTTTGTTATAGCCGAGATACGATAAGCCTGGAGAGCTACCATTTTGCTAGATAAGATAATAGAACAAGAAATGCATAAATTTTCTTAAGATCATACATTCCACTCTTACTTTTAAGGTGTTGGTACAAAGTTGTAGGGGTTTAAGATAGTGCAATATGCTTTAGGGAATTCATCAAAATGTGAAGCCGCTCATGTGGTATTCAGCACATTACAGACTATGAGGTAAGGGTTGTTGCTTGCAACAAAACATGTTAACTTTGGTTGGTTGTTATTCACGTGACGTACTCGCTCAGTAATAACGATCCTCTGCAGTGCTGCTCTGAGGAGACTCTGCAGTCGTTTCGCTGTTTATTGCCAGTGCATCACAGAGAATATGTGGCTGAAATGAAGGCAAATGGACGTACAATGTCCTGGCAAGAGCCCTGAGCTGACGCAGCAGGCTCCCGATCCCAAGCTGAGTTTTGCAGCTCAGGTCTACAGTTGTCACTAGAAGAAGGCAGCTTTTGTCGTCCCTTGCCACACAGTGGCATGTGGGACAACTGTGTTCTTAATGCAGAATGGGTGAGAACGGCAATAGCTCGGATACTCTGCGATTGCTGCTTTAAACCACGGCAACCTGTACACCATCTTTGCAGTGGGGCTGGCATGGGCCATCAGCCGTGAACATACCTGAACTTCAGAGAAGTTCGGCGTCAGATCCGAATCAGGATTCAAATGCCACCAGATTGACCCGACGCTGCATCAAACAAATCAAACATGCCTGAAAATGTGTAAATAAATAATTCCTCCAGGAGTGTCACTGAAGCACAGTCTGATTTGAGACTTAGTGGAAATGCCCAGGGTATACACAGTGCTTGGGCCAAAATCCGGCCAGGACCAGGGATAAATTTGGCCCATTGACTTAGAAAGCTGCTGAGCAAATACAGAGAGTAACATCAGGAGCAAAACAAACGCATTCGGCTAGAGTTAGGCTTGGCAGAATTCATTTTTTTAATACTTGTGACAGATAATAGCAACGTTTATTTGTAAGTATTTTTCCGATTATTATCGATTACAATTTTCACAGTTACACAGAATTATGGGGTTTTATGCATTTCTTTCAGTTTTCATCAATTTAAATTTTCACAGTTGCAGGAAATGCTGGGGGAGGAAGTCAGACAGTTATTTAATGACAGGAGAGATTGAGATTCAAACAGTTAAAACTTTATAACCATCAACATCACATGTCAAACTGTACAAAGTAAATATCCTCAAATCAAACTCTCACGCAGCATTTCTCTTACTTTGCCTGTCAGTACATTTTGATTATTAGCGACGGAAATATTTTTGTTGGTTTGTGTGTGTACGATGAAATTGACATATAAAACTAATCCTTCCAAGCGTAGCTCTAGTTATTGCTCTGATACTTTGTAAAAGTAGCTCCAGGAAGCCTGAGTTTGCTATCACAGATTTAACATGACAGCAGACATCTTCCACAGACTTTTGAAAAGCCTCAACCATTCTAATGCTATTTTATTTCCAGTCAAAGTAAACAGAAATCCCCTTCTGACAGAGTCTGTACATTTTAGCCCTTGAACAAGAGGTGAAATACAGAAAAGGAAGGCACAATGGCAAGCCAGAAAAGCTTGGGAAACTGAGCACTTTCCAAGAACCCAGCAAATGAACCAGTCTGAAAGGTCCTCCTTTTGCATTTGGATATGTAAAGTAGAGCTGATTCTTCAATGCTAAGGAAGACAATTGCCATTCCATCCAGGTAGGTGGATGTGGAAGACTTGTACTTCAATTACATTTGCAAGCTATTTTCAACCCTTGCATTTGATGGCTTCATATTAAGTATGGAATATTCTCGTATTAATTTTGTAGCCAGTAATGAAGGCAGGACACCAAGCACTTCATATCACGTCTGCCTAGCAGATGACGACTGATCTGCAAGGAACATTTCATTTGTGTTAATGAGGATGCCATATCAAAGGTCTAATTAAAAAAAAAATCCCCTTGTGGCATTATGTGCAAAACAACCCCTTGATGCAGCATGGAGGGTGGCGGGGGGGAGGGGGGTGTTTCCCTCCTGTCTTAAAAAATAGAATTTGCAATAGATGGGGGGGGGTATGTTAAAGACTTAGTGGTGGCTAGGGACAGATTAGAAAAGTCAGCTCAAGAAACTCTGCAGTTATATGGTAAGTAAAAAAGCCCTATTTAAATCTAGGCCTGCCACTAGCACCTGGCTCATTTGTACACTTCCCGCAGCCCTAAGGAGGAGAGGACTGGGAATACTGGCTTGATCAGACAGACTAAAAGGCATAGCAAGTAGGCTGTCAGCCCCCTAACTCGTTACATCCCTCTAAGCAACTGAGGCCATGGGCCCAGGTCTTCATGGGGCCGACCAAGGATTCAGGCACAGTTGGGATATTTCCTGTGGGCTATCATGGGTCAGGCAAGGCCCCAAGGACTATGAGACCAGATTTTTAAACAAATGTGTGTAGCTTTGTCACGACCCCACCCACCTTGGCAAACTGGCCAACCAGAAAGTACCAGTCAATGGGCCACAGTTCCACGTGCCACCAGCTCTTTTTCTCCATGGTCAATGACTGGGAAAGTCTCCCACACTTGCAGCCTCTAAACATGATGTCGCTGAAATACTCCGGGGGTTTGCACCCTAATGGGAGTCCCGCCTCCTCGATATTTGGCTGTGAAGCTCGCAATATCGATAAATGAACCAGCCATAAAGGCCAGCTTTTCCAGGGTGCTCAGGGCGCCTGTTCTCAGTGTAAGGCGTTGGATTCTGAGCACTCCCTTTGCTGCCACTGCTTCTCCCCCACCTCCTTGTGGAGGTGCCTAGCACCCTGCCCTCTTCACAGTTTGCTCCTGACCTCCCATGGCATCTCTTGCTCCAACCCCTTTCCGGTGAGCTGTTCCAAGGGACCATGTGAGAAGAAACTCCTCCATCATCTGCGAAGAGTTACAAAGGGATCTCTAGGTGACTGGGTAACAAAATGTCAGTGTTGATAAATGCCAAGTAATGCACATTGGAAAATAGACTCCTAACTATACATATAAAATGATGGGGTCTAAATTAGCTATTACCACTCGAGAGAGATCTTGGAGTCATGTGGATAGTTTCCTGCGAAGATCTGCTCAATGTGCAGCGGCAGCCAAAAAAACAAACAGAATGTTGGGACTCATTAGAAAAGGGATAGATAATAAGACAGAAAATAGCATATTGCCTCTATATAATCCATGGTACGCCCACATCGTGAATGCTGCGTGCAGATGTGGTCGCCCCATCTCAAAAAAGATATATTGGACTTGGAAAAGGTTCAGAAAAGGGCAACAAAAATGATTAGGGATGTGAAATGGCTTTCGTATGAGATAAGATTGGGACTTTTCATCTGGGAAAAGAGACGACTAAGGAGGGATATGATAGAGGTCTATAAAATCATGACTGGTGTGGAGAAAGTGAATAAGGAAGTGTTATTTACTCATTCATATAACACAAGAAGTAGGAGTTACCAAATGAAATGAATAGGCAGCAAGTTTAAAACAAACAAAAGGAAGCATTTCTTCACATAATGCACAGTCAACCTGTGGAACTCTTTGCCAGAGGATGTTGTGAAGGCCAAGGCTATAACAGGGTTCAAAAAAGAACAAGCTAAGTTCATGGAGGCTAGGTCCATCAGTGGCTATTAGCCAGGATGGGCAGGGATGGTGTCCCTAGCCTCTGTTTGCCAGAATCTGGGAATTGGTGACAGAGGGTGGATCACTGGATGATTGCCTGTTCTGTTCATTCCCTCTGGGGCACCTGGCACTGGCCATTGAATAGAAGACGGGATACTGGGCTAGATGGACCTGTGGTCTGACCCAGTGTGGCCATTCTTATGTTTTTATCATCACCTCAGCACTCCCACTGCAGCAGAGGCCAGACCTCTAGTTGGCCTTGTATGGGCTAGTCTCCATACTCCCTTTCCCTGCTGCTCAGCCACAAAAGTGGAGCCACACTCTTGCCCATGCTGGCCATCATGGAGTGACTTCTACTGGCGCTAGTCACTGTCATGGTTCAGTGTGCTGCTTTTCATGGGGAACACGAGGGATACAGGGAAACACCTTGGTACAGAGGAACAAATGCAGTCACGAGGAGCCAGGTGGTCCAATTCCTCTCTCTTCTCCACTCTGATTTTCTCTCATGTAATTCCATTGTTTTCTGTGGACTTGTTCCTGAATTCCCCAGGGGGAGCAAGAGTAGAATCTGGCCCTGTGTTTCCTCCTCTGCATACCCTGCTATGGAATAAAGCTTGCAAAAGGTACTCTGACAATGGCCCCTTGCAGCACAGAGGCTGTGGCCACTAAAATATCCAAGCTATAGGAAAAACAAAGAGCCAGCGGTGCCAAGTCACCTCTAGAGCTGACGCCTCCTAGTCAGGGACATTTCAGAGCTGAGCAAGAGTCAAGCCTCTGCTAACCCCCTCAGGCGTTGGGCTATTAAAAACCTGGAATTAAATGTTCCTGCTTGAGTGCCCTTCTAGCAATTTTTTGCAAACCAGTTTCTCTTCCCTCCCCCCACCACATATGCAAACACAGTAATCTATGCATGGGGTTCAATTTCCTTGCATGTTAAAGGACTTAGGTATCTAATTGCACTTTCCACTTGCACTGAAAATGTACATAAAAAAATCCAGGTACAAAAAACTCTCTGTATTCAAAATTGCCAGTACAGGTTCAGACACTGGGTTGGAGCCCATTTGAAATTTTAGCCTAATAATCAACTCATTGGTAGCAGTTTGTTCTGTTGTGAGTCCCTTCAGGAATTTTTAACACCTTGCCACTATTAGCATCTTGCTGTTACTAACATTTGGGAGAAAAGAGCATCGGAAGAACCACCTGTTAGAAACCAGCCATGGTAGCCGAGCTCTGCAACATTTGTTAACCTTTTATTGAAGTCGCAGAACAAGGAGACACACCACCTGTCACATCTATCCAAAGCCACTCAGTCTTTGTTCAGTGCTTCGTGATTAAAAGGGAAGAAATAAATGGCCACCTTGGATTGCAGGATTGCATTTCTTCCTTTGCAGGAGACTTGTGTTATTCTGGAAAACTCAATTAAAAAAAAAATCCTGCCCTACTCTTCATGCCTCCCGCCCCCAGATCATAGGGAATTTGGGTGTTAGGAACTGGTCAGTCCAAGGAAAAGGCACTTGTTTTAATGTGAAGACAATAACAATGCTGCATCAGCACTAATCAAGGGTGTGTGACTGCAAAGAGCTGAGCATGTCCTGTTTGTGGCTGCGTGGCCTGGATGCCCATTAGGAGCCGAGGATGCCCCGAACCTCAAAGGAGCCGGCGGTGAAATTATTAGTTTAAAATCAGTGGTAGATGAACAAAGGAGCTAGAGGCGATTTGGTACCTAGGCGAAAACACACTCAATGTGCCATGGAAAGTCGGGCTTCACTAAAACAGGCAGTGTCATGTAGTGCTTCCAGCAGGGCCGTGAACACAGTGCGAGGATGTCTTCACGTTCTTTTTTAGCATCAGTCTAGCTGGATACTGGGGAGTTTATGTCATAGAATCATAGAATATCAGTGTTGGAAGGGACCTCAGGAGGTCATCTAGTCCAACCCCCTGCTCAAAGCAGGACCAATCCCTAACTAAATCATCCCAGCCAGGGCTTTGTCAAGCCTGACCTTAAAAACTTCGAAGGAAGGAGATTCCACCACCTCCCTAGGTAAAGCATTCCAGTGCTTCACCACCCTCCTAGTGAAATAGTGTTTCCTAATATCCAACCTAAACCTCCCCCACTGCAACTTGAGACCATTACTCCTCGTTCGGTCATCTGCTACCACTGAGAACTGTCTAGATCCATCCTCTTTGGAACCCCCTTTCAGGTAGTTGAAAGCAGCTATCAAATCCCCCCTCATTCTTCTCTTCCGCAGACTAAACAATCCCAGTTCCCTCAGCTTCTCCTCATCAGTCATGTGTTTCAGTCCCCTAATCATTTTTGCTGCCCACTGCTGGACGTTTTCCCATTTTTCCACATCCTTCTTGTAGCGTGGGGCCCAAAACTGGACACAGGACTCCAGATGAAGCCTCACCAATGTCGAATAGAGGGGAACGATCACGTCCCTCGATCTGCTAGCAGTGCCTCTACGTATACATCCCCAAATGCCATTGGCCTTCTTGGCAACAAGGGCACATTGTTGACTCATATCCAGCTTCTCGTCCACTGTCACCCCTAGGTCCTTTTCTGCAGAATTGCTGCCGAGCCATTTGGTCCCTAGTCTGTAGCGGTGCATGGGGTTCTTCCGTCCAAAGTGCAGGACTCTGCACTTGTCCTTGTTGAACCTCATCAGATTTCTTTTGGCCCAATCCTCTAATTTGTCTAGGTCCCTCTGTAGCCTATCCCTACCTGTCCCAGCGTCATCTTCTGCTTCTCGGCAGGAGGCCTGTTAACCACCTCCAATCGCTCAGAGGCACGCACAGGTTGCTGGAAGCATGGCCTGGACACGTGCTGTGTGGGATCCGTCTTCACAAAGCCGTTTGTAAATCTGCTGATCGTTATCCATCACACATCACCGCTGCTCGGCCTCGCCTGTGAATCGATGCGCTCGCATAACACGGCGGGCGGATTCTCAGCAATGTTACAGAGTGGGGACAATGAGAACTCGGTTTGGGAGGGCACCTGGTTTGAATGCAGAAGGATGGCCTTGTGGCTCTGGCATTTGAGGGAGACTCAGGAAAGCCTAGCTCAGTTCCTGGCACTGCTACAGGTGCCCAATGCCCCTGGCCCAGTCCTTTAGTCTCAACGGACATCAGTTCCCCATCTATAAGCAGAGGATGATAGTCCTGATCTGCCACACACGGCTGTTGAGAGGCTAAACGTTGCCGAGGTGGTGGCACTGTGTAACGGCGGGGTCAGCGTGTCAGAACCATATCAAAATTGTTCAACTGCCGAGGGGAAAAAAGTCAGTTAATCAAACAAGAATCACACAGATGTCTCCACCTCTCTGCTGCCGCTACTCGCGGGGCGGGGCTTACCTTGGGAGCAGAGCTCAAGCAGCCCTGGCCTGAAACCAGAACTTCCTTCCCAGGGGAAAGCTTCATGGGTGCTGTTTCAGCCCGGTTCAGGATGAACTATTTTTCAAAAACTCAAGTTTTTCCACAGGAAGGAAAATCCAGATCTTTTTGTTTCAAGGGGACCTCAATGGAGCTCAAATGCCTGGCTAGCCAACTTCCCTGGCTGTCCACCAGATAATCAGGGAAACTGGCCACTGGGGGCGCTGGCTCAAGAGGGAGCTAGCCAGGTGGCCCACTGGGGAACCTGCTGGGAGCAGAGCTTGCCCCATGGGGAGCCATGCAGTCTGCCAGGCAGATGTCCCCTGCTTACCAGCCTCCCAGCCTGGTTTCCTTTGAACGTTTCCACAGAAGCAACACGTCCGAGCGGAACATTCCGGATCTGTAGCCACAGCATTTTCAGGTGGAAAGCTGTTCCTTCAAACGGTTTGCCCAGCTCCACTCATCAGCCGGCTGCAGCGTTGGCGGTTTGCCATGCACACGTGAAGGCACTTGAAAACCTCTTTTCCTTCAGTAAACGGAAAACCCCAAAGCGCAGCCTGCCTGTCACCCAGGGATAGAAATGCCCCCCAAACCAAAAAGGAAACACTGCCTCTTGCATCTCTCTGTGGACTACGGTTGCCAACTCCGACTGAAGCTATTCCAGGAGATTTTTTCCCCCAACATGAAGTAATGTCATTTTCTTAAAATATCCTATTAAAATCTCCCGGATTGCTTTCAGTAATCACTGGGAGATCAATGCCGATTCCGGGCGACTCCAGGCCAGTCCTGGAGGGTTGGCCACCCTACTGTGGACACACTTACCTACAGAACCAAGCAGAGTTTACACTCCTGAGGGGGCAGATTTGGAGAGCAGGCAAGCGCTGGAATTTGCCTCAGGGGTAAATCTGGGGCATGAGTGCCAAAGAGACCTGCTGTATTTTTTTCTGAAAGGGCCTGAACTCCCATTGGCGTTGGTGGGAGATTTGACTGGACAAAGGCTGAGGGAGGCCTTCGGCCAGCCACTGAACGAGGACACAGCAGAAAATTGTTTCTCCTGTTTCCTTCATGAGGGAGCTGCCATATTTCTTTAATCACCCGTCTGTTGCCACGGTTTAATTCAGTTCACGCCGCAATGGGGCCTACGGTAGGAGTGAAGAGAAGCCATTCAGTTCTCAAGCACCTGACTACAGCTGCTCTCCGATTCCTGCTGTGAGGCAGGAGACAAGTTAACACCCACGACCAACGGAGCAGCTGGAACGGCAGTAGCCATGGGGTAAGCGGTAATGCAGAGTCGGGTCTCATCCCCATGTCATGAAACGCTTCCTTGGCTAAGCCCTTAGGACTGGGGCAGCTGTGTCTCTCTGGGCTGTTGCTGTAACGTGGGCACTAATGTTTCTAGGGCAGCTAACCTGAACAGACACAATCTCCTGAATGAAAGCAAGGTTGACCTGATCCTCCCCCTCCTCCTCCCCAGTCTTTGGAGACTAGCTATTGTCGGACTTCACTTGGCTCTGTTGCGCCCATGACTTCCTTCCAGCTGGCTAACCCTGTCCCTCGGTGCTCAGGCTTTTTATCTCCATAATGACTGCCAGATTCCTGGCTAGCCATCTTCCCAGGCTGCCCACCAGACAGAGTAATTCCCCATTTAGCCACTCCTTCACCCTGCTCGCATAAACAGCTGGCTCTGTCCTTTCTGCCTGCATCAGCCTCTCATTTCTCCAGCTCTCTGACCGCATCTGTGACCAGAACCGGGTTGGAGGAGAACCACTTGAAGGCACCCTTAGAGCATTGAGCCATCTGTTGAAAGCCTGGCCAGGTCTGGCTCCTCCTGTGGACCATGTTATGCCATGGCAGGGCCATCTGTGGGAGTGTGTCGTAGCTCCTTAGCCCAGAGTATTGGGCCGGCTTGCAATGGAGAGGGGTGCAAACCCGGCTTTATGTAAGGAGACTGTTAGGGAATATTGAGCATGCTTCACATTGTCTATTTAAAACAAGGAGCATGTGCACATATATATGGATGTGTGTATGCAGTTATACACCTGAAACTATTAGAATGTCTGGTTTAGTGCGACGGGAAGGCAACTTGTGTTCCCAAAACCTGCCGTTAGCCCAACCCACATTTTACCCAACAGGCGTAGCTGTCTGAAGGTAAATAAAGCCCTACAGATTCCTGATTTCTCTGATCAAATATGGGGCTATGGGTGGGCAAATTTTTGGCCTGAGGGCCACATCTGGGTGTGGAAATTGTATGCAGGGCCATGAATGTAGGGCTGGGGCAGGGGGTTGGGGTGCGGAAGGAACTGCAGGGTGTGGGAGTGGTGCAGTGTGCAGGAAGGGGCTCAGGGCAATGCGTTGGGGGGCAGAAGGGGGCTAGGGAGCTCAGGACAGGGGGTTGGGGTGCAGGAGGGATGCAGGGTGTGGCAGGGGGCTCAGGGCAGGGAGTTGGGGTGCAGGAGGGGTATGGCAGGGGGCTCAGGGCAGGGGGTTGGGATGCAGGAGGGGTGCTGCAGGGGGCTCAAGAAGGGGTTGGGGTGTGGGGTGCAGGAGGGGTTCAGGGTGTGGGCTCCGGCCTGGCGTCGCTTACCTTGAGTAGCTCTGGGGTGGCAGTGGCTCGTAGCAAGGCTCAGGCAGGATCCCTGCCTGCCCTGGCCCCATGCTGCTCCCGGAAGTGGCCAGCATGTCCAGCAGTGGCTCCTGTGGGTGGGGTGGGGTGGGGCAGGTGGCTCTGCCATGCACTGTCCTCACCTGTGGGTACCACCCCTGAAGCTCCCCTTGGCTGTGGTTCCCCATTCCTGGCCAATGGGAGCTGTGGGGGGCTGTGCCTGCAGGCGAGGGCAGTGCATGGAGACCTCTGCCTCCCCCTGTTCCCAGGGGCCACAGGGACATGGTGCTGGCCGCTTCTGGGAGTGGCGTGGGGCCAGGGTACACAGGGAGCCTGCCTTAGCCCCGCTGCGCCATGAGGCTGGCAATCCCGCAGGCCAGATTGAAAACCCTGATGGGCCGGATCCGACCCGTGGGCCGGAGTTAGCCCTCCCCTGGTCTATGTCAAGGGGATGGGGAAGCATCACAGAACAGAACACTACTCCTGATTTTCACATTAAGTTTCATTTTGCAAATTTGAAAGATATATTTTTTAAATAAACAAGAGAAATACTCCCAATGTGTTTAAATAATGCTCAGGCTGTTCCAAAGCTGAGAAAGGTCAGGGACTTCAGAATAAAAATGGGAATTACATCTTTAACACACAGCACACTGTTCTTCCCCCACAGTGGACGATATTAAAGGAAGAATATAGGAGTCTTAATTTTGAATGCGTTGGCTTTTGTCATTCCCATCACAAAATTAACAGTATTCCCACCTAATTTTGTGTATTTAATTTTACAATAGGCTATGCCATACGCACTGACTGTAAGTATTTGATCACTGCAGCTCCTCTAGGATTAGCTTATCAAGAATACAGCTATTAAAATAGAAATCTTGTCATATCACTGCCTTTATATTTTCAGTTGGAGATTTGATTGATGGAAAATGAACTGCCTGGACTAGCTCTAAAGTGTCTTTTCACTAAGAGCTGTAATGCCAGAGGCTACAGAAAAAAGGTACCGAGTCATCAGAAACGAATGCTTTGTTGGAGTTATGTAGCTTTTGTACTGCAGATTAATAATGTGAATCTACTAGGGGTCTCTTTCCGAGTGTAAAACAGAGATGGTCTTTTTATATCTCATGCCATGGCTTCCCAGTCTTAAAAAAGTCTTCCCATGTCTTCATGCAGTTTAATATCTGATGCTGCTTCACCAGCAGCTTAGAGACCTGAATTGAAGTTTTGCAATAGTAAGCACTTGACTTATCTAACCTACGAAATTTCTTTTTGGCAATAAAATGGATTGCAAGCTAGGACAGAATGTTTCCTCCTAGCTTGGAATATCAAGCCACTAGAGACAAGTCAAGGTTTCAATTTATGGCCAGTTAAAGAGACACTGGTAATGCTATTTTAATGTTGCAAAATTGCTGTGAAATTGTCATGTGTCTAAAAAGCATGGTGGTACAGATCTATGGCTGTTCCCTGCAGCTTACTTAGCTCTTACACCAGCATACGTCATTTGCAGATGACACTAAACTGGGAGGAGAGGTAGATACGCTGGAGGGTAGGGATAGGATACAGAGGGACCTAGACAAATTAGAGGATTGGGCCAAAAGAAATCTGATGAGGTTCAACAAGGACACGTGCAGAGTCCTGCACTTAGGACGGGAGAATCCAATGCACCGTTACAGACTAGGGACCGAATGGCTAGGCAGCAGTTCTGCAGAAAAGGACCTAGAAGTTACAGTGGACGAGAAGCTGGATATAAATCAACAGTGTGCCCTTGTTGCCAAGAAGGCCAATGGCATTTGGGGATGTATAAGTAGGGGCATTGCCAGCAGATCGAGGGACGTGATCGTTCCCCTCTATTTGACATTGGTGAGGCCTCATCTGGAGTACTGTGTCCAGTTTTGGGCCCCACACTACAAGAAGGATGTGGAAAAATTGGAAAACATCCAGGGGAGGGCAACAAAAATGATTAGAGGACTGGAACACATGACTTATGAGGAGAGGCTGAGGGAACTGGGATTGTTTAGTCTATGGAAGAGAAGAATGAGGGGGGATTTGATAGCTGCTTTCAACTACCTGAAAGGGGGTTTCAAAGAGTTTGAATCTAGACTGTTCTCAGTGGTAACAGATGACAGAACAAGGAGTAATGGTCTCAAGTTGCAGTGGGGGAAGTTTAGGTTGGATATTAGGAAAAACTTTTTCACTAGGAGGGTGGTGAAACACTGGAATGCGTTACCTAGGGAGGTGGTGGAATCTCCTTCCTTAGAAGTTTTTAAGGTCAGGCTTGACAAAGCCCTGTCTGGGATGATTTAGTTGGGGTTGGTCCTGCTTTGAGCAGGGGGTTGGACTAGATGAACTCCTGAGGTCCCTTCCCACCCTGATATTCTATGATTCTATGATACGTCAACAGGAGTAAGCACTAGAATGCCAATTCAGGAAAGCCCTTAAGCATCTGATTCAAGTGTAGATTGTGTTTAAGTTCCATGAAAGGCAAGTTATTTAAATAAGGGCTTTTCTGAAGGCGTGTTTTGGGATTCAGCTCTTGGGGGAGGGGCGGGAACATCACCACTTTGGGCTGGTTAATTAGGTTTGCAACCCTCCAATTCCCCTCCAGGGCAGTCTGTGCCCATTACAGCCCTACAGCCACTGATTGCCGGCATTCAGCATGACTTTAGCATTGGCCTGTCAGTGAGGATGAGAGGACGGCTTGTTTGTGGTTATTTCCCATAGCAATGACAAACTCTGGCCACCAGCATTAAATCACTGAGGCTTTGTAACACAGTAGCAAAGTGCCACCAGGGATGCTGGAACAGATTTTGTAGGGGGGTGCTGTGAGCCATTGAACCAAACTGTAAACCCTGGATATAATGGAACCCTCTTCAAGTCAGGGGGTGCTGCAGCACCCCGCACCCGTAGTTCCAGTACCTATGAGTGCCCCTGCAGAATTTCTAAGGATGTTGGAGAAGCCCAGTGAGAGTGCAACCTGGAGCCGCTCATTAGCCAGAGCAGGGCTCTCGATTTGGCCTTCCAGCACGAACAGTGGCCATACAGAAGGAAAATAATTGGACAATCAGCAGACTATTATCTCAGCAGCATGGAAGGGATTTACATGGGTAACTCCCATTAGTGGTAATGGGCATTCCTTCCATACATTCCCTGGACGCTGAGGAGCGAATAGATTGTTCCAACATTTCACTTACAGGAAAGGTCAAACGCTGTAGTTCTGTTCAACATGCTCAATATAGTCAATTAAAATACACTGGCATTTTCACCAGTTACTAACTGTCTTTGCTGTAGCTGTAATTAAACCGAACCTTATAGATGAAGGGAAGTCTTTTAAGATGTGCTTCTTTATTATGATCTAGCAGACTGAGTATGGGCCTGGAGGCCAGGATTTCCACATTCTAATTCCAGCTCCAACGTTGACTCAGTGTGTGACCTGGCATGAGTCACTTAACCTCTCTGTCTCTCAGCTTCTCTGTCTCTAACAGGAGAATAACAACACTGACTTACCTCTTAAGGGTGTTGGACAGAAGATTAGCCTGCACAGTGCTTTGAAGGCATGTAGCTCCATGACATTGCCACATATAGTTAGTATGTATTATTGTCTTACTAACAAAAATGATTTCCATAAGACTCTAGTTAAAGACTGCATTAGAGAGGGAGGAAGTTCTTGTGGTTAGGAGACGGTGTGGCCTTGGTAAAGTCACCTGGGGCCAGATTTTTAAAGATCTTTAGGCAACTAAAGACCTATAAACATCAGGGCCTTAATCTTTGTGCATCAGTTCCCGACCTGTAATAGATAGCTAATGCTCCTTTTCTCCACCCTCGTCTGTTTAGGTTGTCAGCTCTTTGGAGCAGAGGCCGTCTCTTAGTCTCTCTGTGTGCAGCATTAGCACAGTGAACCCTCAGTGAGTAATAATGTGCTCCCTTGGCTACAGAGCAAAGCTTCTTTCTGACTACGCAGACATGCTGAGCAACAACAGGGAATCCACACGTTACATCCATGGCAACGGGGTGCGCTTCCATCTGCACTGTGCACGCACGGGGACCATCACAGTCAGCATGCAAGGCAGCTGCTGCCAAGCAAAGCAGGTTAAGCAGTTGCAGAATACTAGGAGTAGCTTGCTCTAGCTATCAAGTTACTCTTGTTCTTCGAGAAGCCTGGCACATACGTGTGCTATTGGCCATATGTAGTGACGGGTGAAACCTCTGCAGCCTTTGCCATCTGATGGTTGATTCTATCAATGTAAATATATGGCCCCGGCACTGTAGTATCTGAGTATCCATCTTTAATGGCTTTATCCTCCCAATGCCCCAAAGTGCGCTTAGACCCATTATACACACAGGCACACAGAGGCACAAGGAAGATGAAGTGACTTAGCCAAGGTCTCACCAAGGGTCAGTGGCTGACCCAGGACTTGGTCCCAGATCTACTGAGTCCCAGTCTGGTGCCCTATCCTTCCCTCTGCTACTTGGTGGCCTTTTGGCAACAAGTCGGTGGGCTCGGTCTAGTTCCTAATGGAGACGCGTTCACATCACATTAATCCCTAGTGTGATTGGCACCAATTTTCACGTGTTTTGACAGCATCAGCCAAGAGGCAGTGGGCTGACTGGAGAGCCCCAGATAATCCCAAGCCATGGCCTCTATAGAATAGGCACATGGATGGTGCGGAGGGAAAGCTTGTCTGAGGGCTGGCCAGGCTCTGTCTGCTGTGCCGATGGGCAGCAATGGGTAATGAATTGCACCGGACAAGTTTCACAAGCAAGCGCATTGACTCTCAAAAAAGTGTGCTCACAGCTGCAGGGACTAGAGAGGCTGCAAGGGTCAGCCACCCCACCCCTGGTGGTCCCTGGGAGATACTCCACGAAAAGCCAAGCACACGCCTTAGAAAATGTTCTCCGGCAAGCCGGGAACGCAGACAAGGCCGAACAAAAGAGAGCAGCTCAAATTATAGAAAGGAAATAAAAATAATTCCTGGAGCCAAAATAACTCTTCTAATCACATACAGCAGAGCAGTGCTGATGGGCAGCTCTGACGCTCTTAAGGCTGATAGCAGGGACACTGAGATCCGAGAAAATAGCACGTCTTGAAGCTGTACTAGTCTTTGTGCGGAAGAAGCGGGTGGAGACTAGCAGTCAGAAATCAGGTGTGCAGAGAGAGGGGTGGCACAGAATTCGAGAGCGCATGTGTAAAACCCCAAATGCTTGTTGTCATGGGTCTCTCTGGCAGCCGCTGAGCAAAAGGGCCTTTACAGAAGGGTCACTAATAGGAAGCCACTGGCAGTAGCCGCTAGCACCATTCTTTTCTTTTGTAACTTTTCAGGGCAGAGGGGAGCTCTCTCATGCCTGACTAAGCATAATTAAAGTGGGCCAGTTTGGGCTCCTCTCCTTCCCTTTTTATCGCCTTAATATCCAGCATTTCCCCATGGAGGTGTAAAACAAACCATGCATTTGTATTGTAATGACCATTGCTAGTGGAGAGCCAATGATTGCCCTCTAGTGGCTACACCCAGAACAGCTCAGCTATGTCCCAGACCCTGCCCTGCTAAAGAGACTTGAGCTCTTGCTAGGAACCCCAGGCCTGCTGTCGCTGTAAAGGCCTGAATGGTCCCGGGAACTCTTAGGTGACCAAGGATTTTACAAAGTCAGAGACGTGCAAAGAACAGGAGAAAAATCTACACAGGAAACATGAAACCGATATTAGCTAAACTAATATGCAAACTTTACCCAGCAGTGACCTCAATAACTGCATGAGAGCATAAACTTCACACCGCCTTCACACTGACACAGATGTTTGTGTCTCGGGTAAACAGGGCTTTCCAGCTGTCACGCTGAGTCTCAGACCATCTCTCCAGTGTGGCTATTTCCATACAGCGGAGATCAGGTGTGCTGAAAGATGTAGACACGGAGGATTTCTGCGTGTGATAATGGTAGCCGGAGCAAGGTTTATATATAAAAACGCCATCCCTACAATTCAACGGAGCTCGGACTGCCCGCTCCTGGGGAGGCCTGGAGTTCAGCAGATAAGCTCTCCAAAGTTATTTGGCAGGAGTGCAGTGAAAACGCTCTTTCCCAAGTGCTCTCCTTCCTACAGCGAGCGACTTGGTGGTACAGCTTTGGTAATGAACAATAAGAAAAACACTGGCCTGCAGCTTGACCCAGGCCTGACACACCGGTACAGCCGGCACTGTTACTCACGGCAGCGCTTGCAGCGTGTGTCTCTGGGAGGCGCCCCTTGAGCCCGCAGGTGGCGATTTCTAGGTAGCAGTCGCCACGCGGCCCATGCACATGCCCTGTACCTCCTCATGGCACACTGAGGGCATATGGGGGTGCACGGGTGAGCCACCCTCAGTCCCTTCGCTCCTCAGTCATCCCCAAGGGCTACCCTCAGCAGAGGGGAAAGAGGGCGGGACACAGCTCGCGGCACAGGGTGAGGAACGTTTCCTTTCCCTTCGAGTGGCTGCTCCGGGGGTGGTCCGCGCCACCTGCCTTCTGAGCCAGAGCCCTCCAGGGGCGGGAGCAGGAGCCAGAGCGGAAGCTAGTCCTGCAGAGCCAAGCGCCGCTGCAGACCTGACTGCGTGGAGGCGGGCATAACGCGTTGCAAAGCGTATGGCTAGAAAGCAGGCTCTGCCTCTCCCCAGCCCTGGGATGTTCTTCAGAAGTGCCGGGTGGCCAGCGATGTGGTTGAAAACACTGTTGACAAAGAACTATAACTAACTTGGAAGCAAAAGACAGAGGAGAGGCCTCGTGTGCGTGCAGCAGCCATGCTAGGGTTCCATCTTGGGCTGAGGTGGTAAAGAAGGCCCTGAGGGCAGCTCACCCTTGTATGTCGTTGGTGTCCGCCGGGAGGAGGCACAGGGCGTGTGTGTGGGCCGAACGGAGACTGCTGGCTAGAAATCTCTGCTCAGAGGCGCACGCACCCCTGAAGGGGCACCCCCGCACAGGGACACTACTCAAAGAAATATTGCCCCCATTGTTTACATGTCTGAGTATCCCCGAGAAGTCTTTAACTGCTACAGTGTGCGCTGGTGGGTTAGACGTTTCTCCCAGCGTTGTTTGGCTTAACCCGCCGGGCCGTGCTTCCCTGTGACAGGCTGGCATTGCACTGCAGCCATTCCATGCTCATGGTCAAATCGTGAGTGGAGGAGGAAAAGCTATGGAAAGCGTCACCGGGAGCAGCGCTGGGCACAGCGATTGCCAGCTCGGAGAAGCTGTACAGAGAGACACCACTCCCCACCATGTGCCGCAGAACCAGGCTGTCCCCCTGAGTGTGTGAATCACAGCGAGCGGCGTAGCTGCCAAAGGGTGTCTGTTGAAAGGAGTGATTTGGGTGACAGCGTTTTCCTTCTGGCCACCCAAACGCAAGTACAAAGCTGGCGAGAAGCCAACCGTTCGCTCAGCTCCTCGGTGAGAATTGGCATCAGATGAATTTTTCGGGACTAGCATTGAGAGCCACTGGCCATGATGCCAAAATACCTGCCCAAGAATGAGCATCTGGTGTGCGCTTGTCCTCCTGGGGAAGAGCTGCTGCACAGTGCTGCTTTTCTCTTGCTCATGCCCGGCTTTTTAAAATGCCTGGAAACCCATTGGCATCTCCTTCCCCTCCTGACAGGAGCACGCGCACCTCCCCGGGCCCACGCTGCCGTGTTTTCTTGCAAGCGGATTAGCCACTCACATGTTCTGGCCTCTCTGTCCACGCGCCATGAACAGACACACGCGTGCACATGGATGCATGCACCCTCGGCTCGTTTGGCAGTGGGGAAACCTGCCGTTTCTCGCTTTCTTCACTAAAGGCAACCCAGGGAGGAAGTGAACAGCCAAGCACCAGCCTGGGGCTGACAAGCTAACTGACATTCCCATTGGTTTGAAAGATAATTTTGTATTGGCTGAAGCTTTCTAAAGGGTGTGACCTTTTGGGGGGAGTCTCTCACTCCCAGAATAAAATCATTTCCAAACAAGATGCAAGAGCAAAATTTGAACATAACCCGCCCCACCCCAGGGCTAAACTGTACCTTTCCCGTAAGCTAAACACTGTCAACTAGCCCAGGGTCTCGCCCGCTCTAAAGGACCGGTGGTGAGGCTGTAACTACAATAGCTAAGCCTTGCTTTGGCCAAGGAGTGCAGCAAACAGAACACGGCCGAGTGACTACGTCGTGTGTCAGTGACTGGGGCCTGCCAGAGCCACACACTGTCCCATGTGCCTAGGGCAGCAGATACCCTGCAGCCCGATCTGCAGCCTTGCTAACAGCTACTTCCAACAGCGCTACCCGGGCCTGGCTAGACTGACTTTCCCTGGTACTGACGTAAGGGCTAGGGTGAGAGGGGAAATATGAGAAACGACTGTTAGCCAATCAAAAGCTTTCAGCCCATTTTAGGCCAACTATTTTGTGCACTGGTTAAACCCACCATGATCTACAATAAGTGCTTTAGAAATGTGCCCAGATCAGCCAGGAGCCAGCGTCTCACTAACTATTTGCCCCTTTCTGTGGTCTTTATAGGGCAGCTGGTGCTCCCCACTGATCTAAATACGTGCCATATTTAGGCACTTACAGAGAACAGATGTGCAGGCTCATCCTGGGACAGCTACCGTATGACTACAGCATGAACGTCATGCCGCACAGCCCTTGTTTTAATGATGCAGGCAGTTGGCGAGGTAGTTTGCTGGCAGAGCGTGAGGATTCATTATAGAAACCCAGGGCCACGGGTGCAGTGAGCGTGCTTACCCACATGGATTACCTAACCGAGGTAAAACTCACCCTTGGGCAGGGGCCCAGCACAAGGCCTTATGCACCACCTACGCCCGGGGTGGAAGTAAGTCTAGGGACTTACTGGTACAGGGCTAGGGAGGCGGGGGGGGTTCCTCAGACGGAAGGGGCGGGGCTGGGGGAGGTCAGAGCCAGCCCCAGCCCACCCTGTACTGGCAAGTGCCTCCTTCCCAAACACAGGTGGCTCTGGCAGCTGTTTAAAGGGCCCAGGGCGGTACCAGCAGCCGGAGCCCTGGGCCCTTTAAATCATCCCCGGAACCCTGCCACTGCTTCCCCAGGGCTCCGGCAGCGGGGCTCCGGCAGCAGGGCTCCGGCCGCCACCTCCGTCCTGGGCCCTTTAAATCTCCGCCGCTACCCCAGGGCTCCGGCAGCAGGGCTCCGGCAGCAGGGCTCCGGCCGCCACCTCCGTCCCGGGCCCTTTAAATCTCCGCTGCTACCCCAGGGCTCCAGCAGCGGGGCTCCGGGGATGGGGCTCCGGCCGCCACCTCCGTCCCGGGCCCTTTAAATCTCCGCCGCTACCCCAGGGCTCCGGCAGCGGGGCTCCGGGGATGGGGCTCCGGCCGCCACCTCCGTCCCGGGCCCTTTAAATCTCCGCTGCTACCCCAGGGCTCCGGCAGCGGGGCTCCGGGGATGGGGCTCCGGCCGCCACCTCCGTCCCGGGCCCTTTAAATCTCCGCCGCTACCCCAGGGCTCCGGCAGCGGGGCTCCGGGGATGGGGCTCCGGCCGCCACCTCCGTCCCGGGCCCTTTAAATCTCCGCCGCTACCCCAGGGCTCCGGCAGCAGGGCTCCGGGGATGGGGCTCCGGCCGCCACCTCCGTCCCGGGCCCTTTAAATCTCCGCTGCTACCCCAGGGCTCCGGCAGCGGGGCTCCGGGGATGGGGCTCCGGCCGCCACCTCCGTCCCGGGCCCTTTAAATCTCCGCCGCTACCCCGGGGCTCCGGCAGCAATTTAAAGATCCGGGGGCTCCAGCCGCTGCTGGGAGCTGCAGGCCCTTTAAATTGCACCTGGGGAAGCCGATGCACCCCGGTACGGCGCACGGGCTCTTGCCGGTCCGCCGTACCGGGCCGAGCCGGCTTACTGTCACCTCTGCCTACGCCCCAGGTTGCAGTTCCGCTCCCACTGAACTCAGTGGGGAAAAGACTGGGCCCTGCACAGGTGCTCTCTGCACTGGGCTGAAAGGCCTCTTCAGCGTCTGTTGTGGAGAGCCTCTTTTGACTGGCGCTCAGTGTGAAGCCCAAGAGCGAGAGATTACTTGGCCTTACAAGACTCAGAAATTTGTCTGATCTCTGACCCCTGTCAGGGAAACATCAACAACAGAGGTCCCCAGAGGCCGTATCGCTCTGCTAATAAAAAACCCTTTAACAACAGTCAAAGCAGGCTCTGATCTCCTGTATCTGGCTGATTATAGACGACAAAACACAACCTAGCATTTGATTTTTGTCACCCCCTTTTGACTCACCCCCTCCTTTCGAGTTACATAAGCGTCTGTGGAACTATTCGTCCTCCCCATATACTTCATGGCAAACTGCCTCAATTCCCCCAAATTATCCCAGATCCGAGCCCACGGACACAAACGTTTCCTCCATTGGCTAAGGTGGATTGAGCCAGACAACGGTTTGCATTCATTCCACAATGAGCACAAGAAAGTAGCACTTTGCAGGCGTCTCATTTAGCATCAGTTCCAGCTGCCTAACGCTGCCATGCAATGCCTTCTTCGAGGCCCCCCTTAATGAGCCCTTCTTTCAGCCTTATGTAGAAAAGCTTAATTCTCTGGTTCCAGATCAACAGCGAAATTATTAATAGACATACATCAGGTACAATTAAAATTGTGCCGATGACTTATTCTGTGCCGCAAGTCCCTGCAGGGAACATTAAGACCCAATAAGTAATATTAAGTTAATGCTTTTTCTGACACCTTTTAAAGAAACGGTAACACTGCAGCACAGAGGACAGTAGATTCGTATGTGCAGCGCTGCAAGCTATTATCTAAACCCAACTTTCAGAGTTATAAAAACTGCATATTTGTTAGCAATGGCATGACAAATCTGTGGTTATTAGCGCCACTCTACCAAGACTAGAAAACTCCTGAATAAACTGCAATAGGTCAACGCTTCGCCAGAAATATCAGCTGAATCAGGAGGCTGAGGTTTCATCTCATTGGCACATTACTCATTATATGCACAAGAGAGCTCTACATCAGCAGAAAGCTGTGCATTATTTAGAGAGGCTCCCAGCTAGGAATGGCACATGTTTCACTAACTTCCGCTCATTGGAGCGTCGATCTTTGTATCGTTATTTCTCTTCTGCGCTTTGAACCAGCAACGCAGAAGAGTTAGACTGATTTTGCCCTGTAATGCTAGGGGGTCTTTCCTGAACAAAACACTGCAACCAATGGAATGTCTCGGCAGCAAGTAGTTTGCTAAATAAGTGACATCTGACACTATTCATGAATTGGCTGCAATAAAGAGCAGTAATATTTTCCACCTACTTCTGACTCTCATGGTTGGGAAAGTGTTATAAATGAGGGAACTTGACGGCTATGTTAAATGGTGATCAGTACTGTCTGCTCTGTGCTGAAGAGCAAAGTACATACAATCAGAACTCAGGAAGAGCCGGAACATCCTCACCCAACAGCTGAATAACTTCCCAATGAGAAAAAAGCCCCCAAAAGAGTAATAAGAGCCCTAATTTCACCTAACTTTTCAGCCAGAAATATTGTATTACAGGAGAAATATGGCCTTAGTGAGTGGGTCAAACATTATTTATGAAGAGAAGCTTGTCCTTTCTAATGCTGCTGTCTCTGGGAGCTCTGGACCACCATTGCTAAACAGCGAGAGGCTGCAGGATTTTTTTACACCTCCCTCCAACCACTTTTTACTGTTGTGTCTTTGGTATCATGGCTGGCTTGTTACACACGTGAGTTAGTCATGGAGGGTAACATTTTCAAAAGCCGCTTTGTGGCACAGGAGGCTATATCGCCCATAGGCACTCTGAAGAGCTTTTGACATTTTTACCTGTATAGGTAACTTCTGGAGGCTGCATCAGCCATTCCGCTGCAAGCTAAATACCTCAAGCTGTTACTGAAAAGTTTTAATAATGTGTAAAGGGGAAAAAAGCACCCTGCCAACGGCACTATATGTTGAGTCTTTTAGTACCTGACTGGAGGCAGTGGGCTCGATTTGCCTCTTATTTAGGGCTACACCAGTGTATTGACCCCTGAGCTACACCTGGGCGAGTGTCCCCGGGACGCAGGTGGTGGAAGCATGACTCACCACTGGGGCACCCCCCTCATGGCTGGACATAGGAGTGCATGCCAGTCTGATGCTCCCCACTCCCCCGTGGCCCGAGCATCGCTTCAGGCCTGAGGAGGTCTCTCTCCTCACAGCTCTGGCCAGGTCACAGTTCAGTTCACACCCTTACCGGGGTACCTAAAGCACACCTGAAAGGCTCTGAACATGCCAACACAAAAGCCTCCCTCTTGAGCTAGTCCTGGGCCTGTCCTTGAGGCTGTGGCTTCAGTCCCACTTTGGGCTCCGCAGCCTTTTTGTCAGACTTGTACGCCCCTCTCTTGGGGCTGGCAGGGGAACCCAGGCCCAGTGCCCCCACCCCACGGTTCTAGCCCAGAGACCCTGTGTTATGCAGCTGGGTCTGCTCCTTGAACTGCACTGCTGTGTTCTTAGCCACTTCCCACTGCCAAGCCTCTTGGGCCACATCCCTGCAGGGTTTAACACAGTTTCCGCTAGTTCCTAGGCCTCTGGCTTCTCCCGAATCCTCCCAGCCCCACCTTTCTCTGCTGGAGTGGCCCCCCTGCAGCCTGCCCCGCTGTGCCTCGCCCCCTTTCCAGGGCCTAGCACAGCGAGTAATGCCATCCCAGAGGCCTTCTCGGGCTGCTGTCCCAGGAAGAGGGAATTCCCTCCCACTTGGGGGTGTCTCTGGTTTGGGGCCTTCTCCTGTAGCTCTTCTGTTATAAAGAGGACCCAGTTCCTCCCCCACAGAGTCTAACAACCAGGGGCAGCAAGACGGGCTGAGTTCCCAGACTCCTGTTTACCCTTTTTTTCACCTGCGTGGGTGTGACATATGGGGGCACTGGAGGTGGTGCTGGGTCACCCCTGCCCTGCAGCCTTGGCTGCCTTACAATGCCTTGCGGTAGTAGCTCTCGCTTGGGCCACTCACAAACAGCCGTATAGCGTGCAAGCCACACCCTGAGTGTGTGTGTACTGCGGCCTGCCAGCTCCGCCCTGGCTCGCCCCAGCCATGGTTATACTGCAGGGTGACCCCCCCCAAAGCACCCTCAGTCCAAGATCATCCCCCAGACCTGTATGTCTTGTACAGCCCAGCCTGCTCCTGGACAGTCCCAATATATTAAGTCCGTTATTCCTTTAGGGAACAATATGCCAGTTTATTATCTTAAATAGTTATCCAGACGCTTCTACTTAAACACACCAGATTAGATAAAACAGGTTTATTAACTACAAAAAGACAGATGTTAAGTGAGGCATAAAAGTCAGAAATGGGTACAAGAAAAATAAAGATAAAACATTTACTAGTAGCTACTTAAGAAACTATCCTAGTTGCTTAGCAAACTTTCTCACCACATGCTCTCACAGATTACTGGCCAAACTCTCAGGGCAGGAACCCGCTCCCTCCTTCCCCGCCAAGTCCAATGGTGCAATGCCAGAGATAGACAGGGAGCATGATGACGTGTGTGTCTGCCCCTTCGTTGTATAGTCCTGTCCCCCGTTTGAGAAGTATTTCCAGCTAGGGAAAGGCAGTCTGGTGAGGAAAGGGAACTCCATATTGTTTCTTTGCTAAGATGTAGCTTTTTGGCCCTGCCCCCTTTCCTGCCAAAGAATGGCTGCTTAGCAGGTAATGGTCCGTCAGCCTTGTTTACCCCGGCTAAGGCATCAGCCTGCTCTTTGTTTCTGAGGAACCGATTTGACCACTCCCCTGCCTTATCTGGGAAACATAAGTCAGTCATGATTTCAGCTTATGTGCATAACTTGACATATAATGTCACTACGTGCATTTTGTTATGATATTATTGATTACCAAGTTATGAGGTTGTAAATGGTAACGTAAATGGTAACAAGGCATGTCTTGTACAAACGCTATTACACTAGTATGTAGGGTGGGAATATGGCGGTATATTCTGTCACAGTGGGGTAGACACCCCATCACACAGGTCCTCTTTGTTATATGCAGCTAAGTGGAAAGGGATAAGCAAGTTTAGCTGGCCTTTCATTCGCCATATCACTGCATGGCTGGGGAATTGACAGCAGGATTTGTTGGGGTAGATGCAGTTTTCTTATAACAAATTACTTCCCTTTCAAACACAGAGATTTAACACCACAGACAGGTCCTGCTGTACTCATTCAGGGCCAAACACTGGCCTTGCAGTGGGTAACTAAGGAAAAAATTGGCCTTCAATAGCAGAAATTCAATTTGGAAATTCTCAGCTGGCTCCAGTTGGCCACCTGTGTTTGGGAACAAAGCACCGCATCTCATTGCCCAGGAGCTGCTGGAGTGACTGGTCTTTCAGAGACCACGAGGGACTATCTGTGACCCAGATGAAAGGTTCTCATGAAGTCTACTGAAACTTCCAAAGAGCTTTAAAGACTACGGGACGGTATGTCTTCTCCATTCGGATACTGGGCTATTTAGACTTGTGCTTTCAGACCTTTAAGGAAGAAATCTTATTTCAAAATTCTGGTTGGATTTTCCTGGAGCAAAGGCCTTAGCAACCCCAGTGTCACTGATATTTGAAAGAATTTGGCCACTGAACTCCTTTGGATCCTGTTAAAAATTCCAACCTCAGTCACTGGGACAGAAGACAACAGAATCTGTTGCATGTGAGCAGCTCTGAGCTAGGATTCTTACAAACCGGGGTGCTCCACTCTGATCTACTACACAGAGCAGAACTCAGACCGTCCAGCAGCATTGCTACATAGCTGCAAATGTCACTAAAGTAAACTAAAAAAAAAAAAAAAAAAAAAAAAAGACAGCTGCATGTGCAAACCAATTACACTTTGTATTTGCTTAAAAGAACAAATGTGATTTCAATTATAACGGATAAAAAAAGAATTAATCTGATGAAATCGCATGTGAGCTGAGTTGATGATAACATTTCATTCAATTGGTAGCAGTCTCAGGCCACGCTGAACACAAATGAAAAGGACTAACACAGTCTGAAGATTAATTAATACAACAGCCTGGTAACGAAACGGTGCTGCACTCTCCACTGGCAATGAGGACTAATAAACAACGCATTTGCTAACACCATCCCCCGAAAATTAAACATGATTTATTTTAAAGAGGAACAATGCAGCTTAAAGCTAATTAAATGAAGTATTTCAAATAATACCATGTTACAGATGCAAAGACTTTAAAGTGTAAGGGTTTGTTTACATCCAATAAGCTACATTGGATAAGCATGCATCCCATGAAGTGAACTGTAGCTCACGGAAGCTTATGCTCAAATAAATTTGCTCGTCTCTAAGGTGCCACAAGTCCTCCTGTTCTTTTTGCGGATACGACTAACACGGCTGCTCCTCTGAAACCTACATTCTACTGTTAATGCAGGCACATAACTCACACCCACCTATGATGTCAATGATGAAATAGACTGGTGAGCGGTTCCCTGAACGTTTTAATGCCATCAAGAAATAGCTGTTCTTTCAGGATCTGAAGTAAACAGAGAGATTCCAGTTAGGACCTGACCAAAACTCAGTATGTCATTGGAAGACACTACAAAAGTGATTTCCACCCCTTCTTGTCAACTGTTGAGAATAGCCCACTTCCACCTTTATTGAATTGGCTCATTAGCACTGACCCCCCGGCTTGGTAAGGCAACTCTCATCTTTTCATATGCTGTGTATTTATACCTCCTTACTGTATTTTCCACTCCATGCATCTGATGAAGTGGGTTCTAGCCCACGAAAGCTTATGCCCAAATAAATGTGTTAGTCTCTAAGGTGCCACATGGACTCCTCGTTGTTTCTGTTGATACAGTCTAATATGGCTACCACTCTGAAACCTGTCTCCATTGGCCCTAGTGCGTCAAATTCTAAACTCTTCTGAGTAGCATCTGTATCTTCTTTTCTGATTAGAAAGTGCCTTGCAACTGAAATAAAGAATGATCATTCAGATAAAGTCCTTTCAACACTAATATTTTAAAACTTTCCAGAGACTCACATGTGTTAAAATTCTACCACTTGATTTAATTACCTTTTTCAGATGGTTATGGACTCTAATGGCACATATTTCTCCTAGCTTGTTATGGCCTTGGTCAGTGGAATAATGGAATAATCAATCACCTATATTTTAGTGTGAGACATAATAAATAAAGTGCATAATAGTCAATCAGATTTTTACCAAAGAAAAGTTGAACAATTAGAGTGGCTGTCAATTGTAAACTGCCTCTGATAAGTATGCAAACATTGACCCCAAGTGTTACAATGAGAACATGAAAATTAAAATCATCTATCTTACTTGAGTCAAAGCTTGCTGGATAACAAGGATAGCATTTAAGGAAAACTTTAGTTGGACTCAGATTGCTTCTTTCAGTTAGATCAAAATTAAATTAAATCAAAACTTAGAAAATACTGGTTTAATTACACTTCACTAGCTTATCAGTTATACATGAGCCCTCCTGTTGCAAACTATAAGCAGGATATTAGATGTCAAAATTATAAAAGATGCCTAAAGGTTAGTTCACTGTTATATGGCTTACAAAGTAGATTCTGGAAATGACTAACTAATTACTGAAGTTTTCATATTAACAACTCATTTGGTTTAGCAAATGTATTCTCTCTGACTGTATTAAAATAATTGTTTCCTTCAGTGGCTTATTCCAAATTTGCATAGCTAGATAGTTAACAAAGATCTTACGTCATAACCAGCAATGATTCTATTGGCATAGACAATTAGGCTTGAAAATATTAATATATGTTCATCCAGAAACTAATTATGATTTTAAAAAAATCCTCAAAGACTAAACAAAATGTACAGAGACTATTGACATGAACTCTATCTTAGTTTCACTAGTCATACTTACTTTGATATTGAAGACAGAATCCTTCCTTAGACTTCAGCAGTTTTATGAACCTCATATTTCTCCTTCCATCTGTCAGTTGAAGCCAGACAAATTCAAATTAGAATAAAAGCACAAGTTTTACAAAAGTGAAACAAAGAGGACAGATGGAATTATAGACCAGTCAGCCTATCTGGTATCTGGAAAGATACTGGAACAAATTATTAAACAATCACTTTGTAAGCACCTAGAACCTAATGGGGTTATGAGGAATAGCCAGCATGAATTTGTCAAGAACAAAGCATGCTAACCTAACCTAATTTCCTGCTATGACAGGCCTACTAGCTAAGGGTATGGGGAGGAGGAAGCAGTAGACATGATGTCTTGGTTTTAATAAGGCTTTTGATATGGTCCCATATAACATGCTCATAAGCAAGCTAGGGAAATGTGGTCTAGATGACATTACTGTAAGATTGGTGCACAATCGGTTGAAAGCTCAAACTCTCGGAGTACTTATCAATGGTTCACTGTCACCCTGGGGGGGCAGGAGAGTGTATCTAGTGGGGTCCCATAGTATTCTGTCCTGGGTCCGGAATTATTCAGTATTTTCATTAATGACTTGAGTAATGGACTGGAGAATATGCTTATAAAATTTGCAGATGACCCCAAGCTGGGAGAGGTGGCAAGCACTTTGGAGAACAGTATTAGAATTGAAAACAACCTTGACAAATTGAACGTTAGTCTGAAACCAACAAGATGAAATTCAATAAAGATAAGTGCAAAGTACGTCACTTGGGAAGGAAAAATCAAATGCTCAACTACAAAATGGGAAATAACTGTCTAGGCAGCATTACTGCTGAAAAGGATCTGGGGGTTACAGTGGATTGCAAATTGAATGTGAGTCAACCACGTGATGCAATTGTGAAAAAGGCTAATGTCATTCTGGGGTGTATTTTCAGGACTGTTGAGTGGAAGACATCGGAGGTAATTTTTCTGCTTCACTCAGCAGTGGTGAGGCCTCAGCTGGAGTGCTGTTGTAACCCAGGCCTGCTTGGTGTGGTGCTCTGTCCCCCCCGGGGGCACCTAGCCCAGCTGGAGATTGATGGGTCTGCTACAGCCTTAACGAAGAGCCATGTGGCTTTTTGCTCATGCAGCAGAGGTTCGTGCACTAAGCTTCAGAAGTCCCGGGTTAGATGTCGACAATCGGGGTCTGTCAGTGTTACACCGTGTCCAATTCGCTTTAGGAAAGAAGCAGACAAATTGGAGAGAGTCCAGACGAGAGGAAAAAAAAAGATAAAAGCTTTTTAGAAAACCTGACCTCTGAGGAAAGGTTAAAAAAACCAGGCCTGTTTAGTCTTGAGAACAGACAACTGAGCAGGGAGACCTGACAACAGTCTGCACGTACATTAAGGGTTGTTATAAATGGGGCTGTGTTCAATTTTTCTCCAGGTCCACTGATGGTGGGACACAGAGCAATGTGCACAATTTGCAGCCAGGGGTATGTAGGTTACATGTTAGGGAAAACTTTCTAACTAGCAGGGTAATTATGCATTGGAACTGGCTTCCAAGGGAGGTTGTGCGACACCCACCACTGGAGGTTTTTAAGAACAGGTTGGACAAAGACTTGCAGGAATGGTCCTGCCACAGCACAGATGGCAGGACTTCTAGCCCCACATTTGTATGATTCTGTGATTAACCTTTGGCACATACCACCAAGGGAAGTGGTGGATTCTCCACCTCTTGATATCTTCACATCAACACTGGATGCCTTTCTTGAAGCTATGCTTAGACAAATGCAAGTTATTTGGCTCAAAACAGAGATAAGTGGGTCAACTTTAATGCCCTGTGATATACAGGAGGTCAGACTAGGTGCTCTAATGGTCCCTTCTGGCCTTAAAAACGATGACTCTCTCTTCAGGAAAGTACTTCAATATAGGCTTAACTTTAAGCACATTTATAAGTCCTGTCAAAGTTAATGGGACATGAGCACATGTTTAAGTGCTTCCTGAATCAGGTTCTTGTTCTCTAAAAATTGGATAAATTTTCTAGACCATTGTAGTCTCGATACACCAAAGCATTTATGCACGTGCTTAGTTTTAAGCATGCGTTTAAATATTTTGCAGAATTGGGGGAAGGGTGCTTTACACTTTCCATGTTTCTGGTTCTTTTATTTCCCTCAAGAGCACATGCGACAGCTCTTCCCTTTGTTCTGCTTTTAGCTCCTGGGTTAGTTTTTAATCGTTTGCAAACCTTCTTTGAGCCCCATGATATTTAGTCCCCCTCCACAGATGCCTGTAATTAATTAAATCTACGTAATGATACACCACTTCTTTACCATTCCATTATGCTCTTTAGAGACAAGCTTGTCGAGAATATTTCTATCTCAGTATAACTACATAGTCTTCGTTGAAAGAAGAAAAGGAGGACTTGTGGCACCTTAGAGACTAACCAATTTATTTGAGCATGAGCTTTCGTGAGCTACAGCTCACTTCATCAGATGCATACCGAGGAAACTGCAGCAGACTTTATATATACACAGAGAATATGAAACAATACCTCCTCCCACCCCACTGTCCTGCTGGTAATAGCTTATCTAAAGTGAGTATCAGGTTAGGCCATTTCCAGCACAAATCCAGGTTTTCTCACCCTCGACCCCCCCACACAAATTCACTCTCCTGCTGGTGATAGCCCATCCAAAGTGACAACTCTTTACACAATGTGCATGATAATGAAGTTAGGCCATTTCCTGCACAAATCCAGGTTCTCTCACTCCCTCACCCCCCTCCAAAAACCCACCCCCATACACACACAGACTCACTCTCCTGCTGGTAATAGCTCATCCAAACTGACCACTCTCCAAGTTTAAAACCAAGTTAAACAGAACATCTGGGGGGGGGGTAGGAAAAAACAACTTTGCATAAAGGCGCCAAAGGCAGAATCTTTGGAGTCTCTTTTGTTTGCAGCCACTCAGAGCCATGTCAGCTCGGAAGAGTTATGAGCTAATCTATGGTTAGCAATAATGTCAAACATTATTGACTTTTTTTTGGGGGGTGGTCACCATTAAAAAGGTCTGATTTTTTCTAGAAACGCCACCAGCTTGTATGTGTGAAACCTCAATTATTTCCTCTTCAATTACAAGGGCCACATTTCAGGAAAGTATCCCTATTCCGGACTGCACTTGATCATGTATGTAACTTTAAGCGCGTGCTTAAATTCCATTCTCTTTCCTGTCCCCTTCACAATCTACATACAGCTGCCCGGAGGAAGGAAGCATACATCTCTAGCATCATTTCCTGTACTAGAGCTGCTTATCGAATTATGAATGGATAATCACATTTTTAAAAAAAACATTATAAAAAAAGAAGGACCCTAACAAAACCTACCTTTGAGAGAAGAGGTTACAGGGGATAATGAACTGGGGATCTGCATGCATCTTGTTCCATTCAGTAACAGTAGATTTTATAATCAAGGGTTTCTTTTGAATGCTTTAAAAATGCTCATCATCCCTGTATTGGACAATAGTTGCCAGCCAATGCTGAGGAAGACTGCTGCAGCTGAAGATGTGCAATCCACGACTCGAGAGGAAAGAGGTTAAGTGTTGTCATTATTTATTTATTTATATTGCAGTAATGCTTAGAGTCCCAATCAAAATCAGGACCCCATTGTGCTAGACACCACACAGCAATATTGTAAGACACAGTCCCTGCTCCACGAATGTACAGGCTTGTCTGAACCAATGATGCCAACATAGCCTGAAGTTGTTAGAAAAGCTCCTGATACACACACTGGGGGAAAGATTCCTGAGCCATAAGCCTTGCTGTGGCTACAGCTTGCATTGCAACGTATTCTGGAAGACCAGGCTTGAATATCTTAATCCTATGAAGAAAATCGGCAGATCCATCCCTGATTAGAAGAACCAGCTCTTTTGGCTGTTCAGGGCTAATATCAGGAGTGAGAGGGGAAGATGTGTTGTAAGCCTAAAATACCGTTTGGAAGGGCATATGGTATTGTCCTGTGAAGGAGAAAGATGGAAAGAATTCCAGCTCTCTTTAGTCAGTCCCATATTTTACCACCTTGATAGAACATCTGGTAGCTGGTGCACAACTTATTGCCAACTTTCCTTTGAGTCGTTCTTTGATGTGCACAGCTTTGTGAAGGAGCTACAGCAGCAGCAGTTGTCGCTTCCCACTGAAGACAAGAGAAAGGAAGCAAGGCAGCCTGCTGTCAGAAGAAGAGATGTGTCTCACTTCAAAGCTAGGAAATAGACAGATGGGAAGCCGTAGGTGTTGGTGATCTAGGCTATGAGGAGCACGAAAAGAGAATCAATGCAAAAAGAGAGAACCATTTGTGCAGAAGAGGAAAGCCTGGAGGCTTAGAGCCCTCATTTTGTTTTGAGGCATCTGGAATGTACTTTATGCCTAAACATGCAGCTTGGACAGGAGAGATGTTTTGAGGAAAGGCGCAGGAGTGGGCCTGGGAAAGCAACAAAAAGTTTTTAACACAAAGTCAGAAAGTTTCCTTCATGGAACCATAGAAATGTCTGGCTGGAAGGGCTCCTGCGAAGTCATTTTGTCCATCCCCCCATATTGAGGCAGGACTAAGTAAACCTAGACCATCTCTGACAGGTGTCTGTCCAACCTGTTCTTAAAAACCTCCAGTGACGGGGATCCCACAGCCTCCCTTGGAAGCCTGTTCCAGTGCTTACCTATCCTTTTGTCTACCTTGCCTTACTGAAGATTAGACCCATTACTTCTTGTCCTAACTTTAATGGACATGGTGAACAAATGATCCCCGTCCTCTTTAAAACAAAGACTGCTATCAGGTCCTCCTCGGTCTTCTTTTCTCAAGACTCAACATGTGCTGGGTTTTTTAGCCTTTCCTCATAGATCAGGTTTTCTAAACCTTTTATCATGTGTTGCTCACCTCCGGACTCCAATTTATCCACATCTTTCCTAAAGTGTAGTGCCCAGAATTGGACACAGCATTCCAGTTGCCTCACCAGTGCTGAATGACTCAGAACAATTACCTCCCATGTCTTCCATACCACACTCCTCTGAATACATCCCAGAATAACATTAGCCTTTTTCGCAATTGCGTCACATTGTTGACTCATCTTCAATTAGTGATCCATTTTAACCCGCAGATCCTTTTCAGCAGCACTACCTCCTAGCTATTATTTCCCATTTTGTATTTGTACATTTGATTTTTCCTTCCCACCTGAAGTACTTTGCACTTACCTTTATCAAATTTTATCTTGTTGATTTTTTGACTAACTGTTCAATTTGTCAAGGTTTTTTAAATTCTAATACTGTCCTCCAAAGTGCTTGCAACCCATCCCAGCTTAGAATCATCTGCAAATTTTCTAAGCCTACTCGCCACTCCATTATCTAAGTCATTAATGAAAATACTGAATAGTACCAGACCCAGGGCAGAACACTGTGGGACCCCCAACAGGTACGTTCCCCCAGTTTGACAGTGAACCATTGATAAGTACTCTGAAAGTCTGAGCTTTCAACCGGTTGTGCATCAACCTTATAGTAAGTGCATCTAGACCGCATTTCCCTTGCTTGCTTATGAGCATGTTATGTGGGACCATGTCAAAAGCTTTACTAAAATCAAGACATAGCACGTCTACTGCTTTTCCCCATCCACTAGGCCAGTAACCCTTGTATAGGTCTAAAGGAAAAAAGTTATAGGAAGTCTGGTTTGAGATTCAAGAGCTAAGCTTGAGATGGTCAACAATGGGTTTTTTGGCAGGGTTTGATACATTTTCATAGAATCAGGAGGTCATCTAGTCCAACCCCCTGCCCAAAGCAGGACCAACCCCAACTAAATCATCCCAGCCAGGGCTTTGTCAAGCTGGGCCTCAAAAACCTCTAAGGAAGGAGATTCTACCACCTCCCTAGGGAACCCATTCCAGTGCTTCACCACCATCCTAGTGAAAAAGTTTTTCCTAATATCCAATCTAGACCTCCCACACTGCAACTGGAGACCATTAGTCCTTGTTCTGTCATCTGCTACCACTGAGAACAGCTGAGCTCCATCCTCTTTGGAACCCCACCTTTAAGGCTGCTATCAAATCCCCCCTCACTCTTCTCTTCTGCAGACTAAATAAGCCCAGTTCCCTCAGCCTCTCCTCCTAAGTCATGTGTTCCAGCCCCCTTAATCATTTTCATTGCCCTCTGCTAGACTCTCTCCAATTTGTCCACATCCTTTCTGTAGTCGGGGGCCCAAAACTGGATGCAATACTCCAGGTGTGGCCTCACCAGTGCCGAATAGAGGGGAATAATCACTTCCCGCAACCTGCTGGCAGTGCTCCTAATAATACAGCCCAATATGCCATTAGCCTCCTTGGCAACAAGGGCACACTGCTGACTCAGATCCAGCTTCTCGTCCACTGTAACCCCTAGGTCCTTTTCTGCAGAACTGCCGCTTAGCCAGTGAATCCCCAGCCTTAGCAGTGCATGGGATTCTTCCGTCCTAAGTGCAGGACTCTGCACTTGTCCTTGTTGAACCTCATCTGATTTCTTTTGGCCCAATCCTCCAATTTGTCTAGGTCACTCTGGACCTTATCTGTACCCTCCAGCATATCTACCTCTCCCCCCAGCTTCGTGTCGCCTGTGAACTTACTGAGAGTGCAACAAAACGAGCCGCAGGACAGACCCCTGGGGCACTCCACTTGATACCGGCTGCCAACTAGACATGGAGCCATTGATCACTACCCGTTGAGCCCGATGATCTAGCCAGCTTTCTATCCACCTTATAGTCCATTCATCCAATCCATACTTTTTTAACTTGGTGGCAAGAATACTGTGGGAGACCGTATCAAAAGCTTTGCTAAAGTCAAGATATATCACATCCACCGCTTTCCCCAAATCCACAGAGCCAGTTATCTCATCATAGAAGGCTATCAGGTTGGTCAGGCATGACTTGCCCTTGGTGAATCGATGTCGACTGTTCCTGATCACCTTCCTCTCCTCCAAGTGCTTCAAAGTAGATTCCTTGAGGACCTGCTCCATGATTTTTCCAGGGACTGAGGTGAGGCTGACTGGTCTGTAGTTCCCCAGATTTTCCTCCTTCCCCTTTTTAAAGATGGGCACTATATTTGCCTTTTTCCAATTGTCGGGGATCTCCCTCAATTGCCACGAGTTTTCAGAGTTAATGGCCAATGACTCTGCAATCACATCAACCAACACCCTCAGCACCCTCGGATGCATTAGATGTGGACCCAGGGACTTGTGCATGTCCAGCTTTTCTAAATAGTCCTTAACCTATCCTTTCACCCCTGAGGGCTGTTCACCGCCTCCCCATATTGTGCTGCCCAGTGCAGCAGTCTGGGAGCTGACCTTGTTTGTGAAGACCGAGGTAAAAAAATCATTGAGTACATCAGCTTTTTCCACATCATCCGTCACTAGGTTGCCTCCCCCATTCAGTAGGGGTCCTACACTTTCCTTGACCACCTTGTTGCTAACATACCTCTAGAAACCCTTCTTGTTACCCTTCACATCCCTTGCTAGCTGTAATTACAATGCACACTTTACCCCAGGTTAACCAAAATTTGTTAGGACCTGCCTTACTATGGGCTGGTCACCCTTTACAGTAGGTTTTCCTCACTATGTTATGAGTTATAATCCAATTTAAGAAAGGACATAGACTAAAACACTTCTGTCCTGAAGCCTTGCAACATTTCTTGTCCTTTTTTACAAGAATTCAGAGTTGTTCAGGGGGGTTCATTCCACAGGATTGAAAACCCTTTGCCAGACAGCAGGAGCGTTAAAGCTTCAATATTGTACCCCTGCAGCTCAGCCAGCTTGGAGGAGGCCAATTTAGGTGGATCACAAAAACCCAGAAATTACAGCTGAAGAGTCACTGCATCTGCTAAAGTCTATCTGTTTGACGTGATTATCAATAAACACAATGCAATGAATACAAAGGGCCAACCACCTACAGCCACGTTCACCTGTGCTGTAAATCATCGACATTAGTGGAGTTACACCAAGGATTACTTTGGCACATCAACTTTAAAAGGAGTTGAAGATAAAAGGAGTTAAGAGCAATGAAGGGGAGAGCATGACAGAGAAAGAACTTACAGTAAAAGGGAAGAGAATAAAAATGCATGACTGTGCTCCAGTCTACTGGTCAGCAAAAGGCTAAAGTGAGTCAAGATAGGCTCTATCTGGATCTCAGCCCTTACATTTAGTCAGATAAAGCAGCATGGCCATTTGCAGCTTTCAGTGGAGTCAGACGTTGTTGCTTATAGCAGAGTAGATAATATTTATAACTGTTTTCTCTAACCTCTGCTTCAACTTTGCCCAGTTTCTCTTACTAACTGCACAATTTCTGTTATGATCCCTTTGAAAGTTGACAGGTTTCAGAGTAACAGCCGTGTTAGTCTGTATTCGCAAAAAGAAAAGGAGTACTTGTGGCACCTTAGAGACTAACCAGTTTATTTGAGCATAAGCTTTCGTGAGCTACAGCTCACTTCATCGGATGCATACTGTGGAAAGTATAGAAGATCTTTTTATATACACACAAAGCATGAAACAATACCTCCTCCCACCCCACTCTCCTGCTGGTAATAGCTTATCTAAAGTGATCACTCTCCTTACAATGTGTATGATAATCAAGTTGGGCCATTTCCAGCACAAATCCAGGTTTTCTCACCCACACCCCGCCCACACACAAACCCACTCTCCTGCTGGTAATAGCTTATCTAAAGTGACCACTCTCCTTACAATGTGTATGATAATCAAGGTGGGCCATTTTCAGCACAAATCCAGGGTTTAACAAGAACGTCTGAGGAGGGGGGTAGGAAAAAACAAGGGGAAATAGGTTACCTTGCATAATGACTTAGCCACTCCCAGTCTCTATTCAAGCCTAAGTTAATTGTATCAAATTTGCAAATGAATTCCAATTCAACAGTTTCTCACTGGAGTCTGGATTTGAAGTTTTTTTGTTGTAATATCACAACTTTCATGTCTGTAATCGCGTGACCAGAGAGATTGAAGTGTTCTCCGACTGGTTTATGAATGTTATAATTCTTGACATCTGATTTGTGTCCATTCATTCTTTTGCGTAGAGACTGTCCAGTTTGACCAATGTACATGGCAGAGGGGCATTGCTGGCACATGATGGCATATATCACATTGGTGGATGTGCAGGTGAATGAGCCTCTGATAGTGTGGCTAATGTTATTAGGCCCTGTGATGGTGTCTCCTGAATAGATATGTGGGCACAGTTGGCAACGGGCTTTGTTGCAAGGATAAGTTCCTGGGTTAGTGGTTCTGTTGTGTGGTATGTGGTTGCTGGTGAGTATTTGCTTCAGGTTGGGGGGCTGTCTGTAGGCAAGGACTGGCCTGTATCCCAAGATTTGTGAGAGTGTTGGGTCCTGCTGTCAGGGTGCCAATGCCTGAGATGATGGAGCGCCCAGGATTTCCAGGTTTATGGATCTTGGGTAGTAGATAGAATATCCCAGGTCGGGGCTCCAGGGGTGTGTCTGTGCGGATTTGATCTTGTGCTTTTTCAGGGAGTTTCTTGAGCAAATGCTGTAGTTTCTTTTGGTAACTCTCAGTGGGATCAGAGGGTAATGACTTGTAGAAAGTGGTGTTGGAGAGCTGCTGAGCAGCCTCTTGTTCATATTCCGACCTATTCATGATGACAACAGCACCTCCTTTGTCAGCCTTTTTTATTATGATGTCAGAATTGTTTCTGAGGCTGTGGATGGCATTGTGTTCCGCACGGCTGAGGTTATGGGGCAAGTGATGCTGCTTTTCCACAATTTCAGCCCGTGCACAAAGAAAATAACAGAACGCCACTAGCCGTCACCTTCAGCCCCCAACTAAAACCCCTCCAATGCATTATTAAGGATCTACAACCTATCCTAAAGGATGACACAACACTCTCACAGATCTTGGGAGACAGGCCAGTCCTTGCCTACAGACAGCCCCCCAACCTGAAGCAAATACTCACCAGCAACCACATACCACACAACAGAACCACTAACCCAGGAACCTATCCTTGCAACAAAGCCCGTTGCCAACTGTGTCCACATATCTATTCAGGGGACACCATCACAGGGCCTAATAACATCAGCCACACTATCAGAGGCTCGTTCACCTGCACATCCACCAATGTGATATATGCCATCATGTGCCAGCAATGCCCCTCTGCCATGTACATTGGTCAAACTGGACAGTCTCTACGTAAAAGAATGAATGGACACAAATCAGATGTCAAGAATTATAATATTCATAAACCAGTCGGAGAACACTTCAATCTCTCTGGTCACGCGATTACAGACACGAAAGTTGTGATATTACAACAAAAAAACTTCAAATCCAGACTCCAGCGAGAAACTGTTGAATTGGAATTCATTTGCAAATTTGATACAATTAACTTAGGCTTGAATAGAGACTGGGAGTGGCTAAGTCATTATGCAAGGTAGCCTATTTCTCCTTGTTTTTTCCTACCTCCCCCCCCTCCTCAGACGTTCTTGTTAAACCCTGGATTTGTTCTGGAAATGGCCCAACTTGATTATCATACACATTGTAAGGAGAGTGATCACTTTAGATAAGCTATTAGCAGCAGGAGAGTGGAGTGGGAGGAGGTATTGTTTCATGCTTTTTGTGTATATAAAAAGATCTTCTACACTTTCCACAGTATGCATCCGATGAAGTGAGCTGTAGCTCACGAAAGCTCATGCTCAAATAAATTGGTTAGTCTCTAAGGTGCCACAAGTCCTCCTTTTCTCTTTGAAAGTTGGCGTTTGGGGTTTTTGCATTTCAAGGTGAAGATTTCTTGATATCCAACAGTAGTTAGTTCTTTGGATTTAGCTTACCATAGGGTCAGATTTTACTAATCTGGCTGCAGTGATTATTAAAACAAACTGTTGACCTGTAGTATTTACTTTTGAAGCTCATGCAGAATACAGTGACTGCACTACCCCAGACAGATACTTGTGGCCTGATCAAAAGACCATGACAGTCAAGAGGAATCTTTCTTTAATTTCAGTGAGATTCAGACCAGGTCATTCGTGCATGATTCACCACTGTGTTATGCTGTTGTTAATAGGGCCCTTATTAATAATGATAGCTAAGGTAACCCACTTACAGGATGAATTAAATGTTCATGTTAGTTTACTTTATATTTAAGGATATTCCGGTCCTATTCCAATTAGTTACTGTATTACTTCACCGGTTTCTTTACTAAAGAATTACTCTGCTATCGAGTTGTTTTATAGTCTTACTCACCCTTATTGGTAGATCCACACTGTCAGCATTACCTGGCTGCAGGAAGTTGTGGAATTATGATGTCATCCCTGCTGTGCTCACATATCAAGGTTATCTAATAACATCTGAGAATCACATCAATAAATTTAATGAATTTTCTATGGTTTCACACCCAAAGAACAACACAGATGTGAGAGTGAAAGAGCTCGCCAGGGAAAAATGATGCAGAAGTCATATAACACATAGAGTAAGCTCCATCTTTTATTCAGCACTCATCACTTAATTCAGTGGAGGTATCCGCTTAGAGACTGATGTCATGCTACAGCTATAAGAGTTTAGTTTTCGTGAAGTCTCCTCACACACCAATTTTTCCTGGGTGTCCCTCCATGAATTGCCAGGAGTCACTCCTGATTTACACTAAGCAGAGTGAGAGGTGTGTGATCCCTTACAAGTCATCAGCATGAAGAAGACGTTCATTCTGTCATCTATGTCCTACAGAATGGTATCAATGGCAAGGAATCTCAGGGAAATAGACCATGGTCCAGTGGACAAGTTAGCCCACTGGGAGTGAGTAGACCTGGGTGCTATTCCTGGCTCTGTGGCTTACCTGCTGTGTGACCTTGAGCACATCTCTGGGGATCTGTTTACCCTTCCGTCCTTTCTCTGCTCATCTGCTCTTCAGCCCAGAGACAGTCTCTTGCTAAGCCCTGGTCTACACTAGGATTTTAGGTCGAATTTAGCAGCGTTAAATCGATGTAAACCTGCACCCGTCCACACGATGAAGCCCTTTACTTCAACTTAAAGGGCTCTTAAAATCGATTTCCTTTCTCCACCCCTGACAAGAGGATTAGTGCTTAAAACAGCCTTGCCGGGTCAAATCTGGGGTACTGTGGACAAAATTTGACGGTATTGGCCTCCGGGAGCTATCCCAGAGTGCTCCATTGTGACTGCTCTGGACAGCACTCTCAACTCAGATGCATGATTGTTTGCCGTTGCTCTGACGCAGGGAGGGGCGACTGACGACACAGCTTACAGGGTTGGCTTACAGGGAGTTAAAATCAACAAAGGGGGTGGCTTTACATCAAGGAGTATTTCAGGCAGGACTTCACGGAGGGTTCCAATAAGAAATGGTGCACCTAAGTAATTGTTCTTATTGGAACAAGCAGGTTGGTCTGGCCTCTGATTGATACATGGCTAGATTTACCTCGCTGCACCTTCTCTGTGAGTGACTGCAGTGTGACCTAGAGGAATGAGTCCCCTAGATGGGGGGTGGGGGGGGATTTGCAAATGAGTACAAAACAAATCTGGTCTATTTCTTGTTTTGATCCACTCCATCTATCTTTTAAATCTTTGGCTGGCAGCAGATGGTGCAGAAGGACTGCAAGCCATCCACATCTCATGGCTGCTCGGCAGAAGATGGTACAATAGGACTGCTAGCCATCCTCATCTCTTGCCTGCCTGGCAGAAGATGATGCAATAGGACTGTTGGCAATCCATATTGCCTGCCTGCTCACCATAAGATGGTTCAATAGGACTGACTGCAGGACTAAAGAGAATGACCTGATCAAGTCACTCCAAATTTAGTCCCTGCGCCCATGTCTGCCCAGGTGCTCCTGATCGACCTCACAGAGGCGACCAGGAGCACCTCAGACATGACGATGATGGCTACCAGTCCTATTGCACCGTCTGCTGCCACAAGGCAAGGGGTTGCTGCTGCTGTGTAGCAATGCAGTACCGCATCTGCCAGCACCCAGGAGACATACGGTGACGGTTACCTGAGCGGGCTCCATGCTTGCCGTGGTATGGCGTCTGCACAGGTAACTCAAGAAAAAAGGTGCGAAACGATTGTCTGCTGCTGCTTTCACGGAGGGAGGGAGGGAACGGGGGCCTGACGATACGTACCCAGAACCACCCACGACAATGTTTTAGCCCCATCAGGCATTGGGATCTCAACCCAGAATTCCAATGGGCAGCGGAGACTGCGGGAACTGTGGGATAGCTACCCACAGTGCAACGCTCCGGAAGTCGACTCTAGCCTCGGTACTGTGGAAGCGCTCAGCCGAGTTAATGCACTTAATGCACTTAGAGCATTTTCTGTGGGGACGCACACACTGGAATATGTAAAACCGATTTCTAAAAAAACGACTTCTATAAATTCGACCTAATTTCATAGCGTAGACATACCCTAAGTGTATATACAGTGCTTAGCACAGCAGGGCCCCAGTCTCCTCCAGGAGCTACTCTGCTACAACTAATGAATCACATTTAAAACTAAAAGCTTTCATTGTTAATAACAGATCTATTTGTTTTTAAACATTGACAGAGTACAAGCCCGAGCAGCGCATATCTGGGAAAAAAGGCAGATACTAGCCAACTTTAGAACCAAACTACAATAATAAACAACCAAATCCTTGACCTCGGAGTGTCATGGCCTTTCTCAACCACATCTGCCTATTTACACTAAGCAGAGTGGCCTCTCCCTTGCAGATCTGTATTATCCTTATGTAAAAAATACTCTAACATTATTGTTTTCAGCTTAAAAACGACAGGCTATTAGCACGTAGTAAAAGTCCTTACACCACGTAGGGCTAGGTTGTGACTGGGCCTCATTTCCATGCTGGGGGATAAGAACATCCCTTATACCTTGATGTGGGCTACCTGGATCTTGGCAGCTCACATGGGCACCATCTTTCTGCTTACTTGGTGGGGCCAGGGCTCCTGTGCCCCAATGCACTGGACAACAGAGCTGGACTAGCATAGCGGGGTGGGTAATTGCTTGTTAGACTTAGCCAGCAGCAAATTCCTTCCCTCTGAGAGCCCCTGGGAAACAGGGGAAGGGCTGCGACTCAAAGGCTATCTCTGCAGCACATAGTTATTGGGGCTACTCCCGGGGTGGGGAGTACAGATTCCATGCAGCTCCTTGAGCCTGGCTGTCTCAAGTAAGTAAGAAAAAGTTTATTTTGTGGGGTAGAATTCAGTTCCCATGTGTCCTAGCAAATGTGTTACAAAACTGCAATTTTCCTGTCTTGGCTATGTCCCCCTGACACCAACCCCACATATGAACCCTCATGAATAAGACTAAGCCTGTTGTTCGTTCTCCCCCAACCCCCGCAAGTTTAATGACTCTTTATGCAGCTTCTCCCCAGAGGCAAAGCATGGCTCTTCCAAGTGCTCATGATAGTTCCATTTGTTTTCTTGCCAATTTTTCTATTTTTTGTGGTGGTTCTTTTTGAAACGTACAAATACCGTGTTTCCGGTTGATTCCTATCAAAGTGGATTGTGTGGGGCTTTTTGGTTGGGAGGGTTTTTTAGTTTTTTTTCCTACTCAAGTCAGCACTTGGCAAATTTCCAAATGGCTTGAATGATTAATGTGGTGCCACCGATTTGTTTTGTGTTTCGATAAAAAAATGCACAATTCATGTTTTCCAAAGAGCCCACTTAAGTATCTCTGATTGACTATGCAATGTAAGTTTTAAATTATTCTTTGTGTGCACAATACATTCTGTGAAAAGAAGCATTTCCACAAAAATGAATGGTGTATTCAAGGTTAGTGGTGCAGGCAAAAAAATCTGCTCTCAGGGAACTGTTTATTAGACTCTAATCATTACAAAGCCAGGCCTTAATACCCTACATTCATTGAAAAGCGAGGATGTGTTCTTTTGCTTATTATTTATTTATTTAAATATTTTAGCTCTCAGAGGCACATACCAATAGCCTCTCGAGACTGAAGGATGGCTGCTACATTCAGCTGGAATAGCAAAACAGGTTTTTCAGCTTGCCTCCACTATCAAGTCAAGGTAATTTCCCCTTAGAGAAAGATCAAGAGCCTGCATAAAGGGAAAAAGTATCGCAGTCCTCTCTTTCTCAATGATTGAGCAACAAAACACCATCAGCCACAGGTAACAGAGAGGTTTCAGAATAGCAGCCATGTTAGTCTGTATTCGCAAAAAGAACAGGAGGACTTGTGGCACCTTAGAGACTAACAAATTTATTTGAGCATAAGCTTTCGTGAGCTACAGCTCACTTCATCGGATGCATTCAGACAACATTCAGGTAACAGACAGCTACCCATATTGTGGTGTTCAGTGACTTGGGTATGTCTTTGAATATGAAACAAAAGAAAGCACTGGCAATCACCTTGAAAATAATGTTATTTTAGGGATGTTTGCAAATAACACAAAGATGTGGTTTACTAGAGGACTCTTGTGAGCATGGGAAACCATTCTTTGGGGCCAAATTCTCTGATGATGTAAGTAGGTGTAGCCGTATTGCCTATAGTAGAGTTTTGCCCCATTATACCAGCTTAGAATTTGGCCCTTTAAAAAATATGCATCCAACATTTTACTCATTTCTTCTAAAGTTTGATAGCCTTTAACTAACATTTCGTTAGGAAAGCTTTTAATAACTGTTCAAGCTTAAGCACGTTAGAATAAACCATTCCCCTGCAATCTTATCATTCTGTAACTGTGAAAAAAACTGTGCATCTGATGAAGTGAGCTGTAGCTCACGAAAGCTCATGCTCAAATAAATTGGTTAGTCTCTAAGGTGCCACAAGGACTCCTTTTCTTTTTGTGAAAAAAAGAGTCTTCCAGTTAAGCTTTCGTATCAGCCAAGTGACGGTGTATCAAAAAATCCCTGTCACACTTCTTCTATTGCTATTTTATACCTACATTTTAAAAACTAATTATTTTAAAAAATGTTTACAGTGTTATTATTCAAAATGTTTTGTTGCAGAAAGGAAGCCCATCGTCAGCTGCAATAGAAAGTCGTTCTGGGGAAGGAAATGACTCCCAGAACGTGATCTTAGAATATTCAGCCTTCTACTCTCATGCGAAGAGGCAGAATTGTCTAGTGAATAGAGCAGGAGACCTGGGCTCTAATTTGGCTCTAATAGTGCAACCTTGGCAAGACACTATTAATTTGAGCGGGGTCAGGAATAGAACAGAGTTAATAAGTAACTTTTTGGTTCGGTGGCCCCCCCTGAAAATCAGGAAAAAATATTGATTCCTTTTGAACCAAAACTGACTTTGTTTTGTTTTGTGCTGAAATGAACAACTGAAAAAAATTCATTAGGGTCAAACAAAATGTTTCAAAAGCTGATTTGATTCGACATTTTAGAAATGAAATGTCAATTGAAAAAGACATTGCTGATTATTTTTGTTTGTTTGTTTTTCAGCCAAATTCAACCTAAATTCACAAACAGTTCTGGTGCCCTGAAAAATGCATTTTTCGGTAAATTTACTATTGGCCAAAAAAAAATTAAAATGTCACCCAGCTCCAGTCCGGAAGAATTCCATAATACTTAATGCTTTAGCTGTTCCTATGCCACCTGCAAAAAGAAGGGGTTCCAACAGCATAGAAACTCAAGAAACAGACCATTCGCATGTGGCCAGTTTCTGCATTATGAGTACATGCACATATCCAATAGATCAGGGAGCAGGGATTAAGAATCAACTTGTGAGACCTTTTAGACCCCCTTCATTACCTGAGCACAAGGTTCCAAGAATTTCTATTGCACAGCAGACTAGTAGGTATCAGTGCCTTTCAAATTCTAGCTCCTATTTTATAGACTGCTCGTGAAACTGGCCAGCTCTGTTAAAATGTTCTTATTGTTTTGGTTTTTAAAGATAGACTTAAAAATCAAGGGTGGATCAACTCTCTTCTCACTGAAGAGCGATTGCTCATGACCTGAATGAGCTTTTGCCACCCCCACCACCGTTTGCTGGCAATGTAAATTCCATCTCGGCCTGCCGAAATTTACATAGAGGGATTAGAACGTCAAAGGGTTTCAGGACAAGAGATTACTTAGACTTCTGGAGTGTTTGACTAAGAGACAGACTGGAGTTTATGACTTGAATTCATGCATTTAAAAGAATGCAGTGTCAATTAGCAATGCTCTGCTGGGATATACAGTAGCAGCGAGGCAAAGGTTGGGTAATCTGCTTGCCTCTCTGTTCTTGTATTGTCCCACATCAGCATAATATCCAAGGTAAGCGAGTGACTAAGTTGAGCCTGTGTTGGTAACCAGCTGGGTTTAAATTTTGACTGAAGCCTTCTTTTGACACTCACCCAGAGCAGGAGAGATTCACCCTCTATGTGTAGCGACAAAGTTCAAACCAATTGCTATGTTGTCTTCCAAACTGAAATTCCATTGACCTCAATGGGGCTTCAGGGATGTAAACTGGCACAATATTTAGCCCAGGGAGATTTATTCCCTAAAGTAGTCCCTGCCAGTTTGGAGGCTTCAAAGATTCAGCACCCAGAGAAAGCAGCATGGAGACTGAGACTACCCGCAAGATGGCCTGCCTTGGATTCACAGAATCATAGAAGACTAGGGTTGGAAGGGACCTCAGGAGGTCATCTAGTCCAACCCCCTGCTCAAAGCAGGACCAATCCCCAACTAAATCATCCCAGACAGGGCTTTGTCAAGCCTGACCTTAAAAACTTCTAAGGAAGGAGATTCCACCACCTCCCTAGGTAACGCATTCCAATGTTTCACCACCCTCCTAGTGAAAAAGTTTTTCCTAATATCCAACCTAAACCTCCCCCACTGCAACTTGAGACCATTACTCCTCGTTCTGTCATCTGCTACCACTGAGAACAGCCGAGCTCCATCCACTTTGGAACCCCCTTTCAGGTAGTTGAAAGCAGCTATCAAATCCCCCCTCATTCTTCTCTTCCACAGACTAAACAATCCCAGTTCCCTCAGCCTCTCCTCATACGTCATGTGTTCCAGTTCCCTAATAATTTTTGTTGCGCTTCGCTGGACTCTTTCCAATTTTTCCACATCCTTCTTGTAGTGTGGGGCCCAAAGCTTGACACAGTACTCCAGATGTGGCCTCACCAATGTCGAATAGAGGGGAACGATCACGTCCCTTGATCTGCTGGCAATGCCCCTACTTATACATCCCAAATTGCCATTGGCTTTCTTGGCAACAAGGGCACACTGTTGACTCATATTCAGCTTCTCGTCCACTGTAAGCCTTAAGTCCTTTTCTGCAGAACTGCTGCCGAGCCATTCGGTCCCTAGTCTGTAGCGGTGCATGGGATTCTTCCGTCCTAAGTGCAGGACTCTGCACTTGTCCTTGTTGAACATCATCAGATTTCTTTTGGCCCAATCCTCCAATTTGTCTAGGGCCCTCTGTATCCTATCCCTGCCCTCCAGCATATCTACCTCTCCTCCCGGTTTAGTGTCATCTGCAAACTTTCTGAGGGTGTAATCCACACCATCCTCCAGATCATTTATGAAGATATTGAACAAAACCGGCCCGAGGACCGACCCTTGGGGCACTCCACTTGATACCGGCTGCCAGCTAGACATGGAGCCATTGATTACTACCCGTTGAGCCTGACAATCTAGCCAACTTTCTATCCATCTTATAGTCCATTCATCCAGCATAATACTTCTTTAACTTGCTGGCAGGAATACTGTGGGAGACAGTTTCAAAAGCTTTGCTGAAGTCAAGGAACAACACGTCCACTGCTTTCCCTTCATCCACAGAACCAGTTATCTCGTCATAGAAGGCAATTAGATTAGTCAGGCATGACTTGCCCTTGGTGAATCCATGCTGACTGTTCCTGATCACTTTCGTCTCCTCTAAGTGCTTCAGAATTGATTCCATGAGGACCTGCTCCATGATTTTTCCAGGGACTGAGGTGAGGCTGACTGGCCTGTAGTTCCCAAGATCCTCCTTCTTCCTTTTTTTTAAAGATGGGCACTACAGAGATTCAGAGATGCACAGATTCCAAGGGCAGAAAGTATCACTGTGATCAACTAGTCTGACCTTCCCCCCAAATAATTCCTTTGGAAGTACAGCATATTTTGTACAAAAATCCCAACCTTGATTTTAAAATGGCCAGTGATTGTTTTTTAATCACAATGTTGTGTGGTACTAGGCCAAACGCCGTACAGCAGTCTAAATATGTTACAACAAAACTGCTACCTTTGTCAACCAAACCTGTCATCGGATCAAAAAAAGAGATCAAGTTAGTTTGAGGGGATCTAAATTCCATAAACCCATGTTGATTGGCATTAATTATATTATCCTCCTTTAGCACTTTATCAGCGGTGTCTCATATTAGCTGCTCCCTTATCTTGTGTGCTGAAGGAATATGCCCAGCCTGGGGGGGCTGGGCCAGGATCTTGACTGACATGCTGGGGTGATCAGCAGCTGGCCCCACAGAGTCTACACGGGGCTGGTCCTGGGGAGCAGAGACTGAGCGAGCCTGTGAGAAGAGCAAGAGCTGGAGGAGGCTGGTGATTGCTCTCCACGGCAGCAGCAGCAAGAGAAGACCCATTTTGTCTCTCCCGGTCAGCGACCAGCTCGGTGCCACTGGCTCCATGCCAGAGCATCTGAACCCAAGAAGCTGCAGCAACTGTGAGAGCTCAAACCAGCAGACACCATTGTCCCCTGCCCCTTGAACTGGGAGCCAGGGATCCCTTCCGCTGGGACGTAAGAGCTGCCAGCTCTACATCCAGAGCTCCAGCCCCCCTGCCCTGGAGTCGGGGTGGGGGCTCTTTGATTGTACAGATTCCGCTGTGGGCTTCAGTTGTTGCAGACTGGTTGGGGGCCTTGTTTAATGGCCATCCCTGATACCTTTGCTGTCCCCCTCTCCTCCTTTTAGTTTTCCCCTCCCCATCCGGAGATTAAACTCTCCTTCACTTCTCTGTGGCCGTCGAGTCGCTGTGCTAGTTAAATAATAGCTGAGAAGCCATAGGGCTGTTGGTCCGTGCACACCTGCTCACTAGCAACCCAGGGCCCACTAGTTTTAAGGGCGGAGGAACAAGAGCATCCACCACTCTTGGGGATGAGGAGGTGATGATAGGGACACTTGGGACCCATCTCCGTTACATCCATTGGGAGGCGTAGGAAGTGAACCTGCTGGTTGTCATGACTGTGAATTGGCGCCAAATCATAGGCAGCGGGTATAACAGGTGAGGGGAGGAGATAGAGGAGAATGGGTGGGGGCCTCACACCGGGGGAGGGTAGAGGAGAGGAGGAACATGGGGAGCGGTGGGGGCCTCACAGAGGGAAGGAGAGGAGGCGCTCAGCAAGCAGTGGCAGGGGGTGGGGGGGTGGGGTTGGATGGGACCTGGCGTGGAGTGTGGGTGGAGCCACAGGCAGAAGAGGTGGGGCTAAGAGTAGAAGAGGCGGGACAGGGCGCTAGCCTCCCCCCAGGAAGCTTCACCCGCTGCCCATGCACCAAATTACACCGCTTGCTCAAGTTTGGGCTTTGTTTTTACAATGGCTCTTAAACAAGCTGATGGAAGCACTTTCATACCATGCCACAATGATGCCAACTCCCTCCTTGTGTAGCTCACGCTTACTGATGTTCAGTCACGACCGTCTCAGCGAAGGCTTTCTTGGAAAGAAAACTACTGTTCCGAGAACATCTCTGAACTCAGTGGTATTACTGTCAATCCATTATGTCATCTTTCCCTCTGCATTCCTCAGGAGTCAATGATAACCTGCTGGGACATTATGCATAGATTGTTAACTTGCTGTGTATACACCGACGCATAGAATGAGCTTTTGTAATTTAAATAACAAACTCTGGAATTGATGATACAAACTCGGTCAGTCGTGCAGTTTCAGCATCAATAAACAAAAGTCTGTGAGTGTGACTTGGGTGGGGGAACATGTGTGTCTTGTTATTAAAGATTTCAAGTATGTTCTATCATCTGATTCCATCATAATTATTGCACTATAATTTTGCCATTGTCACAATGCTAATGCAACACAAACGCAGAGAGGCTGGATTGTACCCTGGCCTGAGCAGAGAAGGAAAACCTCTTTATCACAGCTGCTCCCTGGGACAACACCTAACCAGATCTGTCACCAAATGTGTCCCCCTTATACTCAAGATAGTCCTCTCGACAAGTGAGTGGAATGAGGGGTGGGGATTGCGTAGCCCACTCGTGGAGACAGCAGCCTCACATTCACTGGCCAGGTATGGGGGGGGGACTTGTCTGCAGCCATTCAAGGGCTGTAGTGTCTTGCCTGGATTGGCAAGACGAGCGGAACGGGGAGGGATTTTGACTCTGGGGCACACCACCTCGTGGGGATACTCCGTGGCTGGTATAGTCGATATGTCACCCCTCGCTCAGCGCTCTGCTTAAAAGCACCTGCACAGAAATGTTTAAGGAGCCATTTAGAATCTGAAGGTGTGTAACCATGACACTAGATGTATCCTTTACACAGTTGTATCATAAGGACTGGACCTGCAGATTGGGGTAAACCAGTGCCTCTCCAGTAGAGTGATTGGATCTATGCCCATTTACAGCAGTTGTGAATCTGTTCCTCAGGCTCCAAGATCTGGAACACAACCCTGCAATCAGACCCTGCTACCTGCACCGAGCCCCACAAGAGACGAATGTTTTTAACCACCATGTTGGTGGAGCTGCTCTGAGCAGGAATAGCCAATTATAGACACCAGGGGCTGCTTGGAGCCAACTCTATACTACCCCTCACATCACTGTAGCAATGGGAAGTGTTTCAGAAAAAAGGCTAGCATACCCTCAGCCTACGAGCTTCCTCTTTATGGTACAGGGCATTCCCTGTAGTGGAGAATGGGGCTCCGTGGGGTGTGATTGTGTGCACTTTGGCTGCTGCTGTTGGGATATAAGTATCCTTCTGAGTGTAATAAGAAACAAACGAGTTATACTGGACACTCTTATGGGAGATTGCTTGTAGTGTTTACATAAGGGTGCCATGGATAATAAAAATAGCATTACATCTATGAACATTATTCTAAATGTCTTTTCAAGTGAAATTGGCCTCCCTAATCCGGCATGTCTCATGGGCATGGCAAGAACAGCCTTTCGTAGGAAAAAAAGGCAGTAAATAAATTTTGTGTTTGAAAAGAAACAAAAGCTCTGACAGGGCCTTTAATCATCAAATCTTTTTACTACATTAGACTTGGAAATGATAAACTATGATTATGCAACAACTAATTAAATAAGTACTGACAGCCTTCAAAGGGAAGCTGACGAAAGATACAATCGATACCTAATTTTCTGGGTTGGTGTGACCGAGAAAAAGTAAAGGCAAGTGAATTCCATCCAGGAGTGACTAAAAGCACAAGGCCGCCCACGCGTGATATATGATGTCTATTAAGCATAGACTGCATAGACTGTTGAGACTGAGCCAATCACAAAACGTCTTCCAATCTTCTCTCACTCTGGCCATCCTTCACCATGCTTGTCCATATCTCCTTGTTAGGAAATCATCCTCCACCTCTTTGGAGGCTGACCACGTGGTCGTTTCTGTTCTCGCAGATACCACTCGGAAAAAGCTGCAGTCCATTTGTTGTCGCTGAGTTGGGCCACATGTCCCGCCCATCGCATTTTGCTGAGCCTGCTTTCAACAACAACGTCTCACACTCCAGACTGCTGCCTAATTATTTCGTTGGGGATGTGACTGCGGAGCGAAATGCCCCAAAATGTTCATTCCATCGCCCTCTGTGTGACAGACAGTTGATGTTCTTCAATCTTTGTCAGCGACCATGTTTCGCTGCCATATAGCATCTCTGGAAGCACAGTCGAGTTAAAAAGATTTGCACAAGTTGTTTTGCTGATCTTTCCTTGGAAGATGTCCTTGATGTCATTGAATGCACACCGTCCAGCTTTTTTCTGCACGACAGTTTGCCTTTCTGATCATGGCGCATGTTGACTTCCTGGCCCAAATAAACGTATTTATCAACCTCTTGGATCTGCTCTCCTCCAAGAGTTATTTGGGTTCTTGGCAGAACATCTGATCTCATGTATTTTGTTTTTGACTGGTTCATTTTTAATCCGACTTGACTACTTTTCACGTTCAATCCTTTTAGCAGTCTCTCAAGCTGGGCTGTACTTTCACCTATCAGCACTATATCATCTGCGAACCTGAGATGGTTTAGCCGCTCACCGTCGATATTAATCCCGCTTTTCAAGTCTGCTCATCGAAAAACCAATTCAAGACAGGCTGTAAATAATTTTCGTGAAACTGTATCTCCTTGTTTCACACCTTTCTCGAAGGGGGATTCGGAGGGGAGTATCGAACAGCGATATGTCTGTGCTGCAGCCAGAGTTCGCTTCCTTTAGTAATGTGATATATTTCGTGCAAAATATATGTCTGTTAAGAGTAACTGGTAAATTAATTGTTAGATTAGTTGATTGGACTGTGACCTGCTACTGATTACTTGTGAGTAATAAAGTGAGTGAAAAAACCTTTCTGGCTTAACACAGTATCAGAAATATTTATTGGTAAAGGCTAATGACAGGTACCATGCAGCTGATCGGCAGCTACGTACTTATTTTTCACTCTTCTGGCAATAAATTGAGCTTTCATTGTTTGGGCAGACGAAAGGCTCCACTCATCTGCTGGCAGTCATAGAAGGACTGAATTAACAGTGGCGGGATGAATTGTATCTACGTGGGAGTAATTACAATACCGGTGGCAGGTGGCAGCCCGTCCAGGTCTCTCACAGTCCAGTGGCCCAGGGCAAGGTAGGAGCTGGGCTGGGGCACGATGTGGGGATTGCTGGCAGGTGGAGCTAAATTCCTCAGTCCCAGCAAGTGGGAGCCAAGGTGGTGGGGGGAGGGACATCCCAGGGAAGAGGGGGATGCTGAAGTGATGGGGGGAGGGCCATCCTGGGGAAGAGGGGGATGCTGAGGTGATGGGGGGAGGTCCCAGTGGACCATCCAGTGGAAGGGGGTATCTGAGATGATGGGGGAAAGGGGCTAGCTGAGGTTATGGAGGGGAAGGTGAGGTCCAGGGGAAGGGCAGCTCCAGGACCACAAGGGCTTGGGGCACAGTGCAGGGAAGGCCCTGCCTGCACATGGATGGGTTTCTCAAGTGATGCTGTGATGGGCTCTGCCGAATGTGCGAGTGGTGAGGGCCAGCAGGCTGGAGTGAAAGCTAGGCCCAGCCCCACGAGACAGGAGTCAGTGCTGTGGGTAAGTGGGAGGTGGACTCAGCCCCCGCAAGGAATAGTTTCCCCAGCCACCCATGCAGCATTTTTTGTGATGATTTGGGGTTGCTAGGCAGCAGATGGGTCCGAATCTGACCCTCCTGGTGACAAGGGTAAAACAGCTGTTGACTTCAATATGGTGGTAGCAGACACACACCAGGTCTCCTTGGAGTAGCTCCTCTACGTAAAGTGTCACACCTTAATCAAATGGCAGGCCCTTGGCTAGAGCCCAAACATCCCTCAAACACATCACCAGCTCTGCGACTCTTTTCCCTTCAGCTGCTGGACCTTTTCTCTGTCCAAGCGTTGATACAGTGACTGCGTGCAAAGCCCTTCTCCATGCGGACTTAGGCTGACCATCCGAAGGGAAGACGCTGCTGGAGCAAGGCCAAGCAGCACTGGTTGGTTAGTCAGAAGGAAGGCTGTGGCCGGGGTGGAATCTCGCTATTTGCATCCACGCTCACATCCACGCATCACTGCATTACCATTAGGTTTGTGCTGCAAACAGCAAACTGTGCTGCCTTGCAGCCTCTCTGGCTTTGCTTTACGTCCCTGCTTCAGAGCAGCGCGAAACACAAATACTGACAGGAGGAGCCCCCTGAGTCAGCTTAGGAGACTGCAGAGCCAGAGGTGAAAAAACTATATTTTGGTTTTTAATTATCTTTTAAGGATGGCCCCTGCAGTTAGTGCAGCGAGAGCTATTCCATTGTCAGGCATAAAAGAAAAGAAAAACTAAAGCTGTTTTCTCCCAACTCTTTGTTCGTGGTCACATTACATTCTTGCAAAGCTTCCCAATCGATTCATTTGTGCATGAAAGGACAGGAGAGAGTGTCCTTCCCTGAAGGCCCCCTCCTAGCACAATCAGCAGGGGAGCAGTGGGACTCGGAAATGATAATTAAAAGAAAATGCTCCCCAGAACTTGCGAGTCCTCCAGGGTTACATGCATTTTTTAAAAACAGCTGGTTCGTTTTTTCCCCTTTCCCAGAGTTTTGAGGCGGAACACTTATTGAGACTCTGCAGTCTTTGAGTCATGGGGGTTTGGGAAGCACCAGTCATCCCAGGTGAAGTTTGTGGTGCAAGTCCACTTCTTCCCCCCCTCACCCTCTGACTTGTGCTTCTGATGGGAAGCGGAACTGTCAGATGGCACCAGCAGAACAGACATGTGGGGCACAGAGGAGGCCATCACCTTTAACAGCCGGTAAAGTCCATTTTGTTCCTTTCTCAATGTACAGCACCTTTTCTCTCTCCTCTTGGTGCAAAATGACAACCCGATCCTAGGCAAACAAAGAAACCGGTGTCAGGAAAGTCCCGAAGCCAGCCTGTATCCTTGCATATTTTATCTCATAATCCACTGCATTAATATTTAACCACCACCTCAAACAGGTGGACATTTGAGGGCCATTGAGCACTGTGAATTCTCCCAATGCATCACAATTACCAAAACACCTGTGCTAAATAATTTTGCGCAGTGCCACTGTGAAAATTCACAGAGTGCTCAATAGCCCTTGAAATTTCTCATTTCTAGCTTGTGGTGCAGTGGTTGAGTGCTCACACATTATGCTGCAGTATAAAGCATGTAAGGACACTGGTTCAAGACCTCTTAAAGCCACTCTACCCTCTCCCAGGAAATTATGCAGTCCCTGTGCTTTTCAATCTGCACTTGCTTTGTTTCTGCAATTATAGTCACCTAGACTGTCCTTTCCTGATGCTGCCCCTAACAGCATCCCAGTACAAGAAGGCAAGGGGCTCACCGGTATCGGTTTCAGCTGGCCTCACCCATTCAGTATACCTCAATGCATGAACGTCATAACCTGCATCTAAAAGTTGGCATATAAGACATCAGTAAGAAGTTAATAATGTACTGATCATTAATATTGTTGCATGGTGCATGTAGGGAGGACAATTTCAAAATTACAAACCTATTGGGAATGATGTTCTTAAAGTACGTCTGCCAGGCAGGGCTGAAGGTCTGCCACCTCGAAGGTACTTCCAAGGTACATTAAGAGACAATGGGAGTGCAATTTATGTGAAAAGTAAACAAAACCATCAAGCAAACAAGGGAAGGAGAGAACCACTCAGCATCATGGCGGGGGGAGGAGAGTGCAGGAATTAATTTGCATTTTAACAAAAACATGTAGGTGAAGAAGCCAGCAGACTCCATGTTGCCTTCCTCACAGCTTGAATGAACTTTACTTTGGGAAATAACCTTTCAAAGAATCCATTTCAGAGGTTCCCTGGACTATAAAAGACAGGAGCAAAGAACCCGGCGTGACTTTTTACCCCAGAAGACAAAGCCACTGAGCATTTTGGGGGGGATCCTGACCACGGGGTGGCCAGCCATCATACTGGAAGGTCGTGTCATAAAAATCTTACCTTGAAGCAGGACAGTAGTTTTGTTAAGTTATAGCCTCTAGAAAGCGTTTTTCCCTTTTATTCACTTGTAACCATTTCTAATGCTATCCTTAGTACTTGAACTCACTTTTAAACCTGTCAAGGTTCCTCCCCCCACTCTGAACTCTAGGGTACAGATGTGGGGACCTGCATGAAAACCTCCTAAGCTTACTTTCACCAGCTTAGGTTAAAACTTCCCCAAGGTACAAATTAATTTTATCCTTTGTCCCTGGATTTCCACTGCCACCACCAAACTTTAACTGGGTTTACTGGGGAAATGTAGTTTGGACACGTCTTTCCCCCAAAAATCCTCCCAACCCCTGCACCCCACCTCCTGGGGAAGGTTTGGTAAAAATCCTCACCAATTTGCATAGGTGACCACAGACCCAAACCCTTGGATCTGAGAACAATGAAAAAGCATTCAGTTTTCTTACAAGAAGACTTTTAATAGAAGTAAAGGAATCACCTCTGTAAAATCAGGATGGTAGATACCTTACAGGGTAATTAGATTCAAAACATAGAGAATCCCTCTAGGCAAAACCTTAAGTCACAAAAAAGACACACAGACAGGAATAGTCATTCTATTCAGCACAGTTCTTTTCTCAGCCATTTAAAGAAATCATAATCTAACACATAACTAGCTAGATTACTTACTAAAAGTTCTAAGACTCCATTCCTGTTCTATTCCCGGCAAAAGCAGCATACAGACAGACACAGACCCTTTGTTTCTCTCCCTCCTCCCAGCTTTTGAAAGTATCTTGTCTCCTCATTGGTCATTTTGGTCAGGTGCCAGCGAGGTTACCTTTAGCTTCTTAACCCTTTACAGGTGAGAGGATTTTTCCTCTGGCCAGGAAGGATTTTAAAGGGGTTTACCCTTCCCTTTATATTTATGACAAATCCTATCTTCTTTTGTTAATAAACTTGTTTTACTTTTGATCTAACCCATCCCAGTTCTGGGTTTGAACTGAAGTGGTGCATTTGGTCTCTTTAAAGGAGCAAACAAACATTATTTTTGCCCTGAATGGTGCAGGAAAGGAGTGGACATTGCAGAGTGCAGGGTTTGGGGAAAATTGGGGGCTCACCTTGCCAGGTGTAACCAAAAAGCTGGTGGATACCAGAGTGTGGCTGGGTGTTAACAAGGAGGCTGCTGGAGTCAGAGTTGCTGGTCCATATCTGTGTATCTTATAGACCTCATGCTTAGATGCTGTCTGGGAGCATCCAGACAAGAGACTTGCAGAAGCAGAGCATTTTAAGGCACCCAAGGTTAAAGGGCAGGTGCTGACCCCAACCCTCAGTGGCCTGGATTGCACCCCAGAATGTGACAGTGACAAAACCCCAAAGGAGGCAAAACTGCCCTGCTTTGGATTTCGTTAGTCTGACACAGTCTATCACCATCAGGTCATTTAGCTTTCTTGGTACCTACCTTTGTCTCCTCCAGCTAGCTGGAGCAGAGAACCCCAATCCTCTTTGTCCAGTGCTAATTGACCATAACATTAAATTACTCCTGGACCATCTTGGAAATTGAGCAGGATTTAGGGGTCACGGTAGATAAATTGAACACAAGCCCCCAGAGCAATGCAGTAGGAAAGAGCAAACACAATCCTTGGATAGATAAGCAGGAGAATAACTGAGCAGAAATAGGGTGTTATTACCACTGTCAAAGGTAGTAGTGAGTTCCTTAGTGTCCACACTTTAAAAAGAATGTTGACAAATTGGAAAGAGTTCAGAATAGAGCTACAAAAATGGTCTTAGGTCCAGAAAACCTGCCTTACAGTGAGAGACTAAAGACGCTTAATCTGCCTAGTTTATCAAAGAGAAGGTTAAGAGGTGACTTGATCATGGTCTATAAATACCAACATGGAAAGAAGATTGATAGTGGGCTCTTTAATCTAGTAAACAAAAGCCTAATGAGATCAAATGGCTAGAAGCTGAAGCTAGACATTCAAAATAGAAATAAAGATGCAATTTCCCCCCCAAACTGTGAGGGTAATTAACCACCAGAAGAACTTGCCTAGAGACGTGGTGAGCCTCTGTGACATAACATGTTTAAATCAGGATTGGAAGGTTATGATACACTCGAGCTGCCTAGCTTAAACAGATGTTATTTGGCTTGATACAGGAATCACCGAGTGAGGTTGTATGGTTTTTGTTATGCAAAACATCAGACTGCCTGGTCAGAATGGTCCCCTTCTGGCCTTGTCATCAGAGAAAGATTGACAGGGAAAAGATCTAATTCCAGTTCTGTTAAATAAAAGCAAACGGTGAGGGGGAAACCACAAATTAAAAAATGGATATACATGCGTCTCGTTGGCCCCTATGTATAGTCCTAGTGGGTGGGCACAAAGCCATGACATTGCCACGCCTATGTACCAGTCTGATGCATAGGTAGGTGGGGGAAAAGGCTGCCCCCAGAAGGGGTGAAGTTCTATGTGTGTCCCCCCATATATTCTGCCCCCACCCAGTGCTCCCTCTGGGGCTATGTAGCCTGGCACCACCCCATGTCTATACAGTCTACACTGATATCATGGGCTATTTGCACAAAATAGTGTATTGTGTTGATCTGTCTTGTACAGGGAACACACTCATCTTGGACGGATGCTTACAAACCCATTTTCATGAACCACTGCCGTGGAAACATCATTAAGAAGCCCCCAGAGGTGAGGTGAAGCTTAAAATTTTTTTTGTGAAGAAGAATTCAGAAATGGCAGCCATGCAGTGTATAAGGCCTGCTGGTTTCCAGGCTTTATTAATTTCATTTTTCAAGGTTTATTTGTAGCAATTTTTGAGTTGTAGCCATAATTCAGGGTTTTTTTGGGGGGTTATGTTTACTGCAATGAGTAATGTATACTATATACATTACTCATTACAGTAGCATATAATGTAATGACCCATCTCTTTGTCATGGTCTCTAGCACATTTTAACATAGTACTGTTTCAAACAACATTACAATAAAGCACACTAGGGAACCTTTAGCTCATACCAGCAGGGTTTACATGGACCAATTAGTGCACAACACTTTAGTACACTTTAGAACTCACAACTCCGTATTACTGCTCTGTGTAGACAAGCCCTTAGATTAGCAAGTGGAGTTGCTCCATTTGCAGATGGGGTTGCTGCAATCCCGTGCCTGTGGAGGATGGCGTTTTACAAAATGGCATCCTCATACCATGTGACCTCACACGCACCGTACATGCGAGGTCACACTGCATGAAGGATGTGATTTTACTCCACAAAATGGTGCCCTCCATGCAGTGGGACCTCACCAATGTATGGTGCATGAGAGGTCTTTATTGGTCAAAACTGAAAATCAAAAGCCATAAGTATATAGGGGAAAGGTGGCTGTGATTGGAGAAGATCCTTTGAATTTAAAAAAAGCGGAAGGAAAAATTAAGTATACGAGTAGATATTAACAATGTCTCCTTTTCCCTCAGACAAAATCAAATGTACCTATGAGAATATCCCTCAGAACCTACACATAGGCCCATAGTCCACACACTCATTTCTGTAAATCATTACCTCCTTGTATGCCAATATTAATCAACACGTCACTCCTCTTTTGAGTCAGCATATGGACAGGCCAGCTTTTTCTATGCTGTCCTTTCCACATAGTTGCCGATAGTTGCTATAGCACTGAAACTCAACAGCTGTAGGGGTTCTGTCAGGATCGCAACGATAAAGCTGATTTTCAAGGATATTTAACTCAGTTGCTTATAGTTTCGTCGCATTTCTTCCAAACGCTAGCTGAGCTCAAGCTTCCTTTTTAAGAAATGACATTTTACAGGCACTTAGGCTTTTATGTTATGCCTATATTGAAAAAAACTACACATGTTTTGAAAGACAAAGTCAGTTTTAGTGATCGCCATTTAATCGTAATTTAGTCCTAGTGATGTTCACAGGAGGCTGGTTTGCTTACATTACTACATATAAAAGCCCAATTTCCCCATTTACTTTTCTGAGGACAAAAACTAGGCATGTTACCATTATTAATGCAATATTACAAAATGGACCACCACAACGGCAAAAGTGTCATACAAACAATTACAATTAAGGACCAGACACACAGCCTTTGTAAAGCAGTGTGGCTCTGTTGGTTTCAGTTGAGTAACACTGATTCACGCCCCCGATGATCTGGTCCTAGGATTGCTAACCTCTAGATAACATTGTTAGAAGTGAGAAAGGATAGACCTTCATTTCAGCTACATTTCTGTGTAGTGTTATCGTTTTCCCATTTCACTCATTTCCCTGCCCCAAATTTGGGCATAACACAATTTCCAATGACAGGTTTCAGAGTAGCAGCCATGTTAGTCTGTATTCGCAAAAAGAAAAGGAGTACTTGTGGCACCTTAGAGACTGACAAATTTATTTGAGCATAAGCTTTCGTGAGCTACAGCTCACTTCATCGGATGCATTTCCAATATATCCGACATGTGCAGGTCAAATTGACTGACTTCACTGGAATCATGGCAGCAGAGAAATTTGTCTCAGAGTCTTTAAGACACATAAAAATGTATATACAGTTAGGTGACTGATTTCTGTTTGAATTCACTCTGCAGCTGAAACTGGCCAATTCAATCCAAATTTGAAATTTGTTAACCAAACTGCAGCTCAGCTCTACCCACTATTGCTCACTGACTGTAAGGGCTGGGTTCTCAAGGTCTCAAAAGCCACTCGGCACTGGGTGAACAGCTCAGTGTCTTTAAAGCATCTGGAAATGACCTGGGGAATTGCCCTGTGCTGGGGAACCCGCCGCTGATGGCAGTCTGGAAGAGGTGGCTCAGAATTAGGGCATATTGAGACCGTTGCAGGGAAGGAGGCATGGCACGGTGGAGTGCTGCTGCAACCCATCCTCAAGTGGCATAAGGACTCTGAGGAATATTACCCCAGTGGCATAAAGTAGGGATATGCCTATGCAGCCCTTACGTGCACTAGGGCAGAGCAGCTCTGAATCAGTGACCTGCAACCAGCCCCCAGCTCCAAGCTGAGCTCAGGGGGAGTTCAGGAAAATTAGAGAGCAAAACAAAGCAAGCAACTCTCACAAGTCATACTCTGGGATATTAAACTAAAGCCTTCCTGCTCATCTTTGCAGGTAGTGTTTCCCCCTACTGGCAAGCACTCAGGATTCGCTGGGAACATGGAACACAAGGATCTGTATTATTTGGGGGAAAGGCAAAACGGTCAAAAGAAACATGCAGAGACAGGAGATATGTTTGCACATAAGAAAGATAGCAACCCCAAGCCATACATCAGCAGTTTGATCATCCCCCCTAGTTTGAAATAATAAGTGTCCAGATGATGAAGGTCCAGAACTCACTCTCAGTGCAAATCTCACCAACATAAGACTCCACTTCCTCTGCTTCCCTGCCACTGACCTGCTCCAAGAGAACTACTCCACCAGGTGCTGTTCCCACACACAGATCTCTGTGATTTCAGTTTTGCATCCCCTGGCCTGATGGGCCAGGGCACCATGAAGTCAACTCAGTATTTTCACTGCCAGTCCTCATTGTGCAGTCAGCTCTGTCCCACAGCGGCTGGTCTAATTGGCCCTTACGCAACACAGGGCTCTACATTGCCACCGTAAAACAGGATCCTGACACAGTCTCTTTGCTCCCTACACACTGAGCCCTTTCTCTTCTACTCTTACAGAACAAAAGTGTCGTTATCCAACCAAAGTCCATTCCTCATACACTTGGAGTGAGTCCTTATCCAGGGCATATCCTGTACAATCCTCGTGCCCATATATGAGTACAGGAAAACAATCATCTATTATCACATTTGGGCATCAAATCATAAAAAAATTCCAACCAAAACAAAAATGTTTAGTCAGTGGAATTATAGGTAAACAACAATTTAATTAATGTAAATGAAGCTGGTCAGAGCTGGCTTTTCCCCATCATCCCAACAAAGTTTGTTACCACTGTTACAATAAATACAAAGTTATGGCACAGAACTCCTCAATAGTGACTTAAGCTCCATTAATTCTGAAGGGACTGTCTTCACAGTACACTGTTAATCCGCACACTCCAGACAGAGAGAAGTCAGATGTTTGCACTCTTCTTTTGTACCAGGAACAATGCAGTTTTGCCTATGTGATGACAGAACAGATTATGGAGAAATTTGGGAAGAATCATGTAGCAGTGTGACTGCCATTGTACGAGTCCCATTATAATCATAACCGAGCCAAATGACCCGAGAACTTGAGTCAACATCAATAAAATGAGTCAGAAATGTATGAATTGGAAAGGTTCCACTAACTCTGTTTACCGTCCAAAAGAGCCATGGACCAGTTAGAATGTCAGAGGAAGGTTGGTGTGTTTGTAAATGGTGGTTAGCCTTTGTCTGGCAGATTTCTGAATCGATTTTCCCCCTAAGATTAAAAGAGTTTTTGAAGCAAACATTGTCTTTTTCTTCTTCAAGGCTTTGGCGGGGGGGTTGTTTTGTTTTTTGTTTAAAAAAAACCCAACACATTTGCAAACAATCAGGAAGGAAGAGAGCCGGAAAGCATTACCATTTAACTGCTCACATGCCTACCTCTGCATCCCTTGCTGGTGGTAAAGCAAGCATGGTTCATAATTATAGACCCAAATTTTCCAGCATACCTTGTGAGTTTGGGTCTCGGTTTTTGTCAATGGAACTAGGCTGATTTACACTAGCTGAGGACTTGGCCCTGAATATTTTGCCTCTCTAGACTAATGCTCAGCCAGTAAAAACAGCAGCCTAAGACACTGGCTCTTAGCACCTGGAATTGGGGTGCATTCCTGTAATTTATAAGGGCCTGAGCCTGACCCACTGAAGTCAATGGTAGCTTTGCCATTGATTACAATGCCAGCAGGTTTGGCTTCCAAGGGATTGATTCTGCACGGTGCTCAGCACCCATCTTGGACGCTGTGCACTCCTGAGAGGATCTGAGCACACTTAGACCTCTCAGAAGTGCCCAGCGTCTTGCAGAACAAAGCCCTGAGCCTACAAATCATTCATCTTTGAGAACAAACCACAGCTCACACACACGTTGCAGTTGGCCCAGAGCAGTTCCAGCACAAACCAGTCCCCACACCCAGTGGCAGCCAGACAGCAGCGGTGGCAGTAAAAGGTGGCTTGTTAGATGTGACCATAAAAAGGGCCATCTGGAACTGGGCTGACGGTTTTTATTTGCTTATTTCACTCGTGCATTAAGCGATTCTTGCTCTAGCTAGTTGCCTTGTCAAGGTGATCAGAGCGCAAAGTCCCTTCACAGTGGTGGCTTCTTCATTTACAGAGCAACGATTTTCTTTTAGCAGAAAATACAACTTTGTGTCAGTGCGGATGCTGACCGAAACCACTCCCTTCTTTGCTTGTCTGCCTTTGTGTTCCTTCCCACGCCGCAGGTACGCACCCCTGCGCTTGGGCAGCTTCTCAGGCCCTTTCCAGGCTTTTTCAACACAGAAAACAGCAACATCTTTACTGACTTGGCGTTACCCAACATTGCTTCCAGGCTCTCCACTCTTTATGTACAAAATGAGAGTTCCATGCATCGGCACCTGGCACCACAACAGGATAAGCTGCTCCCAGCCATTCTTGACTGGCAATGAAAACATCCTGTGCAAACAAACTCTGGCATCACGTCTCAGCCTGAGGCCATCTGCCAACTGCTGAGCCATTCATCCTCACAAACAGCCCCTCCTAGCCCTTCAGTATACATTTTCAACAGGAAAAAAAATATCCCTCTGCCTCCTTCTTGTCTTCTAATGGGCCAGATCCACAACGGCTGTAAATCAGCATAGCTCCATGGACACCAATGGAAGGGTACCAGTAACACCAGCTGAGAATCTGGCCCCGCGCTGGCAAGTTGACTTTAAACTCTTGCTGTGTGAAAACAGCTTTTCCCAGCCAAAGGACTGGAAGGCCTAGACTGGATGCTTACCCAGACATGGTCTCCCTTTAAGGTTCCTGGCCAAAGCGTTTCTCTGATTCGGCTGACCACCTGATTTCAGACATTCTTGTTGTCAACTTTGTGTTGTAAACTCACGTGACCAGTTTTCATACGTCCACGTGAAGTCACCTGGTCAGAAGCCATTTTTTGCATACATTTCCAAAGCTACAATCATCTGAGCCTGCTGGCAAAGACCTACATTTGGACATTTTTCTGACTCATGCTTCAGATGCACTTCATCCCTACATAAACATCCAGGGACGTGGGGTGAGAACATGAGAAGTAATAATGGGCAAGATCCAAAGAATTGGAAGTTTGGCTAGTTACCAGAACTTCTCCAACTGTATCCAGAGCTCTTTGGTCAAGTAATGAGTGTTCTCGTGAGTTTCCAGTTGGCCATAAAGACGGAAAGAACAGCCTGGCTCATGCTCTTTCACAACATCTGTGTCTGGAAAGCACCAGGAAGTGCAGTCGTGCGAAAACAAAACAAATACACTTTTTCAAGCTTTAAAGATTCAATTTAAATTTGAAGTTTATTGATTATTCAAACCAACCAGGATTTCCCAACCTGAAATCTGACTCCTTTCCTTGAACTCCTGTTGGAAGAGGACTACATTAACGCAAAATAGGAACCTTTCCGTTAGCGTCCGCAGTGTACACATGGGGGAGTTAGAAAGCAGCACTGTCGAGTACTGCTAATCACAGCTCCATACGCTGAGTCGTGGGGTAGTGTAGATAAGCCCTGAGACTGACAAAAATCTTGAGAAGAAGTTAGCAACACTCAGGGGGTTAATGTAAATGGTTATTGCAGACCCTCACAATAAAATAAACTAATTATTCATTTTTCCTTAGTTGGTGTGCTTCTCATTCTTGCATGGCTATTTCTTACCATTGCTCTGGAGTGATTTTTGAAAACCTGTTAGAACAAAGCAGAATAAAATACTAAACGATTTGCCAACTTGGCAGAAAGAAGAGGAGAAAGCAAGAAGCTTGGCCAAGTCAAATATCAATCTCCTTTCAAAAAGTTTTTGTTTCCATAAATAAGTTGATGATGTTTCATTTGTAACAGAGTCTGCTGAGAGCCACATATTCGCATTGCAAACATCTCTGTATGTAAGTAATGAGTCTATGTGTGGAGGTCAAAATCCGAGCCTCTCTACTCGGGTAGCGGTGTTTGGTACTGGCCCAGCACCAGCCTAACTGGGATGCATGGAGAGCACCTCACCACCGATGCTTCGACAGAATATGTTACCTACTATTGCCACAGTGGATGCTGCCCCCTTGTGGCGAGAAGAATGGGAACGAGCTGCTCTCTCTGTAAGAAACTCCTTCCTCGCCACTCAATCTGATGAGCGACTACCTGACACAGAAACACCACCTAGCTCTGGTGTAAGCTCAGATGTTTCAGAATCAGGGTAGAGCAGCAAATGGGGACTCAGGAACAGCCCTGTCTGTAGTTGCGGTGGAACTGAGGATGTTGCAGGCCTACTGAATGGCTGCTCAGCTCAAGCTTTTCTACCAGGAGGGCGTTCCAGAATCCACACTGCTGACCCCGAGGCTCCTGAACAGCAAAAACGTTGGATGATGACCTCAGTCCTTTTGATTCCTTCAACAGTTTTTCTTTTTTGAGGTATGCATCGTTGTCTGAACTCAATATTATCTATTTTGAACTTTTTTCCATCTTTATTGCACCCCTTTTGCGTTTGCTAATAACCATAGAATCATAGAATATCAGGGTTGGAAGGGACCTCAGGAGGTCATCTAGTCCAACCCCCTGCTCAAAGCAGGACCGATCCCCAACTAAATCATCCCAGTCAGGGCTTTGTCAAGCCTGACCTTAAAAACCTCTAAGGAAGGAGATTCCACCACTTCCCTAGGTAACACATTCCAGTGTTTCACCACCCTCCTAGTGAAAAAGTTTTTCCTACTATCCAACCTAAATCTCCTCCACTGCAACTTGAGACAATTACTCCTTGTTTTGTCATCTGCTACCACTGAGAATAGTCTAGATCCACCCTCTTTGGAACCCCCTTTCAGGTAGTTGAAAGCAGCTATCAAATCCCCCCTCATTCTTCTCTTCTGCAGACTAAATAAGCCCAGTTCCCTCAGCCTCTCCTCATAAAGCATGTGTTCCAGCCTCCTAATCATTTTTGTTGCCCTCCGCTGGACTCTTTCCAATTTTTCCACATCCTTTCTGTAGTGGGAGGCCCAAAACTGGACACAGTACTCCAGATGAGGCCTCACCAATGCCAAACAGAGGGGAATGATCACGTCCCTCAGTCTGCTGGCAATGCCCCTACATATACATCCCAAAATGCCATTGGCCTTCTTGGCAACAAGGGCACACTGTTGACTCATATCCAGCTTCTTGTCCACCGCAACAGTGCTCGTCAGTGTAGAACCTTTGTAGAACTCGTGGATGGAGCTGAATTGATAAATGGAGCACTGTGCAGGGAGCAGCCCATTAGCAGCAGGACAGCAGGACAACTGGGGCCCTCCAGAAGCAGTGCCCCCTATTGCATACAACCCCCCATAACACGCCTCAGGAAAGTTCTTGAAGGTGCACCTCTAACTGCAAGAGGGTTGTTTGGTCTGTCACCTCTCAGCCACGATTGTCCATGAAGATTGGTGGCTTTGGGGATCTGGGCCTTTTTCCCCAGAGGCCACATAAGCCACCACGGCTGCTGGATAACAACTTCTGTTGCTGCCAACTGGGTCCTGAATCCTGTAGGTGGGCCCTTGTGCCCAAGCAAGCTCCCACTAACGTCAGCGGGTCTCTGCATAGGCACCACCATGGATCCAGTGGCCAGAGCGGGGCCTTGGGATGGGTTGAAGAGTTACTCAGTGGAGAGAGACACCATAGCTTATTACACAAGTTCATTGTTATTATTATCTACATTAATAGCAGCACCTAGGAAGTACAATCTAAGATCAGAGCCTCATTGTGCTAAGCTCTGTACAGACAAGCAGCAAAGGCAGTCCCTGCTCCAGAGAGCTCACAATCTGCAAGCCAGACAGGATGCACCAAGTGGACAAACGGGGCAGGGGTGGGCTGCGAGGGCAAAGTTACAATAAAACAGAGTTTAGCAAAAGAGTAAGAGTCGCAGCTCACCACTCGCCCAATCCTTAACCCCACCTACACTGGTCTCATTATTTTAAATACCTATTTGGTGGCAACCGGTTGGGCACCCAAGGGAGTAAAAGTAAAGATGTCAAACTTCTTAAAGACTGTAAATGAAATGCTAATCACGGACTGCACGAGCACAGCGGGGCCTGGTGCGAGAAGGAAACGAGCGTTCTCTCCTTCGCTCCAGCTCGCTCCTGGGCTCATAAACGTTTCTTCAGTCGCAATAACACTGATACTGAAGAGGGCGTACAGCAAATAAAAGGCAGCTGGAAATAAGCAGAGTGAGCCATAGGAAGGCACCCGAGACTGAATTCCAGGCAAACTGCAGATGTTAGGATAATTATCGGAGGTTGGCAGATTGTGGAAATCGTACCCATTCCTAAAAAGGCAACGCATAGTTTAACATTTTCATTGCACATCTGTACACCACTGCTTTTTTATTTAACAGGACTGAAACAATGGCCCAGATACACAAAGCCTCCAGGTGACGATCCGAGCAGTGAGGGCGGGATACATGTGGTATCAATGTGCACTACCATGCTACAACGGCTCGACCAGCTGGTGAGTGTCGGGAACAGGGGAATGGTGGGAGGCAACAGAAGCAGGCGGTTCAAAGTGCTGTGGCAGAGCTGAGCTGGGCATTAACCTTTGTTATGAGACTGTGTCAAAACAGCCTCCAAATTAATGCAGTGCATCTATATTGCCTGATGAATTTCCCATAGCTACTTAAGGAATCATGGGAGGTATTTCATACATTTTGCCACTTATCCCCAGGGGAATGAATTAGATAATTTGATAGGTTGTCACCTTCTATGATTTGTTCCACATGATTTTATGCTGTTCATTATATCGCTAATCAATTCAGAATCTGCTGAAACTTCCCTGTAATAAACTAGTCCAATTTGGAGTCCTGGAAATAAATGGCCCCTTTATCATTTCTTGTCTCTTTCTAGCTTTGATTAAGCAGAATTCTCTTGTGGAATCGAATGCAATGCAGGTTACCAACATTTACTTTATCATGCATCCTGGTAACACACAGCACAGGGTCCTGTTCATTAAGTCTGCAGAGGAGCGTTCAGAATGTATTTTAAATGGTTTTCCTCCGTTACAGCTCCCTGTGGCACAGGTGCATTTCAGATCTGAAGAGTGATCAATAAACAAGCTCTGCTGTCCGCTGGGGCTTCTGGCCGTACAATTAGAATAGGGAAACTCAACAGGCTGTTTTATTATACGATGACAGCAGACTGATTTGGCTCTGCAGCTGGTGTCAAATGCTGATTTCCAGACATTTGTATTTGAGTAACAAAGCAGCATCGGCCAGGAACACCAGCCAGAATGCTGTCTGCCAAAATACATGCACGTTTATTTTCAGAGGATGGGAGTTTACGTTGCAGTAGGTTCGTTACCTGGTAGCATGGGGCTTGATGGCTTTTTCCATCAGGATAACCGCTCAGCACAATGGATAGATGTATTTCAAGGCTACTGTACAGGAAAAGATGCTATTAACCTAGTTGTCAAGTAGGTGCTGAAGCCAGCAGAGCAGCATGCTCGGGGCACCTGGCAAAAGGCACGAGGCCACATTCAATAAGAGAAAGGGCCACAGGCTACAGGGAAGGGGGCAGCTGAATAGAGAGTTGCCTGTACGCTGCTATATCAAAAATAAAGGCTGGTAAAAGGAAGAGCAAAGCAAGAGCTGTTTTTCTACATGGCACAGATTTCAAAAAGAGAATATGTTTAAGCAGTTTTTCTTTGTGCACCATTGAAGCAGCAGACCCAGGGTTGCCTATAGTAACACAAGTGTGGGTCTTTGTCACCCTCTAGTGACCGGTCCCTATAAAATGAAGAGAGTCTACTGCTGCAACTAGCTGAAGAAGTTACCGGAACTCCCTTGGCTAAAGTGGTAGAGATTAAGGCTAGCTCTGGACAACCGACTGTGGGCCTAAAGTGGAGTGAGGGTCTCTCATACAGCCCTGCTGTGAGATTATCTAATTGCAGGATTGGACCCGTACTTTATAGTAATCCTTACACTACAGATGACTGTCACCAAGACAGGACTTACTGCATTTCAAGGAGATTCAGTGACTAAATGTGAACCATGCTGCACAGAAGGGTAAACGTAAAGCTGGCCAGAGAACAGCAATTCCACTTTGTGACAATATTCGAGGTTTCAGAATTTGTTTTTGTTGGGCATTGGAACGAAGCCAAAACCGTAGACCGTTTGCACAGAATGGGATTGTGTCAAACTGTCTTTTCAACTCAAACCCTGACCCCTCTCCCTGGGAGTGACTAGAGAGTCCACCCGGGAACTCGGAACCTTCCTGACAAAAACTCAGCTGACATCTGCACGTCTCCGCAGAACATTTTGGCTTCAGTGAAATGGCCTTTTATGAGGAACAAAGTGTTTTGTCAGCCAGGTTCCAATCAGCCGCAGGTAAATGAAGAGGCTTGAATGAGCTGCTTTCATGCCAACCCTGTTGTGGCAGGAGGAGGGTGATGTGTCCTGAAAAAGTCCCAGTTTTCCAGGCCTGCCCTCCCATGCTGGTGTCACTGCACTGGCCTGGCTTTTTTGAAACCCTACGGGCTCTGGCCATTGGCAGGAGCAGCCAGACCACTGAAGCCATGAAGCTGCCGGTAGGCTGGCTATATGCTTGTGCCCCTCAAGGATGTCTCCTTTTCCCAGACACCCCTCAACGTGTAAACCCTACTCTTCCCAGGGGGTCTCAAGCCAGCCCTCCTTTGCACCTAGAGTCGAAGTCACACTGGAGCCAGCATAGTGACGAGCAGTCCACAATGGTCTCAGCTTCACAACTGCTGAGGGCACGCAGCTACCTAGTCTAAACCCAGAAGTCACGTTCCGTCAATAGTCTGGAAATACTTGCTTAAAAGCCGTTGTTTTCAGGAGCACTTCTGCCTGTCAACCCCATACCCAGACTTAGTGTAGAAAACCAACACGGCAGGTTGGGGAAGTGAGATGGCTTGGTAGTTCAGTCCTGGCACTCAGAGATCTGGGTTCAGTGCCCAGATCTGTCTCAGACTCCCTGTCTGAGCTTGGGCAGGTGCTGAGTATCTCTGCCTCAGTTCCCTATCTGTGAAATGGAGACAATCAGCCTGAAGACTGTAAGCTTTTCAGGGCAGGGACTGTCTGTACAGTGCCTAGCACCACTTGGACCAGCTGAATTTTGGTATTCTAGGGGCTACTGCCATCAAGTTAGAAATGTTAATAAAAATTGTTTCAGTGCTTCTTCAAAACTGCTGGGAGCAGATGAGACTGGAAATGGAAGGACCCAAACACTGTACAACAAAGGGGGCTAATCTCCTGGTGCAGCTGGTCTGATATGCATTCAAATTACTCCTGAGTGTCTGTTCTCCCGCAACCCAGCCTAGCAGCTTTCAACGGTACAGCATTCAGCGCTCAGTAAAGATTCAGTGACATTCTCCTAGCTGAACTGTCTTAAAGTGTAATATGGATCGTTACAGACCTGTCTGGCCTTATTTACCCCCCCTCCACCAAAAACTTCCACGAGCCTAGCTGCCCTGTTGTTATCTGGTGAATTAGTAAAGGCTCCGGGGACTTGTTTATCTGGCACTAAGGCATGGCAGGTCACTGTGATTCCCAGGAAGTAAAGAGCCAGAGACCCACATATTCCTGTGGGTCCTTGAAGTCAATTTCTTTGTGCTGTTTTGCCTGGATGGTAACTAACTCACCCTAACCAGCTGCCTGCCTAGTGTTAACAAACATGTCGTGTGCTCCAGTAATATCACCCCTCCAGATCTATTTCTAAGCACATACTAGAGGAGGGGAGAGACCTAACTCTGAGCCCCAGCTTATCCGCACTGACCTGAATATCAGGAGTCACAGTACGAGCCTGAAAATTGCCCCCAAACTGAACCGGTGCGTGAGTGCTTCAAAACTTGGCACAGAAGAGGGGAGAACCCAGTTAGCAACTTGCATTCATGCTGCACTATTCAATTGTGCCAAAGCAAGAGGAAGTGGAACCACTGAGGAAAGGTGGGGCGCCTTTCGGACTGCAGTGCAATCAACAGCTAAAGATGTCCTTGGTGTCCCAATTCAGCAAAATGTGGACTGGTTTGATGCAAATGACAACAGTATCCAAGCACTCCTTGTGGCCCATCAAGCCATGCACCAAGTTAAAGTGAACAAACCTCCTCCCTCGTGACTGCAGAAGCCTTCAGGAAACGAAAATCTGAAGTGCAGAAAAAGCAGCGGGAGATGGAGGACGCTTGGTGGAGAAATAAAGCAACAGAACAACAAGCTCTTGCTGATACTAATAACACCCGAGGGTTTTTTCAGGAATTAAAGTCCATTTACGGACCACAAAGAGCCAATAATTGTCCAAGCCTGTCCACTGATCGCACTGCCCTCCCAGCTGAGCACAGTATGGTACTAGAGAGATGGAAAGAACATTTTGCGATTCTCCTCAATCGTGAGTTGGGCACAAATGATCAAAAACCAGACTCAATCAAGCAAAGACCATTTCAATTTGAACTCAAAGATCCATCAACTTTGGAGGAGACTCAGAACGCACTTCTGGAAATGACAAATGGAAAGGCAGTTGGAGCTGATGAAATCCCAGCTGAAGGGCTGAAGCAGGGTGGTCCTACACTTCACAAAGCTTTACGAGACTAATTTACTTTCTGCTGGGAAAACGAGGTTTTACGCCAGGATTTCAAAGATGTCAAAATTTTAACAATCTACAAGCACAAAGTGGACAGCTATGACTGCAGCAGTTATCATGGCATTTCACTCCTCTCCATTGCTGGTAAGACCCTTGGTCAGCTGTTGCTGAAAAGGCTTCAGGTTATTGCAGATGATGTATTCCCTGAACCCCACTGTGGTTTTCGTTCATCACGCAGCACTGAAGACAGTATTTACCATAAGGGCTAGAGCACATATGGAAAAAAATTACCAGCTCCACCCCCTCTCTCCCCAGCGCCTCCTGTCCACCAGAGGCCCTGCCGATCAACTCCTCCCCCTCCCTCCCAGCGCCTCCCACTGGCCATGATCAGCTCTTCTGCAGCTTGCAGGAGGTGCTTGGAGGGAGCGGGAGGAGTGGGGATGGGGATCGCTCAGGGGAGGGGGTGGAACAGGGGTGGGAAGAGGCAGGTGGGGGAGGGGTGGGGCAGGGGCTGGGGCAGAGCTGGAGTGAAGAGAGGGGGCAGGAGTGCGGGCTTGGGGAAAGGGGTTGGGGGGGGCGGGGCCTGGTGCAGAGTGGTGGGTTGAGCACCCCCAGGGCCCTAAGAAAGCCACCACCTGTGGCATTTACCCTACACCAGTTACAGGAGAAAGCTGCCGAATAACAAATGCCCCTGTATGTTGCCTTTGTTAGCCTTAGTACGGCGTTCGACACCTGCACTGACAAAGAACTCTCATCGCACTTAAGGTCAGCTGTCTCAGCCTTCGGTCGTCTACAAAAAAGACTATGGACACGACAGGGGGTCAAAGTGTCCACAAAATGCCAAGTTTACAGAGCTGTTGTCTTCCTTGTCTTCTATACTCATTACAGACTGGCCCTTTTTATCATCGCCATGTCCAAAAAATTCACTGTCTGCAACGAGGACACCTACGCAGCATACTGGGAATCAAATGGCATCAACAGTGAAGTACGATGGCTAGCAGCCATAGTAATCATGGAAGCCATGCTAGCATGGAGGCAAATGATCTGGGTCGGTCACGTTCTATGTGTGGATAACAATTGGCTGCCTAAGAAAGTTCCGTACAGTGAATTTGACAAAGGCAGTCGGAAAGTTGGCCTCCCAAACTCCGCACGCACGAAGCGGCACATTCAGGCTGCCGGGCTGGACTTAATGACCTGGGAGGATACGGCCCATGACAGGGAGCTTGGCACTCCTCTACAAAGGAAGCAGAACGAGCAACAGAATACCATTGTGCTGGCCTGGCCGACAGTCGGAGGGAATGTAGAAACCAACTTGCCCTGGCACGTCTCCTGAACCTTACATGTGGAAACTGATTTCCTGTCACAGTCATACTCTACTACGAGTGACAGTCATTCTTATTATCACTAGAGGAGGGAAGAGACCTAACTCCGGTGCCACACCTAGGACTTAACCCTGATGGAAGCAAACAAATAGTGTGTCTTTACCTTTCATTTTGCAGGTCACACCTGGAATTTCCAATCAGGTTGACTCTTTCCATTTATTTTCCCATTGTATTGCCCCAGCTATGCAATATCCAGTAACTAAAGTATCAACTGTGGGTAGAATTGTGTCTCCCTCTTTCTCCTGAGTGGTTTGATCTTCTTCCATTAAAAGTTTTCCTCGCTCTCCTCAGTGGCTGTCTTCCACCACTTCAGCTCTCTTCTGCAGTGTATTTCTCTCCTGGGTGGTGGCATTCTACTTATTGATCTGTCTCCACTCATGTTGCAGCTCTTACGTGACTGTTCAGTGCTTGGTCCATCTCCACTCAGTGGCTTAGCTACTTTTGATGCACATAGGAATTTATTTATTTTTAAAATTATATAGTAGTCGGACTGGCAGCTACATCCAGCTAGCAATCCCAGAAACTTTAGTGGCATATGGGCACAGAGGAATTTATCAAGGAAAGGGGGCTCCATGCTGCCTGGAATTGAGCAGAAAAAACAAGCAGCTAAAGTAAAAAATGTCAGCATCAGTTGAAGAACAGGCTGGGGGAGAAGGGAAATGGGCATAAACTTTTGGTGTGACTACAAGAAATCCATAAGCAGATGTTAATAAGCTCAAGCTACAGAATTGTTTGGGGAAGAATAAGAGAAAACAACATGCTAAACCATTGTTGCCCACTTTTATTCCCAGCTCTGCCTCAGATCTCGTACGTGATCTTGGTCAAGTCACTTCACCTCTTTGTACCTCTGTTTCCCTTTCCACCCCTTTTCTGTCTTATCTCTGAAGATGGTATGCTCTGTTCCTTATTACGTGTTTGTGCAGTGCTTTGCACAATGGATCTCCCATCTTGGTTGGGGCCTTTAACTGCTACCACAATATACATGATTCACAATATAACCATTGTGGTACGAATGCCCAAAGTGGTGGTTTTCATCTGCAGCTGAGACACCTTCCTCTCCTCAATCTGTACTAAACTCAGCCCCCATGGAACTGAATCTTTGCAGAATGCAGCCCTAATAAGTAAATAAATCATTTTCCAACTTGTCCCAGCACGTTATCCGTCACCGGCAGCTGAGCTGCCTCTTCCACCCATGCTGACGTTTAACAATGAAAAATCCAAACGGGAGCTGTTGCACAGGGATCACCCAGTGGCATCTGCAGGTGTTACGGCAGCAGAAAGACGGGAAAACCATTGCTTCACGCGGCATTCCTTCTTAGGCAAAGTATTTTTGCCAAGTATTCTGCAGCGTGTATTAAGCTGCTCTGAAGTCCTTAGTGTATGTGTCAGGTAAACTATGCTAGAGAGTAATTGTATTAACCTCTTGTCTCTAAATGTAGCCCAAGATATTGTTGCCTCCTGTCCCTCGTCTCTTGCCTGGCCTGTCTGATCAGCTGCAGGTGTGACAGGTGAGCTGATACTGTAAGGAATACGGCGGAAACACAGGCATCCGTCCATCCTTCCTACACGTGAACTCCAAGATGTATTTCCCACAAGACTTAATGCTGCCATAACTTGAAGTCTCCCAATAGTCTGAAATAAGAATTTTTTGTCACTGACACTAAATAACTAAACAGACCATTGGTTGTCAACTGCGAGTTATGGCACCAGGGTTTTCTGCGCATGGCCCTTCCACCAGGTGCTTTCAGCAGCAAAAGGGCCAGCTCCCTTTTCTCGGGGTTCCTCCTGAAGACTTAAACCACACCAGGTTGAGCTCCCACCTAGAAACCTGGGAAACTATATACAGTACACTCCTGTTTATCCAAACCTCCACATGAGCCGCATCCCTTCCTTGTGCCCCAGCATGAGATACGCGTCCTCTGCAGAATCTCTCTCACGCTGGGGGACAAGGAAGTGATTCCGACCATGAGGCTTTTGGGAAAGCAGAGCACAGACCCCCAGCCAGGACTGCAAGGGGGAGGCCACGGTGCTGCTGAATGGCTCCCGTGGCAGCTCACAGGTCCCGCTGCAGCCTTGCAGTCATGGGAGTGAGTGAACAACGGAGCTGCAGAGGACTCCCTGCACTGCTGCAAGACCAGGGACACCCCGTCCCTGCAGGCACAAGGTGAGATCCTGGCCGGGCAGAACAGAGACCCCCGGCTAGGACTGAGCTCTGGCCTCTCAATTATCCAAAATTCCGATCATCTGAATAAAATCGGTGTCCACCATGCTTTTCAGATAATTGAGAGGATACTGTAGACCTCTCTGGGTGCCCTGGATGGGTAATATTTCCCTACTTGCAAGCACCGAGGCCAGGGGTTTAAAAGAGAGAGAACACTATTGGGGAGGGACCGGGGGGAAAACATACTCGTCAAAGCCAGCAATTAGTGAATTCTATGAGGTAAGACCCCCTCCCCCCCGCCACGATGTCTCTACCATTGTCCCAACCTCAGCCCTCCTGCAGCGGTACATTACAGCCATTTCCTGTCTCCCCAGCTCCTCCACTCACAGTTTGTCGTCATGGACTGGTGGAGTCCAAGGATTGTGCCTGGCCAGGGCTGCTCCGGGGACGTTACCACCAAACCCAGCTGAAGTGATGTCAGCTTTGAGAGCTGTGTAGGGAGGCCTGCCTCCGAGTCCCTCAGGTAGGCAGCTGGTCTCTTTAGTTTCAGCCCAAGTCACCTCAGCACCATCGTCTGCCTCAGACCAACCTCGGCGCTGGCCTCTCCACAGCTCAGCTCCCGACCTGACTTCACGGCCTTGGAATAATCCAGGATCCTAAAGCTGCTTGATGCTGAACCTTCTGAGAGGGGGCTTGGGCACAGGAAAAAAGGGAAAAGCTCCTTCCCTCTCTTTGGTCCTGTCCAGGCTTCCTTATCCAACTGTGCCTGAACTGGTTAGCGGTCAGGGTGACCCGCACCCAAGGGAGATCTGGTGCAGTTCTCTCATCCCGTAATTTCCCAGCAGGGACCATAGCACTGCAAACTCAGAAGTGAACTGTATTTTAAACAAAATGTCCAAAATCGTCACATAACTGAAAGGCAGATGAGGCCTGGCCCATTCAGATGCCAGCTGAGAGCGCTCTCCCATATGGAGCCCCTGCCCACGTGCAGCTCTCAAAGAGCAGAGGGCTGCTCTTCTCAACTTCCCCCGCCATATGTTAACAGGGACTTCAGACGACGGGGTTTACCCTGTGCAGTCCCTGTCTGTTCCCATTCCTGGCTGCAAAAACGCTAGGCCTCGCCACTTGCTGCTCTGCTGGGTTTATGTGATTAATTAGAACATTTTGAATTCCTACATGCCACAGTAGGGTTTCCATCTCCCTGGAGTCCAAGTGCACTTTATCCCAGGTTAAATTGAGGTACATTCATGCCTCTAAAGCGGAGGAGAAAACATACCACTTTAAAGGAGAGAGAAATAGCTGGCCAGCTGGCTAAGTGCCCAGGATTTCACAGCACTGAGCCGAAAACCTGGGAGATGTGCCTGCCAGCTCTTCCCAGATAAGGTCAGGTGGAGGCTGAAATGTATTTCTGGCTGGAGCAAAATCCAGCTTCATCTTTGGGACACCAGGTCAAGCTTTCTGGAAGAACACGTGGTGGGTCAGAGAGGGAGAGGCCATTGTTCAGGTAACTTGGAAATAGGCCTTAGGCCATGGAGGGCTGGGTAGCTAGGGACAGGTACTTTAAATTGCACTGTGCAGAGAGAATCATGCAGGCATGATCTGCTTCTGCCACTCTGCCACGCTCAGTGTGAGCAGCTGTATTTGGTACTAGCTGGAGCTTCTGAAGGGTTTTTCCAGTTTAATCCCTGCTAGGGTGTATTGCAGCAGTCAGTGACGGTACGGATGACTGGGCACGGTACCGTATCTGAGAGGAAGAGACAGTCCCTCAGCCACAGAGAGACGTTTCTGGCAGTTGATGCCATCTGTAGATCTATGAGGAGGGATGAGCTTAATGATACCCCAAGATCGTGGCAAAAATCTCGTTTGATGTTTCCGCACCACTGCGCATCCTCTCTCCGCATCACCTCCATCTCACCGGGACTGACTCACCCCCCTCCCGTCCCCACCAGCTATCGGAAGAGCCTGGCGATGGCTCCCTCTTTGGTCAGGGAAGAGGGGTCATTCATCAGCACTAGGGCTGGTCAGAAAACATCTGCTGACAAAAAGATTTTCTGACTGGCTCTTCTCAGTGACCTCTCCAGTTTCTCCAACAGCTTCCTGCAGCGGTGGGACCAGAGCTGCTAGCACAAGTTGTGCCCGATGTGTGTGAGGAGAGAAGGGAGGCCTCCTAGGCCTCCACGCCTCCTAGGCCAATCACGCCTATGCACCACTTCGGCTGGCCCTCAGCACAGGGGTGACGTTCAACACGACGAAACTTCCACCACAGAGGCTGGCCTGTGGGCTGCGAAAGGGAAAAGCTGGTTGAGCTCGGTGCCACTGAGAGGAACCCCCGAAAGGGAGATTTAAATGAGGAAAATAAACATGGGGAAGCACAAATGTTTGATCCGTTTAAAGTGACCGGGCAGCATGTCTCGCACAAGGCTCCCTTTCAGCTTGTGTTGCATGTGTTGTTCTAAACATCTGGGCCACGACAAGGAGGGGATCCCAGTGCGACAGGGGGCAAAGAGAATACCTGATGAAAAGGAGGGACAAACGAGAGGTGTAAAGACAAGCCAGGCCCCAAAGCAGCCTTACGCATCTTTTCCCCCCACTACAAAACCTGTGTCACAGGAATGTGAACTACAGCATTATGCACTGGGAGTCAAAGACAAAACAGCTTTCATGACGGGAAATTGCTTTAAAAGTGAGAGATGACACATCCTCAGTGCCTGTTGTGGGACTCCAAGGGGAACCTGGAACTAGGAAGCTGTTAGAATATTGAAACGTACTAAGGTACATTCACACCACAGCCTGTACACAAACATATTGCACATCACAGTGTAACCTTAGGGGGAAAGCTTTGAAAATCCTGAATTAGAAATTATTATTACAAGAGGAGAGGAGCTGACTTTGAATGTTGATTCCCCACCCTGAGTAGCGAGCACTGGTAGCAAGGTATGTTATGTTGATGTTTGCTTTGCTTATCCTGGGAAAAAGACTTCAAGGATGTCCATTTATGACACGTTGCCTGCCTTTCAGAGCTGTGGCTAGAACTGTTCTGTTGAAAATTGAGACTGGAAGGTGTGACATTAATGGGCGTCACCAGAAAACACCACTGCAGATGGTCTTTCCCGATCTGTTATCTGACTGTCAAGGACTTCAATCTTGATCAAATACATATAGATAGCTGGGGTGCAGTTCTTCTTAGGTGCTGCACAGATCTCCAGTAAAGTCTATTGTTCATTAATCTTCCCCTCTGACTGGCACCATGCTTCACCCTGGTCTACGAAGAGACTTTCTTCATTACAGCTAACGGGGTAGTTCACTCACCATGGCTCTTCCACTTTTTGGCCTCTCTGCCAATCAGTGCAAAGTGCGGTGGAGAGTTTGTGATGTGGGAACTGGAACTGAGACCTGGTCTACACCAAAAAATTACATCGACCCAGCTACATTGCTCAGGGAGTTGAAAAACGTACACCTTGGAGCACCACAGTTAGAGTGCCCTAAGCCCCAGTCTAGCCGTTGACCTCGCTACCACCTCATTCAGAAAGGGCTCTGATCCTCTCTTAAATACTGCAGGTTTTCGGAGTAATTTATGTCAAATTCAATTGGTTTCATCCTTATTCAATGTTATAAGACTTTCCCATAAGTAGATAGATCCAAACCAGAGCAGGCTTGAACACCCCTAAGTTTTAGGGTGTTCAAAATCTTGAATCAAACTGTGCTACTTGGAGTCTATCATTAGATTTCTGTTGCAATTAGAATGTATAGCTATTCATTGGCAAAAGCCTGGTGTTTAGGAAAAACGTCTTCACATTCCTACATCAGGCTGCTATGAGAAGCCTGGGAGCAAGGACTCAATTTAAAAATGCTTCAGCTGAGCATTCAGTTTGATAAGTAAAATGCTCGTCCCCATTTTCTAAATAGCCTCAACCTGGTCTCTGCATTTGCACAGATAGTCATTTGCACACGTCAATAATGGAATGTGTGTGTCGCACAGGCACAGCAGATAGACATACTCACATGGAGCCTTTGGCTTGACAAAGTCTCTAGTATTTGTACCAGCAAATGAGTTTGTGTTTGGACTGGCCTTGACAGGATATCAGCAAAGCGAATGTCCGCTCACTTTATGCCCTAGGTCGGGAACCCTCAAGGTGGGGATTGAAGCCAGTGCAGGGATGCCTGCGGCTCATTTACTACAACGCAGAATACAAAGAAAGCAGGAACCAAGAGATGCAGCATTATTTGCTCAGAGTCTTGCAGAAACTGTTAATAATTGCATAAAATTAGATTGCAACTCAAGACTGTCAGTGGCCTGGCTGTGAATGATTGCCATGCTATCTGCTGGCCATTAAAGACGGTAAGCTGCTCTTTGTAAGATAAATGCCTGCACTACCAACTTCTTTTTAAATGTTAGGGCGCTTTCACTTATCCAAAGGAAGCCTGGTTACTGTCAGCCCTACTCTCCATCACTGCAGGTGGAAGCAATTACAACATCCTCCGGGGCTGAGAATTCTCTGGTGAGGCATTAGCCTCTAGCATAGGTTGGATAACACTGAGGGAAGATCCAAAATACCCTTGCTCATATTGGCCCCAGTCCAGGAGGGCAAATAAGCACACGCTCAACTTTGGATTCCCATTGAAGTGCCCAGACTGTGGAATTCATGAAGGCCATAGGATTACTCGTGCTGAAAGTGAAGCATGTGCTTAAGGGCTTTCCCGGATCAGAGCCATTGCCTGCTGTGTGAGGTTCTGCACAGTGTGAGTACAGGGATCAGAATCTGTTCCTGAGTAAGAGTGATAAATCTCATACCTCTGTGCTGGTAGGGGTCAATACATTGGCAGTCCTATTTTATGTGTTCATCATAGATGTTGCTTGTCCTGGAAGAACTAAAGATAACCTGCTATTGTCAATAGAAAATGCATTTCTTTTACCTAAAATTATCAGGAGCTTGGATAACAAAGAGCTTGTTTTCCCCAGTAATATGCTCTTTTATTATTACACTGGATTAAAATTAAATTGCTAACGTAAGGACAAGCGGATGAATCAGTAGCTATGATAGCATACAAGAACGCCTGTACAATGTTTGTACGCTCTATGTTGCTTGATATTTAAAGATTCTTATCTCCAGAATAATATGAGCTGAAATACATTGTGAGGACCCCAGGCCATTAAGTGTAGCAATGCTGTTTGCATTGCTTTATTTTTGTGTGCTGTCTTTAGACAGACAGTAAACACTATTTTGAAGTGAAAGTTGCAAGACCGCTTTCTATTTTTCAGTGCACAGGAACTCAATTTATTCATTGTTCAAAAAAAGAACAGCGTTGTATTTTCTCTCTCAAGAACCCAATGGAAACATTGGCAAAACACTCTCATAAAGATGATCAGATTGTTTACCAGCACTGATAAAATGATTCCATTCCACAACCTGTCTCACAAATATATCTTTGTAGCAGGGAAAATATGTTTTTGTTAGCAAAATAGATTCATAGATATTTAGGTCAGAAGGGACCATTATGATCATCTAGTCCAACCTCCTGCACAACGCAGGCCACAGAATCTCACCCACCCACTCCTGCGAAAAACCTCTCACCTATGTCTGAGCTATTGAAGTCCTCAAATCGTGGTTTAAAGACTTCAAGGAGCAGAGAATCCTCCAGCAAGTGACCCGTGCCCCATGCTACAGAGGAAGGCGAAAAACCTCCAGGGCCTCTTCCAATCTGCCCTGGAGGAAAATTCCTTCCCGACCCCAAATATGGCGATCAGCTAAACCCTGAGCATATGGGCAAGATTCACCAGCCTGATACTACAGAAAATTCTTTCCTGGGTAACTCAGATACCACCCCATCTATTATCCCTAAAATAGATGAAGATACCTTTAAAAATATTCACCAAGATAACAATTATACTGGAGATCAGAGGAATTATTTAACTTTCATTTCCAAAGGAGAATGAAAATAGAATTGCGTTTATGAAACAGATTGCTATTCTGCAGAAGGAAGTTCTCACATACTATCACAGATTCCTCCTATAGTTTCTAATACAGTAACTTTTAGTTTTAAAATCTCCTCCTCCTCTTCTTTCTATGGCAGCGATATGCTGAGGTGTAGTTTACAGGATGAGCTCCACTGAAAGTCATTGAACTCCATTTTCCCTTTTGTTTTTTGTCAGTGGCTGGGAGCTGAGTATTCTGACTCTGTTCTGGAAAATTTGTGTCCCAGAAAGTTCCCATGTCAATTTCAGTCTCACCTCTTGTTTTTTTTTTCTTTTGTTTTGGCTGGTGACTAAAAAAGTCAATTTTTTATTTGGTTTCAAAACTCTGCACTAATCCCTACAAGCTCACAATGACAAAAGCCATTGGCAAAATAATGTTCCGAATGTCACCCATTCTGGACAGACAAATGAAATAAATTCTAGTTGTTTCATTTTTCCAATGGATTGCTAATGGGACGCTTTATACCTAAGTAGTCTGTACGACACTGTTGCCCAATAGCAGGAGGCTTGGGAGTGCTGGAGATGGAACTGCCATGAGAGCAGGGCCTAAACTGTGGAACTCACTGCCACAAAAAATAAAACCCACCAAACTAAATGCAAAACACAGCTTTGCTCTCCCTTGCCCACACATTTCTGCTCTCTCCAAGTTCCCCTGCCAGGGCAAGAAGGGAAAGACTTTGTTCTTTTTCATAGGGACGCCCTTGGATACAATGGTGATAAGGGCCTTCCAAGTGGAGCTGGGTGAAATGTTTGGGTGAATTGTATATCCATGAAAAATGCTTTTTTCAGGGCACTGAAACTATTCACAAATTCAAAGAATAACTTTGGCCTGCAAAAAAAAAAAATAGATTTTTTTTAAAAGGTGAAAACATTTAATTTCAACCATTTCATAACATTTTGACTTTTCATTTTGAGATAGTGTTTTGTTTTAAAATGTAGCTTTTTAAAAAAAAAAGATGAAAAATACCCCAAATGCCCCAAAAACAAAACAAAAAAATTCATTTGGGTCAAACCAACCAAAAAAAATCCATTATTCGCTCAGCTGTACTTATAAGTATCTAGATAGACTTGGGCTTTTTTGGCCACAGGACTATGAAACCCAGCTCTGATGTTGCTGGCAAAGGAGCATCACATTTTCTAGTGTCGTCTCGGTCAGTTGGAATTTTGTCACTACCTTCTGAAGAAGTGGGAGCGGCCCCTTGGCAGCAAAGTTATTGTTTTATTGTGTAATCAGCTTTTTACTTTTCCCCACACACTGTTTAGACTGGGGGCCTCTGTACATCCCTCCTTGAAAAAATATGAAACTAGAATAATAAAAAAAGAAACTATCACTGGCAGTCGCCTGCCTCCCTGGGGAAAGCCAGATGAAAAATAATGCAGGACAATGTGCGCTCTCACTGTAATGAAAAAATAACTGGGACTCTCAAAGAGGCAGCTCCAGCAGTTTAGAATTAGGCAGCCGACTTTTCCTGCCTAACCCAGGGTACCAAAGGAAAATGCTGAGAAACCCAGTTTAGGAACCTGCCAGAGGAAAAGAAGCTCTCGCATGTTAATTCATATTCCGACACAGTCCCTTGTGCATTCACATAGCAGAAAGAGTATAATACACAAAAGTAACATACCTACCGTATTCGACTGCACTTTATATCATGCATGTCTTGCACTTCTGTGATTTCACTAATTGCACTTATATCCTTCCTTATCTTCGCTATGATATGCCAAGGATCCCTTGCTCTCTTTATGAAAAAATAACGGCTAAGTATGCCCATTAAATAACTATACCATATATCAATAGGTGCAATAGACTCATGCTCATATCGTGATATGCCTTAAATACACGGTTCGGTCATTTAACGACACTGTAGAAGACATGCAGAAGACACATAAAGCTAATGTAATGTTTATATACTTCCAGTATACTTTGCTTGCGGTGTATTGTGCCAGATCCTGAGCAGTGCTAAGCAACAGCAACATAAGCTCCACTGAGAGCTGCTGGTGCTCAGTATGTCTCTAGGTTTAGCCCCAAATCAATACACCATATGTCAAAACAGGCATTTGCCACTAATCATACAGTGTCCGAGAACCATAAGATGATCTTTCTTACAGGATCTTGATGTTACAGCATGAATTCACACTTCAGGTCAGGATATTCCCTGCAAGACAGCTGGAATGGTAATCCTCCACAACTATGGTTTATTTCAGAGTAGCAGCCGTATTAGTCTGTACTCACAAAAAGAAAAGGAGGACTTGTGGCACCTTAGAGACTAACCAATTTATTTGAGCATAAGCTTTCGTGAGCTGTAGCTCACGAAAGCTTATGCTCAAACTATGGTTTAGAAACCTTCACCATATGCTGCCATGTAAAACGTATATCACTTAAATACTAAGGCTCCAATCCTGCAAGCATTTATGAACATGCTTAACTTTGCTCACGGGAGTCATCCCTGCCTTACAGTGACAGACCTAAGGAGCTCAATCTATTTATCTTAAAAGAGAAGATTAAAGGGGTGATTGCTGACAGTCTGTAAGTACCTACATGGAGAATAAATGTTTGATAACAGGCTTTACAGTCTAGCAGAGAAAGGTCTAACACAATCCAATGGCTGGAAGTGGAAGCTAGATAAATTCAGATTGGAAATAAGGCACATTTTTAATAGTGAAGGTAATTAACCAGTAGAACAATTTACCACAGGTTGTGGTGGAGTCTCCATCACCAACCATTTTGAAATCAAGATTGGATGCTCTAGGAATTATTTTGGGGCAGGTCTCTGGCCTGTGTTATACAGAAGATCGGACTAGATGGCCACATGATCCCTTCTGGCCTTGGAATCTCTATGGAATAGCTGTTGCCAACTTGCTATTACCATGGAAGGAGAGCCGCAGGAGACTTGTGAACAGTAACCACTTTACTTGTTACTGAGAACCATACAGAAGGTGTTGCTGGCTTGCCTGCCTGGCTCCAAGTGCCAGAGCAATGTGTGTCTGCTTATAAGATCCACTACATCATAATTCTTCCCATGCAATGCTGAGTAACTGTGGTTCCTACTCCAAAGTTACTGCTATCATTACATCTCCTCTTATATTTTATTTAACTTTATCAACTTAATTTAGCATCCATAATGCTAATCTGAATGCTCGAAGAGACTAGCACACTGAGTCTGCATCTAACAGCTTTTCTTAGCTCTCTGCCTTTAGCGGTAGTAACGGCCAAGGTCCCTTTCCCCCCTTGTATTTGAATTGACCACTGAAGACTGGTCTGGCATTGCTTGCATTTCTGAGCTGGATGTTGACACAGTTTCTATTTTTCCATATTTTCATTCCCCTTCCCCAGAAGTCTTTTAGAGCTCTAAAACCCTTTCTGTTTCTTCTATACACATCTCCTTCCCCTATCTCAGCAAGGTAAGATCTTGGAGCTGCCTATTGGTCAATCTCCTTTGCAGGTTTCCATGCTTCTTTTTGACAAATACAAATAGTCCCTCCATTTACCAGTGGGGATAAAGGCTTTGTCAAAGAAAAAAGTTTTGTTTTGCTTTTCTTAACTTTAGGTTAGTTTTTAAGTTGTCACTAATGAGTTTGTCAAGTATGCCATACCTTGCAAATGCATTATTATTTATTTCAAATAATCATCCAGGCATCCAGGCAAACTTGACATCTGTGCCCACCAGTTGTGACTGTTGTTGACCTGTGTGGGATAAGTTTCCTGGGGTAAGTCACCATTGCAAGAAATCTTTGCAATTCAGCCTGGCAGGTCAGCAAGGCCATTTCAGTTTTTGTAGCAATTTTTGAGTTGTCAGGTGTTAGAGCTTTTTTTGTCTAGATAAATATTTTATCTCTGTCAGACCCAATTTGTGTTCCTCTTGTTCAGTCGCAGCTTCCTTTCACAACACCTGTCTAGAACTCCCTGGAGCTTTTTCATCATATTCTTGTCCTGTAGTTCCCCACACCAGTATGTCATCTATATAACATCCAGCACCTTCCAGACCTTCAAGAGTCTGTTGGATCACTCTTTGGTACTCTTCAAGAGCTGAACAGATGCCAAAAGGATGTCTCTACCTGCTAAATGCTGAATGTACAGAGTAAAGAACTTTTGTTATCCAGGTGTATTTGCCAAAATCCATCTAAGACAGTGCAAACTGCATCTTTTGCTAAGCTGCTTGTGATTTCTTCTACTGTAGACAACTGAAAATGTTACCTTCATATCACTTTATTCATATCTCTTGGATCTAGGCATATTTTTATTTCATCTTGACCTGGTTTGTCTACATTACTATAGAACTAATCCATTTTTGCAGGTTCTTGCCCTGTTTATTGTAATTATTGTAATTAACTAATTTTTATTACTTGCAACTGTTCCACGTGGTGCAATTCTTTTTCTGCTTTGCCCCTTAATGCCACTTGGAACTTTATGAGGTGCATGAATTACAGGTGGTACTTGTAAGTTCACCTTTATGGTGTGCTTACCTGGCAAGCACCCTAAGCCTTCAGATACATCCTTGTATTCTTTAAATCTGTCCCAGTCATCTGCTGGTTCTTCCTTTACCATACTGACTCTTTGCTCTAAGTTTAAACTTTCCATCATCTGAAATCCCAGCAAGTCTTTTACACCCTGATACTCACAGTCCAAGTTCCATTTACAACACACATGCAATTTTTCGCAAAGAGGCTGTCAGCCAGAAATCCAATCTGTGAATTGATTTGGCCCTTCAAGTGCTGTATAACGTTATAGACATCACATTGGCTTGTGCCCTTGCATCTGTTTCAAACTCAAGGTTTTGTGATCATTACCGAGCCAATCCAGTACTCAGCATTCTGAGGAACGGATCTTGCAAAGGCTCATCTGTTTGTCCTGAGACTTTTCCTTTCCAGATTTGCACATTTGGCCAACTAATTCTGTTTGCCATATCTTCAGCATGCTTCCCCATACACAGCACAGGTCCTTATGGCGCAGCCCTGGGCCTTAGTTGTGTCTGATTGCTCTTTTTTCACTTCTCTGAATCACAGGCTTTTATTAGCATCAGGATGCCCTGCAGTCCACGACTGCACGTCTGGGTGCTTACTAAAGGTGGACTTATGCTGCAGTGTATGCACATGTGTCCAGTTCACCCAGCCCTTTCAGTTATTTTGTAGCCATTTCATCGGCATGATATTTGTCCACAGAACATTCAAGGGTTAAATTAATCTCCCCCAACAGCCTAGCTTGCACTGAGTCTGATGTAATACCACACCCGATGGGATCTTTAAGGAGCAATTCAAACAGTTCTCCAGATTTGCAGGATTGTACTGCCAGTTTTAAATCAGTCATATATTACTTTGTACTTTCCCCACCTCTTTGACTTCTGCTGAAAACTTTTTGCCTCTCACACATGAGATTTCTTTGTGATGCATAGTATGCCTCAAACTTATTCTTTAAGCCCTGATTTTTTTCTTTATCTCCTGCACCATCCTATTGAAAAGTATTCAGTTCCTCTCTTGCTCCTTCACCTGTCACATGATGAAATAGTGCTGCTTGCAGCCATTCATCTTTTCTGTCCGCGCCACTCAAGATGCTGTACAACTCAGAACCTTGCTTCCAGTCTCTCCTGTTTCCTGCTGCATTTCCTTCAGTCACTAACTTTCCTAGAGGCTGCAGTTGGTCCATTTTTCTTTGTGTTTTTCCTGGCTTGTTCTGCTCTTTTCTTACTTTTAGTTTGTTCTGACTCCATATAATAGCTGGTTGACACCTTGCTGTTAAAACATCAGAAAAGATACTGGAGACTTTTAAATTAACAGTAAACTACTTTACTTAACTTCAGGTTTCAGAGTAACAGCCGTGTTAGTCTGTATTCGCAAAAAGAAAAGGGGTACTTGTGGCACCTTAGAGACTAACCAATTTATTTGAGCATGAGCTTTCGTGAGCTACAGCTCACTTCATCAGATGTATCTTTACTTAACTTCTTACTGAGAACCATACATAGAGGTGGTGCTGGCTTGCCTGCCCGGCTCCCCGTGCAAAGCAACGTGCCTCTGCTGAGACGGCTCACTACATAATAACGCCCCCCCCACACACACACACAACACTATCGGTAACTTTGGTTCCCACTCCAAAGTTCCTATTACCTTTACACTATGAATCTATGTATGCCACTAAGTCAAGGAGGTTACACTTTGTATTGAAGTTACGGTATTGGAGGCTTCAGAGCTGAGGATCCTAAAGTCTCCCGTGTGCGTTCCATGGGAACAGAGATTCAGATTCAGCCCTAGGGCTCTGCTTCTCATGCCCTGTCATAAATATAAAGGGAAGGGTAAACCCCTTTGAAATCCCTCCTGGCCAGGGGAAAGCTCCTCTCACCTGTAAAGGGTTAAGAAGCTAAAGGTAACCTCGCTGGCACCTGACCAAAATGACCAATGAGGAGACAAGATACTTTCAAAAGCTGGGAGGAGGGAGAGAAACAAAGGGTCTGTGTCTGTCTGTATGCTGGTCTTTGCCAGGGATAGACCAGGAATGGAGTCTTAGAACTTTTAGTAAGTAATCTAGCTAGGTATGTGTTAGATTATGATTTCTTTAAATGGCTGAGAAAAGAATTGTGCTGAATAGAATAACTATTTCTGTCTGTGTACCTTTTTTGTAACTTAAGGTTTTGCCTAGAGGGGTTCTCTATGTTTTTGAATCTAATTACCCTGTAAGATATCTACCATCCTGATTTTACAGGGGGGATTTCTTTATTTCTATTTACTTCTATTTTTATTAAAAGTCTTCTTGTAAGAAAACTGAATGCTTTTTCATTGTTCTCAGATCCAAAGGTTTGGGTCTGTGGTCACCTATGCAAATTGGTGAGGTTATCCAACATTTCCCAGGAAAGGGGGGGTGCAAGTGTTGGGAGGATTGTTCATTGTTCTTAAGATCCAAGGGTCTGGGTCTGTAGTCACCTAGGCAAATTGGTGAGGCTTTTTACCAAACCTTGTCCAGGAAGTGGGGTGCAAGGTTTTGAGAAGTATTTTGGGGGGAAGGACGCGTCCAAACAGCTCTTCCCCAGTAACCAGTATTAGTTTGGTGGTGGTAGCGGCCAGTCCAAGGACAACGGGGGGAATATTTTGTACCTTGGGGAAGTTTTTGACCTAAGCTGGTAAAGATAAGCTTAGGAGGTTTTTCATGCAGGTCCCCACATCTGTACCCTAGAGTTCAGAGTGGGGGAGGAACCTTGACATGCCCTTAGCAGGGACAAACCCCCAACCTCTTAGTACGTAAGTGTAAGCCTCTCCTGCCTCAGTTACAAGGCCCAATGCCGTTAGCATAAAGCCAGTCGCAGACTCAAACCTCGATGTGGTCAAGCCACTAAGTGGGCACAGAGAGCCCATGATGGCTGCATAGGTTGCACACCCATGGGAGAGTGTGTTTGGGTCCACCAAGAATTTACCCATGTCTGGGACCAAGCCACCCTGCCTCTGCCCTGGAAATCCCTGAGGCCGAGACTGAAGCCCTGGGGAAAGCAGCCATGACCAGAATTCAGCATCGTGGGTGAAATTCATTCCTGCACAGAGGGCCAGCACACAGCCTTCTAGTGTAACCCTTCTGCCCGTCAGAGTTGGCAGCAACAAGGGGCGGGTTCAATATCTAGGGGATTCATTCCAATAACACAATGCAAAACGGCTCGAGCCCCCACCCAGTGACCTGGGACAAATATATACCACCCCCGCTGGGTGCCTCCAAGAGGTAATACTTCCCCTCTCGCAAGCACATAGTCTGAGTGTAGCAAAAGCCTTTTAATAACAGAGAGAAACAATGTGGCATTATGTTGGGGAAACATCACCAACAGGATTCGTAACACAACCCATGAGCAAAAACCCACCCCAAGCAAATTGGGGCATGCTCTTTCCCTTTGGTTCTTGAGTCCAGCAACCCCAAATCACCCGAAGTCCCAAAAGTCCAATGACCCAATAGTCTCTTTCCCTGGTCAGGGGAACCCCAGAGTTCAAAAGTTTATCTGCAGAGCTTTACCTCCCAACCTGGGTGGAGATGGGGAGGGGAGGGGGGAAGAGAGGTAAGGGGCACCTTACATGATCTGAAGCTGACCACCCCACAGCTCCATAGGCCTTCGCTCCGCTCTGCCAGCCGCCCTACGAACTGTTTCACTCAGCTCCGCTGCCCACCAGCAGCTCCTACCATCCCACAAACTGCTCCACCAGCCGGTCCACGAACTGCTCCGCTAGCCTGTCTACAAGGTACTCCAGCCATCCCGCAAACTGCTCCACAATATATCTTCAGGCTCTCCCACTACTTAACACAATGCTCAGTGATTTCAGCTCTTAGTCAGTTCAGCTCTTTGGTGAATTCAGCTTCTAGTAGAGGAGCCTCAGGGCCCGTACACCCTTAGCCCAAAATGAGCTCAGCAGCCTGTAACTAGACTCCTAATAGAATCAAAATTAGCTCTGATATTCTACAGTGGAGAGAGAAGGAAGTGCAATTAGCATGTAAGGCCCTCACCAAGAGGCCCATGCCACCAAGTATTAATACTTGTCCCCAGCCTCTCTCAAGTCACAGAGTTTTGGAACCCATGACCCTTGCCTAGCGAGTGCTACTTAGTTGATGGTGAGTCCCTCCATCATAACAAAAGGCCAAGTACAGTTCCCAGCACAGTTCCCATAATCAGGGTAATAACAATTTATTCTTCCTGCCCCAATAACAGAGACACTGGGGATCCCACAGCAGTCAAAGTGACCATTTGGGCAGCTATGGCCTCATTCTAGGCAGGGTGGGTGTGCCTATGCAAATGAGATCAGCCCCTGAAGTTCTTTTCCACAACTTGCCACACCTCACCACCAGATGTCAGGGTGGAGCTCATCCTGACTCTGCTTACACTAGCATGCACCACAGTAACTGCACTTCACTGCAGGTGCACATGCCCTGCGCTGGCCTGCTGTGCCTGGGGGAATCTCACCCTGCTGTGCATCTCACCTGGAAATTAAGGCAGACAAATTACACTGCAGCCAAGAATGACAGGATTTTATTGCACATGGCGGCATGGTGTTTAAAGCGGCGACTTCTGTATTATATGTTAATAAACAGCTGTGGAATCTCCAGATGCAAATGGGTAAATGAACATCTTTATGGTGATTCATTGCAATCTCCTTGGCAGATTTGCAATGAATCCTTCAAAACCCTCCTTCAAAGCTCTCCTTTTCCATGAGACCTACAAAAATAGTGACCACCGCTAGGCTGCTGGTATGCAAAGACCACTGTCTGCCACGCTGCCCAACATTGTCTCACTGTTTCTTTGTACTTCCCCCATCTGTCTGTCTCTATCCACCTGTTGTCTCTTGTCTCATACTTAGTCTACAAGCTCCTTTGAGAGGGATCATCATTTTGTTTTGTGTTGGTTAAGCCCCTGGCACAAATGGGTCTCCGAGGTGCTATGGTCAGACAAAGAATAAATAATAATTACCAGTGGTTTTCTATTAGAATGAGGCAAACTGCTCACACTGATGAGTGTGGATTGCGGAGATGTGCTTGATACCATTTCAAAACCGATGACTGCCTTGCAACCACATGTGCAGTACCTGGTCCTCTTTGCCATGGTGCACAAATAGAGCATTCACTTGGTTACATTCCTCTTAATATTCCTTGCCAATAAAAGTTTGGTTTCACAGCTCACTCTCTACCGACGTTTATGATCCTGGACTATAGCTAGAGCCTTCAGTGAATGATGTATTACACTATATTAGTACAGTTCCAGAAGTTATGAAGAACGTATGTGCAATTTATCGGTTTCTAAAATCTGGCAGAGCCCAACCATACAACGGTGAGACTGCTACAGACAGGTTTAGTTACTGTGCATCATTTCACACCTTCATTACAATGTCCACCAGGAAAATGGATTACTTCTGGGCCTCTCGCTGTTCTCATTAAACTTTCATTCTTGCAGGGTGTCAGAATGAGAAAATGCCTAATATATTCAGTTAATTATAACACTACTCGCTGCTTTAACCTATTCAATTACCTGTATTTTCATTGGCTAACCTGGTGAACTTCTTCCTACAGGTTAGCAATGCTAAAAATAACAGGGGGTAGGGAGAGTGGGACATCCAGGAAACAGGTAAGCAATACCAAAAAGGACAAAAGTATGCAACACCCTCCAGTGCCCCACAGAAGATACTTGGGAGAAAACTGGCAGGAACTCAGACCATTTGTACTACCAGGATATGAGATTTCACAGAACGTCTGAATCCATGCTAATTCAGGACTCCAAGAAAGGAGGGTAAAAACCAGCATGACTTTCAATCTCCTTTGCCAATGTAGGCTAGTGGTAACCAGGAGCCAGGTGCTGCAAACTTATTATGGGAGTAGCCCTTGGGGCTGCTTGGGTAATATCACTACTTGTCTGAGTCAGAGTTAGCCTGAAGTCGTAGCGATGACTATCACTCATGCTTCAGGATATCAACTGATTAACAGCGAGGGTCAGGAATATTGTTTCCCTTAGCATAGTGTTGTACTGTTACATGCATACGGAAGCCCACAGAAGCATCTGGCATTCGCAACTATCACAGATTAGATACTGGATGACATGCAGGGCCGGATTAATCTTTTGTGGGCCCCAGCGCCTGGACTGTTGCCCACCCACCCCCGGCTCGGCCCCAAGGCCCTGCCGCCACTCAGCCTCTCCCCCCCAAGCCCCACCCACTGCGCACACGGAGGGAGGGGAAGAGAGGAGTGAGCGGCAGGTGGGGCCTTGAGGCATTGCATAGATGGAGCACAGTCCAGCTGCCGGGGCCCCTTCTGACAGTGGGCCCAGCACCATAGCACCATTGTAAACCTGGCTCTGATGGCATGGGACCATTGGTCTCTTGCAATGTGGCAATTTTTAAAAATATGTCACATAGGAACAAACATGGAGTTGCAGCATATCTTTAAACCTTAAAACAAAAAAGGGAGACGGGTTAAAAAAAAGAGAAAGTGACCAAAGTGTTTCTGGCATATTTTCCACATAGCAGAATGAACTGCTCATGCCTACCTCAAGGATTTGCTGAATTGGTATTTTGGGGGAGTATTTGCAGTGGAGTTGACATGCAACTCCTTTTGCAGCTACACTCTGGGGTTAGCAGAACAAATACGCTGATTAACAAGATCATGTTTCATAAATTGATAGATTAAGGCCAGAAAAGATGATTATGCTCATCTGGTCTGACCTCCTGCATAAGACAAGTCGAAGAACCTCACCCAGTAATTCTTTCATCAAGCCTAAAACTTTTGTCTGAGCTAAAGCAGACCCTTTAGAAAGACATTCAATCCTGATTTGAAAACTTCAAACAATGAGAATCTAGCACACCACTAGGTAAGTTGTTCCAGTGGTTAATTACCCGCCCTGTTTGCAGGGGATAACCTGCCCACAAAGAGGAGATAACCTTTTTAAATTAGATTTTTCTCTATAATAAAAACAAAACAATTTTACAAGCCTAAGGATTGTCCAAATACCACCCAAATTGTATTTCATTTTTCAACACACCATGGTTTTTAAAAATGTATTTATGAAGAAAGCATCTGTGCAATAAAAGAACAGAGCATTCTGCCAGAGACATACTAAACACAACTAAAAAAAGGCATCTCCCTGATGGATAAATCAGAAGATCAAAGTTGTGTTTTATTAGTTGTCTAAAAAGTGTCTTTAGCTCTGAGTTGCAAAGGAAAATTTGCATTTAAATAGAAAGATTAATAACTGTAATACACAGAGCCTGCACTGAATAGCTTTGTAACAGAAAATAATTCATATTGTTTCATAAAAATTGCACACCTTAAGTCAAGCTCCCCAAAAGTAATAATTCTAATATTTTATGGAACAATTTTAATACCATACAGCTTTGTTACATTATTAGTCAGGGTTGTAAATAATGCATGTCTGGAGCTTTGGGGAAACCTGGATTTGAAACACTTACCTATGAAAATTCAATAGGGCATGTGCTTTCTGCTCTAAGTGTTTACAGTATGCATGAGTTCCACTTAAAGGGGAAAAAAATGGATTGAGACTTACAGAACAGCCCTTCCCTACCAATGCACAGCCCAAATAGAAAGCTGTGCACTGAGTAGCTGCCTTTTCCCGGGTGCCGCAGCAGCCTTGGAGCACACGACACAGTTGTCACTGTATCCTTGAAGCTTCAGAAGCCCCTAGCCCTTCTGAAGGGAAGGGGGACAGGAAGATTAGCAGATCCTCGAGCCCTGCCCCACCACCTCCATTCCCTGTGTGCTATCATGCCCTTAAGCCCCTGTGGGGGCCTGATTTGGGTCTGATGGAGGAGCTCTGGGGATGAAGGAGTTGTGATGCAAGGCTTGAAGATCTGTCACTATGCAGAGGTGATAACTAGCCTACCCTGTGCACTGGGTTACAAAAGCCAAGACAGCCTGTGGGGTGCAGTAACTGCCTGAAGTGGCTCTCCTGCTGCTAATTGGCCTGCAGGGGATGGGGATTCCTTCCCCTTCCCTCTGGCACCAGCAGAGACCTACCTTGCCCTCGTCCAGCAACCCAGCTGGTTAACGTCTGGACACAGAGCAGTACTGCATGTAGCATTCTGAACCCGTGGCTGACCTGATTTCTTCTTTCTTTACCTTCCCGTGCTCTCAGGTGCTTAGGGTGGCCACCGGTTTCCACCATGTATTTCGGTCCTGTGCTGGTCTGTTCAAGCTTCTGAGAGCCACACTGACAGATTTAGCTTGTTTTCTCTGCTGTTCTGGATAATGTTTCTCTAGGGCGCCCTCTCTTTCTCTGTCCAGGTGGAGTCCATTATCACTTGATATGGAAGTCCTGTTGGTGAACATAAGAACATGGTGGCATGTATCCTTCCCATGTTCGATACTTTAGGTTGGTTTGCTCTCTTTAGAATTTCTGATCCTGTAAGAGATTCTTTCCAGTGGACTCTGCAAAGCTTCTGCAGGATTTTGCTTTGGAATGAGTCGATCATCTCAATTTCCATGACTCTGCTTCATGAAGGATGACAGACATGATGCCAGTTTTAACAACCTGTATGTTTGTCTCAGTGCCAGTTAGGCTACTTTTGCCCAAATCTTTTCAAGTTTATGGAAGCTGGTAGCTGCTTTGGATAGCTGCTCCTCGACATCTAGAACAGTAGCACCATCACGGAACGTCTCACTCCCTACAGAGGTCAAATGAATGACTTCTTCTGGACTTTCTCCACCTGCACTGATGGTAACTTTGGAGACACTGACGACCATATATTTTGCCTTCCCCATGCTGATAAACAAACCAGCTTGTTTTGCTGTGTCTGCCAAAAGCTGGGTCCATTCAACCAGGTGTTGAACTAAGCAGGTCAATATCCTCAGCGAAGATGAGGTCATCCAATTGTGCTTTAGCATTTTCCATGACATCAACTGATTTAAAGGTACAAAAACCGTTGCACTCAGCTTCCTCCTCTGGTGAAAGAAAGTGGCTGTTGCAAGCCCCTAAAAATTGACATTTATAATAGGAAAAAGCAATAGTGTCTTCACTGTAGCAGCACCAGCAGCAGCAGGTGCTTAAAGGTTTCCAATTTCTGCAAGCGAGAGAGAGACTTATTTACTGTTACACCTTGAGCTCAGTGCAGAGAACGCACACAGTTTAATTTATTGCTCCTTCACAACATTCCAGCCCTTACCCAGAGAGACCTTTTAATTAGAATAGGATCAGGAGGGAATTTCCCAGCCTTCCCCCAGTAGTGCACAGATAATAGAAGAAAGTAAAATACAATACTCTCCTCAGGAGTACCAGAGTCACTAATTATCCTCCAAAAATTCAGCTCAGGTTTCGCCCTCTGCTCATTTAATCTTCATCAGTATCACTGCCTTCCATTTCATCTCGCAGGCAGCGAGTTGCAGGCACAGATGTAATCAAGGACGTTTGAGAGAGCCATTTTTAGTCTAGCAAAGGATTTGACGCATCTCTGGGTCATACAGAAGATCCCCATTGATGGGCAAGTCATTCTGGTAGCAGCAAAGGGTTGTGAGGAAGCTAGAAACCACAAGTGTACTATGCATTATGTGCAACCCATATGTTCTCTGGTGGGGTGGTATGGGTTAAAGTAAGGCAACCTGGGGCTCTAAGGATACCCCAACACTTCTGCCCCAATACTTGGAATGCCTTGCACCTCCTTGTCTTCCAGAGAGGTGGGGTAGTGGCATGGGGCCCCCACTCCCCTGCTTGGGAGTGAAAGGAGTACCTTTCTCCCTAGGGCAGGAGTGGAACCAGCAGCCCCTTTTCCCCCTGCCTAAATTCTTACCAAAGCAGTTGAGCTGCATCAGGTGGAATGGCTGGGATGGGCCTGTGGGATTCTTCTACAGCCATGCATTGAACCTCTGCAGAGGTGGGGAGGCCCCCTCAGAGTGGTAGGTCTTGTAATTAATGCTCCAGTGAGAAGTCTAGACCAGTTCCCACCTCTCTGAGCTATTGTTTCAGGCTCTTGTCAGACTCAGGCAGACACCCCTGCTTTGGATACTCCTGGATCAGACTTTACAGCTTTTCTTTTCAACCAGGAGACCTAGAATCCCCTCATTTTTTAAAATGAAAGCTGAGATTCTGGTGTTGTGACGTGACTCCAGAAGCAGGGACTCAAGGCACAACACCTTAATCTGACCTAGAGGACAGGACATGACTGTGAATTGATTGGGATAGACAAGCTCTGCATCTGAGATACCTTCTTGTTCATTTCATTCATTTAAATGTCCCCACCACTTCTGGCGATAGGTGTGGATTTTGTCTTTTATCTGGCCCTCATTACAAGGAACGTCTCTCCTCTTCGGCTCAAATTTACCAAGTGTAGACCTGGTGGTAGCGTATTGCCAATTACTGTAAATTATTGATATGAGAAATAATTATCAAGCACACCAATGCAAGCCTCAGGTGCCCAGGGAGCTGTGAAACCCAATAAATACTGTAGAGATTCAGACTCAATAAAAACATAATTAAAACCTCCCTTTACTATTTAAATCAAGGACACAAAGGAGGGGAGAACAAGATCAATAAAGGAGAAAAATAATGAAAAGAAAGGGAGTAAGCATGAGGCCTGGCATTACAAACAGCACATCTGCAAAACAAACCAGATCTGGGCTACTCAGAATTTGATCTGTAAATATTTGTCAGGAGCGCACATCCCTTTCTGGCCTGCCAAGGTTTAGTTAACACTACAAGATTCATGAGAGAGGCGCTTTACTATACAGCTGGAATGACTCTTCAGGCTGGTGGTGCTGGACTTAAAATGCTAAGAGTTGAGTGAAAAGGGTCTGGGTGAGGCAGAACTATTCCCCACTCTGAGAGATACAGCCAGGGGAACGAACAAGTAGAAGGACAGCTTTACAAAACAGGGGTGTCTTCACAAGGGAGAAGGGTTCTTAGCACAGTAGTTAACCCTAGGTAAAATCCTGGGAAAGGCAAAGCACTGTGTAGCTTTAACATGAGTTAATAGGTCTAACTAAAAGTTCAGCGCTATGCAAATAATGGGGGGTTTTCGCTTTGCTGGCAATTAAAAAAGTGTGTGTCAGGCCCAATGCAATGTTTTGCTTGGAATGAGCATTTTTTTAGGTTTTTAAGTTTAAAAAATAAAACAAAAGGAAAGCTGGGAATGAAATGTTATTTCGAATCAGAAAATTGAAATCTTTCATTTCAACAGTGTGAAAAAGAAAGATTGTTTTATTTTTTGGGGGGGGGGGGAAGAGGGAAGTTCCCCCACATCAACTGAAATAATTCTGTGAAATCAACATGAATTTGCAAAGCATTTCAGTGCCACTAAATCTGTATTTTATGTGGAAAAAATCTTTCAGTACAAAAATATTACCCAGTTCTACCAAAGACGAAGGGGAAGCTTAGGGTTAATGACAACTGTCTAACTCCTGTTAAAATGACAAACCGCCATTTCTTCCCTTGGATTTTATGTGAGCTCACTCACGTTAAGATGACACCTTTCTTCCCCATGGAGACAAGGCCAAATAGGAATTATTTTTCCAGCCAAAGTGCATGTTAACCACAATGGGTCCCAAAGCGTCTCCACTCTGCTCCCAAAACCAGCCACAACTTCCAAAACTTCACAGTCTTACGTGTCAGTGGGAGACTGTTTGATCAGTTACAGCAAAAGAATGCTGGTGGAGGTATGGGGTAGGAGACCTCGGAGAGAGGGTATGCTGGGTGCATAGGTGCCAGGAGTGGGGGGTGGTGGCTGGTCTGGTTGCTAGGTAACTGATGTAGACCCCAGCCTTACACCTGCAGAGCCTGTTGCAGGATTGGGCTTTGAAGGGTCAGAAGTACTGATGATGCGACAAGCTTTTTGTCTTCCATCCTGCAATGGGCTCCTTCTGTTCCTCAAAGTCACTAAGGCTCTCCACACACCCGGGGTCTACCTACACAGCGTCAGTTGCAAGACTGGGGCTGGAGTTATCAACCAACCTGATCAAGATGATCAGAGAGTCGAGAGAACTCCTACCTGCCAATATATTAATTTATATATTCAGCTTTTCCTGCAAAAATTAGCACCTGTCTTCCAGCAGGAAGTGGTAGAAATGGAAATGTCTTGGATATGGTTGTTTGGGCCACAAACTGTGGTTAGACAGGTCGGGAGAATCGCCGAGGTTTGTTTTGAGGGGCAACGTTTTTCGCTCTGTTCTTACCTATTGACATTAACGTGTAATACTCTTGCACTGCAAATGTGAAAAGTGGTAAGAGACAGACATGAACAGATTTACGCAGAAGCAAGTTCTACACACTTAGGGCCTACAACGAGATTGTTTCCAGGCTTACAATGTTTTGTGCTATTTGTGCCCAGATTCCAAGGACAAGGCCCAAGGAATTGTGAGACTGATGGCTCGTTTACACAGTGGGTCAATGTGCTCTATGGGGGTGTGACTGCTAGAAGCACACCAGGGAACCTTACATGCACAGCAGCAGGTTCTACATGGACCAATTAACGTGCAACTCGCTAGTGTGCTTTAGAAATGACCCACCCCTTGTAGACAAGCCCAAAGTCAATATAAAAGCAACACAAAGAAATGCATCCCACATCGTGTTAGGTTCCCTGCACTATGTTTCTTGTTGCCTCTTGTAACATTATGAAGCAAATCAGCACTAAATGATGGAGACAGCTAGTTGGATTCCCCCTTTCAAAAGACGGTAATGTATTTTAGTTACCGAAACGGAACCAAAAATATCCCCCAGCTCAAGGTCACCCTAGCCAAGAACAACCTTCTCCCAGGTGCCCTGTGAACTCCTGCTCCTGGTGCAGCCTCTTTTATGGTCACTGTACCTCTTGTGACCATAGATTGTAATTAACTCTTCATTTGCCAGGGATGGGCCAGGGATTCTAACTTGCCACACTGCCATATTGGTCTTGTAATTAACTGTCTGCTTATTATGTTAAAGTTTACAAGTTAGGCCTTCTGAGAGCAAAATGGGCTCTTCTGTAGAGATTTTAAACTGGTGGATAGGGCTAACACAAAGCACAAGATAAGCTAGAACACCTTGGGCACCCACAAGGCCATACAAGAGCTATGGACCACAGGGCTGCCGTGTCCACCTCTCTCCCATGGAGCCCAGAGTCCCAGAGTGAGAAGGAGCATTCCGGTGACAGATATTACCATTGCACTGCCTGTTCTGCCCATCCTAGCAGTTTGTCTCCCCTCTATATATAATATCTTAAAACCAATCCCGGTTGCAGGACATGTCAAATCCTCAGAAAGTTTTGAATGTCTTCTTTATCTAGTCTCTCTTCCATGCATAGAGGGGGAAAATAAAGACCAGTCAGATCTTTGCTACTTAAAATGACAAAGACACACTGTAAGGCAAGGAACACGCTGTGGAGAGGCTAATTTCTTGCACATACTATCAATAGGCATTACTGTGTTTTGTCATCTCTCCACTAGTCTGATGAGGTTAACTCCGAGCCTGTTCAATGCTAATGTTCTAGGGTACATTTTTTTAAGGATAACATTTTTTAGAATTTTGCAAGTCAGTTACACTTTGAACATCCAAATTTGCTCGTTAAGAACAATTCTATCGTACCCACACATCTTAAATAGTCACTACTACAGTCTCGGCCTATTAGGAAGTGAAATAATTTTGATGCCTTTAGTTTTCTAATCATACACATATTGTACAAGAAGAAAGAGAGAATTTTTACACTATTGTCCCACTGCAATGTCTTTGGTCTCTTTGACATCTTCAGCTTTTTTTTAATGAAGAGTAACCTATGAGAAGTTCCTGCAATTTCTGTTGCCCAACTTCTACTGTTCTCAATATCGGAACTTTTCAATAAATGGAGACATAGTTGCTGGGTCCAACTCCGCAGACCGTGGGCAAAATGTCCATTGCAGTCACTGGGCAGTTTGCCCAATGTAAGAAATGCAGGATGGGGCCTTTGTTGATTATGCTGCCTGCTCTGGGAAACAGAAGTGACATGTACATTTCTGCTTTCATTTGCTCATAGGGCTCTCTTGCTGCTTATAGGCAGTACTGTCCTGAGCAGAAGATACCTTCCAAACAAATGATCAAAGATTTACACTGCCTGCTCCTCTCCTTTGGTGGTGATACCAGCCGGAGAGCCGTGCCCACTGGCAGTAGCAGCAAAGCACACAGATAAACACAACACACTTGTTTACAGCCTGGCGTGGATTTGTTACAGAGAGCTGTTCAGAAAAGTCTGATTCTCACCATCCCCAACTTAAAGATTCATCGTTGACCTTTTCTTCCTACAGGGCTGTCATAAATATAAAGGGAAGGGTAAACCCCTTTAAAATCCCTCCTGGCCAGAGGAAAAATCCTCTCACCTGTAAAGGGTTAAGAAGCTAAAGGTAACCTCGCTGGCACCTGACCAAAATAACCAATGAGGAGACAAGATACTTTCAAAAGCTGGGAGGAGGGAGAGAAACAAAGGGTCTGTGTGTCTGTCTGTATGCTGCTTTTGCCGGGGACAGAACAGGAATGGAGTCTTAGAACTTTAGTAAGTAATCTAGCTAGGTATGTGTTAGATTATGATTTCTTTAAATGGCTGAGAAAAGAACTGTGCTGAATAGAATGACTATTCCTGTCTGTGTGTCTTTTTTGTAACTTAAGGTTTTGCCTAGAGGGATTCTCTATGTTTTGAATCTAATTACCCTGTAAGGTATCTACCATCCTGATTTTACAGAGGTGATTCCTTTACTTCTATTAAAAGTCTTCTTGTAAGAAAACGGAATGTTTTTTCATTGTTCTAAGATCCAAGGGTTTGGGTCTGTGGTCACCTATGCAAATTGGTGAGGATTTTTACCAAACCTTTCCCAGGAAGTGGGGTGCAAGGGTTGGGAGGATTTTGGGGGGAAAGACGTGTCCAAACTACGTTTCCCAGTAAACCCAGTTAGAGTTTGGTGGTGGCAGTGGAGATCCAGGGACAAAGGATAAAATTAATTTGTACCTTGGGGAAGTTTTAACCTAAGCTGGTGAAAGTAAGCTTAGGAGGTTTTCATGCAGGTCCCCACATCTGTACCCTAGAGTTCAGAGTGGGGGAGGAACCTTGACAAAGGCCATCTCATATGACAGGAACGATCAGGTTTCAATGCTGAAGGTCATTCACATCAACCTGGTCCATTTTCTACTTGCCTACAAGTCCACGCACGCTCTTCTGCTTGCCAAGATCATGTTCAGTCCCCTGATCTGAGAGAGGCTTTGTAGCACACATTAAGGAAAATTCTAATAAGTTGAACTCATGCTGATCTCCCTTCTTTAGCGGCTGTTTTGGTGATTTGTTGACCTCTGCAGCTCACCCAAGAATTTTTCTAGTCTTGACAGGGTGGATAAAGTAGACATGCATTTTATGTGCCAACTCTTCTGTATTTTCAGCATTGTACTTGTCACATAGCAGGACAGTGATGTACAAGTTTAAGCAGTGTGGAAAGCCTGCTGTGTGTATCTATAGTGTCTCAAAGTAGCCTAAAATAATCTCTTCCCCTGTTAATAGTGATTCTAAACTATGAGTGATGGCTGAAGAGTTGTTAACAGCCAAGCGGAAGCTTAATAAGATCTACTTGCATTTAAACGGTGCATTCAGGAATGCAGCCTTACAAGCTAGCTCTATGCACAACTTTATTTTTGTCTGTTAATTATTTTAGGATTGTCTCTGATTGCTGTGTCAGCCATCTGCCAAGGGCACCTGGGGGCCTAATCACCTCTGGCACATGTTGCGCTTTCCCCTTTATTAACTGATTGGAGAGAAAACCAAAGTAAAGGGAGATTAAGGTCAGTGTCCCCTCAACAGACAATCGCTGTATAATCCACTGCATTATTGCTGGGCAAGATTATCAGCATTGATACGATCCATTCTTCAAGACATTCAGCTCTTTTGAGGGGTGCGGCTCTGGTGCGCAATACAACAGCCTTCCCTTCCTATCTAAGCAAAGAGATATGAACCCCGTTTTCTGCTACATCCCACCGATGTGCCGTCAGCGATTGTCTTCGTGCAGATGCTGCGCTAACTGGACGCGTTTGCCTTGTCATTGTAGCACACAGCCCAGCCCGTCTGCTGGTGCTACGTATTTACAGCCAGAACATATGGGGCACTAAGGCAGCCACACAAGGGAGTACTAACCCTAATGAACCCCAGCATCTCTGCATCTCGACTCCAGGCACTTGGCAGGTGCACTGGTTTGCTAGCTCCTACATGCAAGGTATTCTATTCTATTCATTCTATTCTTATGCTGCCCTCCTCAATGTGATATCTGCGTTAATTTGCAAATGTGTATTGTGCTACAGTGGTAATCGGTAAAGAACCATCATTTACCTACAGCCTGTGGTATTTATCATCTCACCTCCAATGCTAGGAATAGGGACGAACCACTGTTTTTCAGATATTGCAGACAGGTAACTGGTGAACGCCAACTTTTAAGGATTGCTGTGCTTACACTTTTAACAGTCTCTGGCTTTTTTTGGTGGCCTGAGTGGGAAGTTCAGAGATTGTTGGCATCTTTTCATCTGCAAGAGATGGTGGGAATTGCAGCCTATGATGTAGATGGTTTGCAATGTCTCATGTGACTGAATAGTCCAATCTGAGATTTGCATGATCTTTGGCAGTTATTGCAAATGTATGTATCTTGGTTGGAAGCTGCTTGCTTCCTACAGGGTCTTTTCTCTTCAAGCTGTAGGAGCCAGCTCCTGTCAAGGACTTTGATGTCCTGATGGAGATGATAGCGCCACTTGTTACAATCACATTGGTCAGGATCAATTCCAAATTCCTTCATGTCTCACTTGCATGTGTCTTTATAGTGAAGCTTGGGACGTCCTGTTGTTCTTGTTCCCTCTGATAACTCCCCGTATAGCATGTCCTTGAGTATGTGTTTGTCTTCCAACCTACTCAGAGGGCCCAGCCAGTGCAGTGGTCTTTGCTTGAGAAGGGCTGTCACACTTGGTAAATTTGCCCTTTGAAGAACTCTGCGCTGGTGACTTTATCCTGCCATTTGGTGTTGAGTATGTGGCATAAACAACATAGGTGGAAACTGTTTAACCTTTTCTCCTGATGAGCATAAGTCGTCCATGTTTCCCCACCATACATGAGAGTGCTGAGGACACAGGCTTGGTCCACTAGCATTTTGGTCTTGAGTTGTTCCAGGCTCTTTTAGTTAGTCTGCTAAAGGTGGTAGCGGCCTTTCCAATGCAAACGTTTAGTTCTTCATCCAGTGAGAGGTTGGTGGTCACTGCAGAACCTAAACAGCTGAACTTCTGGACAACTACTAGCTGGTTTGTGTTTAAGGTACTTGAAGAATCTTGTGGAACCCCCACTCCTAACACAACCATTTTCTTGATGCTGATGGTGAGAACAAATGCCTGACAGGTACTTGAAAGGTGGTCCATGAGTTCTTGTAGTAGATCTTCATTGTGGGCTATGAGGGCAGCATCATTAAGTGAATAGAAGTTCCCTGATTAGCACCTTTTTGACTTTGGTGTTTGACTTAAGTCAGGACAGGTTGAAGAGTTTCCCATCTGATCTTGTGTGGAGATACACTGCATCTTTCATGTCCTTAAACGCACAGTTCAAGAGTACCGAGAAGATTCCAAAGAGTGTAGGGGAAGAACACATCCTTGCTTCACTCCACTTTTCATCTCATAGCTGTCTGAAGCGGACCTATCAAACTGGACAGTTGCTCTCATGTTGTTGTGGAATGAACATATAAGGGTTCATTATAAGGGTTCATTAACAGGGTTGGTGGACATCCTGTCTTTTCTAGTATTGCAAATAGACCTGCTCTGCTGACTGTGTTGAATGCTTTGGTTAGGTCCACAAAGGAGATGTACAATGGTCGGTTTTGCTCTCTGCACATTTCTTGGAGCTGATGCAGAGAAAATATCATGTCTATGGTTGATCTTCCAGCCCTGAATCCACACTGTGATTAGGGTAGACATGATTCACCAGCTGTTGTAGGCTCACTAAAATGACTTTTGCAAAAGCTTTTACTGCTATGCTTAGTAGCAAGATACCCCTGTAGTTGTTGCAGTTGCCCTTTTCACCTTTGTTTTTATACAAAGTGATGGTGTTTGTCTCATGCATCTCTTGTGGTACCTCACCCTCTTTCCAGCATTTCAGTAGCAGCTGATGAAGATATGGTAATAGGCTGTCTTTCCCACACTTGAGGATTTCCGCCGGGATGACATCTTTTCCAGGAGCCTTGCCACTTGATAGCAAATCAATGGCTTTGCTTCGCTCTTCTACAGTGGGCTCCACATCTAGCTCTGGCATGGCCTGTAGAGTTGGTATTTGGTCCAGTGATTCTCTGGTGATGTTTCTTTCTTGTGCGTATAGCTCTGAATAGAGTTCAACCCAACGTGACAACTGTTTGCTTTTATCTGTAATGCTTTCACTCCTGTGCGATTTGAAATGGGCCACCTTGTTGACAGTGGGACCTAGAGCTTTCTTCAGGCTGTCATACATGACTTTGAGGTTTCCTGTGTCTGAGGCTGAGTTCAGAGGTAGGAGTTAGAGAACCGGGGCTCACTGTATTTAGCATAGTTTGGACATCCTAGGAGAAAGAGTGGGAGGAGAGTGATAATTATGGCCTAGCTATGCATTCTCAGCCCCACTATGAAACACCCAAATGTTCTATTAACCACATTTTAAACAGTAACCAATATACCTTAAATTCCAGGATAATTCACCTATGTTTGTAATTAATGTTTGAAGGTAAAAGTGTTTTAAACTTACTTTAATTTGTGGTTTCTTATCCACTCCCAATAAGTTAATGTTGCTCCTCGAGAAGGTGTCTCCTAGCAACAAGACACACTCATAAGCTTTCAGAATGGCTTCTTCCGCTCCTGTTACTTTAGAAATGGATATTGGATACCTATTGGTGGCAAGAAAGAAGGCCCATCTAGTGACTTCAGCCCATGCACAGAATCCACCCCACCCATGGAAGATGGCAGGCAATTCTCTGTGGTTCACTTGTATGGTTCTGAGAATCTCTCTGCCAACTACTGTCCCACCTTCACACGTTTAAAATGAACAAAGATCTAATTTACTAACCAACCTTTCACCAACTAATTCCAGTTCAGGGTAAATGGCTATTGATGACTTAGTACAGTATGAACAGATGTGTCAACCCTAGGGCTACATCATATCCTTTCAGCTAAAATTCCAGGTGTAAGGTGAATCTGCTCACAAGAGAAGGATATATTGCATCTTGGGTCTACACCCAGTAAATTCATAAAGTGAATGATGAGCTTGAGTGTGGTTTAACCAAGCAGAGAAAATCTTATGCGAACTGAAAGGCAATGTTCACCTAGAGACAAGTGCATTTAGGGCCTCATCCTGTTTTCACAGCATGTAGGAGAGAGTGATTTTTTAGTTACTTCTGCACTGAAATCAAAGGACGATTGCCATGAACTTCCAATTATTATTTGTGCACACTGAGACAGGCCCTGTTGTGCTAAGCACTGTACCCACACAGTCCCTACCTCAAAGAGCTCACAGGCTAAACAGATAAGGCAACGGGAACCAGAACCACAGAGAAGAAGGGACTTGCCCAAGGTGACCCAAAAGGTCAGTCTCAGAGCTGGAACAGAATCCACATGTTCTACCTCCTAGTCCAGTGCCCTGTGTATTAGCCATTGCTGCCCCCCTGTCAAGGAGCCAGCATGACCTTCTACAGCTTCTGGAAACCCAATACACAAGCAAGATGCTGTAAGCTTCCCTCTTTAGTTTCGTATAAATCTAATAATAATAGAGCAATTACAGCAGGCATCATCCACCTGAACTGTGGAGCCAAAGGATAATGCGAGGCAGCATAATCTCATGCAGTTATGGTCACCTTAGCTGTTCCTTGTAATAATATTACACAGCGTTTTCAAACAGAAATGCAAATTTCAAGTTGCTCTGCTCCTGTAATGACAGACTGCATGACAAAAACCCTGCCAATCACCTGGACTATTTTGCCAATTGTCAATGAAGGAAGACGGCATGTGAGAAACAAACAAACCTTTGCAAGCAACCTATTGTTACTATTTATTGACTTGCATAAGGATGCTCCTTTGTATCTCAGCACTTAAAAAGAGACAGGTAAATCGGAACAGAAATGCCCTTAAGACATCACCACATCAAACTATCCATCAGCAATAAATCTTCCCTTTGGTCATAGAGTGCTAGGACAGGGACCACATGATGTTTTACAGCTTATTATTATTTATTTATAATATTACAGTAGCACCTGGAGGCCACAGTTGAGATCCAGGCCTCATTGTCCCAGGCGCTGTGCAGATACAGAGGGAGAGCTAGTCCCTGCCCCACAGAGCAAGTCAGACAATGGGGGCGGGGGGGGGAGGAGAAACCAGTCACTGAATTTTGACAATTCTGCCTCCTTCTTTCTCTTCCGTGGCTGCAGAGGTTCAACAGTTGTCGCTGAACCAGCGCAGGTCCGCTCTGCAAGGGCGCTAAGGCAGGCCTGGGGCAGCTCTGCTGTAGATCTGTAGCCCCTGTGTGCTGCAATGCATTGCTCCACCAGGGTTCCCAGCACCTCTCTGCACAGCCAGAGCAGAGGTGGAGTCAGCGAACCTAACATTGCAACCCCAGGAGGCCCAAGAGCAGCAGGGGGTGCGGGGGGGGGGGTTACTGAAAGCTCAGGGGTGTGGGAGCAGCTCTTCCACCACTGTAGGGCCTTTGTGGAACACTTCCTTCCCCTCCAGCCCCTGATCCCTGGCCCTACACCAGGCTACCCAGGCTTGACGCAGAGTCAGGCATGGACCACAGGCGTGCACAGAGCACCTGTCGGACAGAGCAGCCTGATCACGGGGCGCTGGCTCCACCTCCTTGTTTCCAGCTACTAAATCACATTCAAAACGCTAAAACTACGTGAAATGCTTTCCCAGCCTTGCTTTCCCATGTGAGCACTGGCTGCAGCTGCCATGGGGATGTCACATACGTGCAAATGGAAGGGGAGAGGATCTGTGAAAGCGTGACTGGGAGGGATTGTCCAAAAGGCATCTGGAAGAACAAGGAAGGATGGTCCTGCTCTTAGGCCAGTAACCTATATGTGGGGAGACCAGGACTCAATTCCCTCCACTGCAGGGGTGAAAGTAACTTAGAGGACTTACAGGTCCGCCGGAGTCCTGAGCAGGGGGTGTGGCCTCAACTGGAAGAGGCGTGGCCTTAACCGGAAGAGGCAGGGCCTTAAATCCCCAGGCCCTTTAAATCTGGATTTAAAGGGCCGGGGCTCCAGCTGCCGTAGTGGTGGCTGGGAGCCCGGGGCCCTTTAAATCACTCCCGAACTACCAGCTGCAGAGGCGGCTGGGAGCCCCGGGGCTCGGGGGCGATTTAAAGGGCCCAGGGCTCCAGCTACTGCAGCAGAGCCCGGGCCCTTTAAATCACTGAGGAGCCCTGGGGGCTCCCGGCTGCCACCGCTACCCCGGGGCTCGGGGCTCTGGCAGAGCTTTAAAGGGCCTGGGGCTCTGCTGTGGTAGCGGCTGCCGGAGCCCCGAGCCCTTTAAATCCCCGCCTGAGCCCTGCTGCCCGAGCCCTGGGGTCGCGGTGGCCGGGCTCCATCGGGGATTAAAAGGGCCCCGGGGCTCCAGCCGCCGCTACTGCCCCGGGCCTTTAAATCCCCTCCGGAGCCCGGCCACCGCGACCCCCGGGCTCAGGCAGCAGGGCTCTGGCGGGGATTTAAAGGGCTGGGGCAGTAATGGGGGCTGGAGTTCTGGGGCCCTTTAAATCCCCACCAGAGCTCCCCCACCCCTGCCCCAGGGCTTCGGCAGCAGGGCTCTGGCGGGGATTTAAAGGGCTGGGGCGGTAGCAGCGGCTGGAGCTCTGGGGCCCTTTAAATCCCCGCCGCAGCCCCGCCGCCGCTACCCCAGGGCTTTAAATTGCCGCCTGGGAAAGCTGGTCCTGGTACAGCATACCGAGGTACGGCGCGCCAGCTCTTACCGGTACGCTGTACAGGGGCGTACCGGCTTACTTTCACATCTGCTTCCCTGCCATAGGTTCCAAGGCCTGAAGGGACCGGTGTGATCATCTAGTTGGACCTCCTGTGTCACACAGGCCAGGGAACTTCCGCACAATAATCCCTGGAGCAGAGCTCTTGGGAAAAAACTTCCAATCTTGATTGAAAAGTTGCCTGTCATGGAGACTCCACTAGGACCCTTGGTAAATTGTTCCAATGGTTAATGACCCTCAAAAATGAACACCTTATTTCCAGTCTGAATTTGTCTAGCTTCAACTTCCAGCCACTGAATTGTGTTATAGCTTTCTCTGCTTGACTGAAGGGCCCATTGTTAAATATTTGTTCCCCCTGTAGGTACCTATAGACTGTGATCAAGTCACCCCTTAACCATCTCTTTGTTAAGCTAAATCGGTCGCGCTCCTTGAGTCTATCACTATATAAGGCTTGTTTTCTAATTCTTTAATCAATCATTCTTGTGGCTCTTTTCTCCCCTCTCCAGTTTATCAACATCCTTCTTGAGAACTATCAGTTAGCCAGTTTTTAATCCACTTAATGTGTGCCAGATTAATTTTATATCATTCAAGTTGGTTAATCAAAATGTCATGCCATACAAAGTCAAATGCCTTAATCTAAGGATATCACATCAACCCGCTTACTTTCATCAACCAAACTGGTAATCTCATAAAAAAGAAAGATATCCACTGAGCAGAGCAATGTGTAAATACCTTTTAAAAGACCTGGGCCTTGGTCCTGAATTGAGCTCTCGTGCCTTGTCCCAAGTGGGAATCTTCCTGGTGATGAATTAATATTTCCAATACTATGTGTGTTGTGTTATAATATTCCCACGAATTCCTGAGTATGCCTTTAGAATTGTTTTATTATCTATCACCCTACTTTTCATGCTTGGGTAGTAGCAGTAATATATCAAGGTTTCAAGCCTTAATGTCATGCAAAAAAGAGATTTAATAAAACCACTAAATAAAATCATACCTAAAGTCCCTTGTTCCAGAAATAAGAGAAGGTCCAGGTTTAGAATTGGAATCCATGTGGGTAACCAATCCACAAAAGTGTTACAGTTGAAATCTGTGCACCAGAATAGTGTATCCGTATTTAAAGAATGCCTTTGGAATTCAGCCTTTTCTCACCTTTAATAAGACTCTGGAAACATTGCTAATCAATCCAAATGACACGAGTGTGGAAATCTATTCTAGTCCTCAATGATCAGATGGCTTTATGTGTTATAATTTGGCTCTGTATTATGGCTTACATCAATTATAATTGAACACTGCTTCCCACAGTGCCATCAGACTGTGATGAGAACAGAAAGGTAGTGGACATTAGAGGAATATAATCAAAATTGCCTAACTTAATTAAGGAGGAGATTTATTAAAATGGTGAGTTATATTTCTCTGTTTTAGAGAACAGCCTGGCTTTGTCCTTCCGATTTGGGGTTCTTATGTGTTACGGTTCTGGCTTTTAACAAATCAAAAAGTGACACTGTAACCTTCAGAGCCAGTAGTTTATTGTTTGTAACTAACTTGAAACATAACAACCTTGGGCTCAGGAGGGGAGGCAGGACAGTTTGGGGGGGGGGGGTTAATTGAGGAAACCTAGCCAAAAGCTGTGTGCTCTCAAAGGAGGTCAGAGCAGCCCGGCTCCTTGGAGGAAGACGGCTGTTCCAGATGTATAGAAAATGGCGGGAAGACCATTCCGGGCAGGCAGCACCAGTGCTTGCCTGTGGACCTGGGCCTGAATGTGCTGAGCACAGCCCCCATTGGTTGCAAGGGAATCAGAGGCTGGGTCAGGACTTGCTGGAGCTGTTCAGCTGTTTACATGGAGGCCTGGGTGGGAACAGGACACAAAAGGCCCAGAGTTTGGTAGCTCCAGGCTGAACGAAGTCTTAATCCAGCAGCCCCCCAGAAGTAAAAGAAGATAATTAAAGGAGTGTTAATAGCATGCAGCTCTTTTCTTAACTAGGTCCCAGTCTTGACACAGTGATGGAAGAGGATATTAGGCAAGAAAAATCTTTTCAGAGCCATCACTTTAATGAGCTCCTAACTAATGGCTCTCTCTTACAAGTACAGGTTCTATTATTACAGCATTACATTCACAATTATATCCCTGCCTGACTTCAGCCAACAGAAAGTTCAGCGTTCTGGCTGAGAACCCTCCGGTACTCCAGTGTGGAGGTCCAGTGGAATGTAATAACCTGCATCACACACATCACTGGAGAGGAGATCAGGGCTGTGACCAAGATGGCAATTTCCTGCAATGTCTTTGTGAATTCCATTGAAAGAGAGTTGAAGTCCATTTCATAATAAATGTAGTTTGGTCACTGGGGGATTGTATGGAACGTCTCAGGGCGGAGCTGGGGGGTGGGGTGGAGTGGGGGGTAAGGCATGGCCTGTATAAACTCTGGGATATGTTCTGACCATCAGAGGACTATTTTAAACAATGAACCAGACACACAGTGAAGGGGTTTCAAAACTTTTGAAGTTACACCTTGAAGAGACAATGGGGTCTGCGGATTGCCTGTTCATGCTCTGCACAGATCAGAGATCTAGGCTGTATACAGGAAAGGCTAACCTATAGGTCCTTGTTCTGTAACCACAGAAAAAACCCTGTGCAAGGTTGAAGGACTGACTCCTACCAGAGCCCTTGTCGGAGTTGCGGGGAGGTATCTCTGGTAAGCTTATTGCCATGTATAAAAGGTCTCTTAGTGTTCTAGTGTGTTCTCTGGAACGCTTTTATCTTAATAAATGGGCTTGCTTAGCAAAGCTGGGTGGTACCATCTAACTGAAGCAATTACACTCTTTCTAGGCTCTGAGGAGAAAGCAAAAAAAGCAGACCTGCCTAAGCCATCTGACTTGCTGGGGAACTTATGGTGCAGGCAGGGAACCGAGCAGCCTGGCAATACCCTGGTCAGGAGGAAGAGAGACATGGGTCTCTGCCCAAGAGGAGCTTAGAACAGGTGCCCTTGCTGGACCATGGAGGGTAAATACAGGTGCAGCTGCCCTGAACTGTGACAAAGATGCTAGACTCTTAGGCTCCTCCAGATATGACAGGGTTTATTGTGTGTGATATTTTTGTTCAAGCTCTGTATTTTCCTATCATCTGCTGATCAAACTTAGACCTTAAAGCACATTTAGGCTTGATGCTGCAGTAAGAACAGGGCAAACAGACCCTTGTGCTCACATGGATCGCTCCTAACAACAATACGGTTCTGCCTCGGGGTCCGGGTCTGTCCATGCAGATTTCAGTGCAGGTTGGGATCTTAACTGCTTTTTTAGCTCTCTCAATCTGCATTTGATTCTGGCAAAATCAGCCCTTTGTTCAATATAAACAGTAACTGTGGAAGCAATCATCTTTTTGCACTTTGTCAACTGTGCAGATTTGTGGTGTTGTTCAATAAAGACAGAGCTAGCACCAAGGAGTAAGGCTCTTAAACCTGCATCACAATGTCCTGTTTACTGCTATACTGTTAAAAAAGCTCAGAAAATCGTTTATTCAACAGTTTTAGCCTCTTTTTAGTCAATGAGCACTTTGTGATTTTCTCAAATGTATTCACTTTTTGTGAACGGCTCTAGGGCAGCAGATTGTGAGTTGGATCATTTTGATTGGAAGCATGAGCCAAAAATGTTTACGGTTGAGTCCATTCAAGTCTAATATATGTGCCAGGCTATGAAATGCTGTTGGTAACCGAGATGGGAGAACTATTGAGGAAAACATGATTCCTTGAACATTTCCCAAATCTGGAACTTAAGGTGGACCAAGTCTTTGGTATGGCTCTGAAGTGTGTGTGACAGCCGCCACCCTGGCTAACGCACTGGGGCCTGAATCAGGAACCTTGGAGCTGAAAGCATGAGCTACTGCAGCTTAAGCTAAAAAGCCAAGACACTGTAACTGGAGTCGAAACAGACTCACACCCTTTGTGGATGTGACACCCTCAGGGGAGGATGAACTTCCAGTTATATTTCATTATTTTGTATCCTTCTGCATTTCTGCATTCCAGCCAGGACCGGAGAGGTACCAAACCAGAAAGACTCAGCTCACACTACTCATGCGCTAGCTGGCGGCAGGAGATGAGAAAGCCCGTTGTCATGAGGTTTCCAGTCTAGGGTTGAAGACAAGAGATTTACAGTATATAATTAAGGATCACACAGCACTTTGAACATGCAGGCTGGGATTTCCAGAGGAGTTAGGTGCCCAACTCCCTTTGAATTTCAATAGTATTTGGATGCCTAAATCCCTTAGTCTCCTTTGAAATTCCCGGCCGTGAATGGTAGATAATGCTAAGTGTTAGTTACCTAAGTGCCACCCATATGCCAGTGTACCAACATGTTTGTTGTATTTTAACTGTTGTATACCATGCAATCAACTGGAAATTGCATTTGAAATAAATATGATTGTGTCTATCTACAGTATACACATAAATGACATACACAGAGATGACTAAGTATTTCCAGTTCCCTTTAAGGGCCCCAATCCTGCACTCAGAGAAATCAACAACAAGAATCTTATTCGCAAAAAGAAAAGGAGTACTTGTGGCACCTTAGAGACTAACCAATTTATTTGAGCATGAGCTTTCGTGAGCTATAGCTCACTTCATGTGAAGTGAGCTATAGCTCACGAAAGCTCATGCTCAAATAAATTGGTTAGTCTCTAAGGTGCCACAAGTACTCCTTTTCTTTTTGCGAATACAGACTAACACGGCTGTTACTCTGAAAAGAATCTTATTGACTTCATGCCTGCAGGCATAGGTGCTGGAACCAGGGGAGCTGCTGCAGCCCCTGGCTTGAAGTGGTTTCCATCATATCCAGGGGTTACAGTTTGGTTCAATGGCTCTCAGCACTATACAAATTGTTCCAGCAGCCCTGCATGTGGGGTGGAGTCCCTAGAAAGATGGGTGATAAATTTCAAAGGGAAAAAGGGATTGGTAAATTCCTGCCCATAAGGGAGATCCTGTGGACCAACTAGAGCAAAACACATTTCCTTCCCAGGTACTGCTATTGAAATCAGGTCTGCAGGAGGGCATTGTCAGTCACGAAGTTTTATCATCAAAGTCACATTAGAGCAGAGTGAGTGCGGAATCAATACAAAAAATTAAGGAACTACGGTTTTTATTACAAGGTGATATTTGGAATTGATCCCTTAGGCTTTCCAGTCACCTCAGCTTTATTTTATATGTCGCTGAGTGGAGCGTTGTGGGATGTAGTTAGAATGCAGGGACTGATCAGTCGTAATCTAATTCTAAACAGGCCACAACCGAACTGTTACAAAATAAAGACAGGCAGGGGCATCACGTGGATAGATTTGCCTATGGTATAGTCAGTCTCTCTTTCCTGTGTCTAACTGGGAAAAATACTCTTCTGCTTTTACCCGTGTGCAACACAGATGATTCTGGTTTGGGGGTTTTGCAGACACAGAAAGAATTATTTTACAGAAAATATTAACTGTGAAAGGAAAAATAATATTACCAGCTGATCCAGCCCATGCTTGTAAAATGCTAAGCTACCGCAGATAAGTGTACAAACAGCTGACAGTAAGAGGTTGAGGATATCTTACTTGTTCAGAGTAATGAGGGTCTGACTATAAAGCCAAAATTGTATTGTTCATAGAACTCCTCGAATGAAGGAGGACTTTAGGAATTATGAATGAATAAAAAGGCAGTGTTAATCATCAGCTAATTTACAGAAAGATATTGTTGGTGGCTTTCTATAGCTTCCCACAGAGCTGGAGTCCTAATTAGTTTCAATCACTTTTAGCTGGTACTTGCAATTTTTGTTCTGTGTTCATAGGGCTGAACACCTGAAGCTGATCAATCACTTTCGGATTAAATCCAGGTTGCCTCATCGCATGATTCAGTTCTTCAATTACAATGTGGTTTTTTTACCACTACGGCTAGCTACAAGATTTGTTGTGTTGTGGCTTCTGCAATGGAGGGGATTGGAACCTCCCACTGTAGAAATCAGCAGCTCCTGATGAGGTGCTATGCCAAAGCCCCCAGAAGCACCACCAGAAAGCTTTAGTGGTACCTTCTTCATCTCTGAGACAGACTGGTCGGCGGATGGTCTCTCCAAACTGTTAGATGGGGGGAGCTGCAGGTTCTCTACAAACTATTAGTTGTGGTCACCTCAGTTCCTGGCCCTTCCTGCTAACATTTATTGTGGGGGCTTATATCACAGACAGGGAGGTAGGCAAAGTTTCTGGTGACCCATCAGACAGACCCTTTCCACAGTAAGCTGGTACTGATCTTACATCAGCAGCACCTGCCCCGCCTGCTCATCAGGAACCATCACTGCAAATCCTGCTTGGCAGGGCTCCTTCCTTGCTTACAGCTTGTGCAGAAGGCAGCCGTGGTTCTGCTTGGGGCTGTGAACTGCCGGGATTCTGTTACAGCCAGATTGGCAGATTGTTTACTTTTAAAGCGCACATTAGGGGAGGACCTCAGTACATTGGAGAAACCCTCCGTGAGCCCCCTCTGACTGACCTATCTCCATCTATCTACAGGTACAGAAAGAAACATTGTGATACTAGTTGGAGGTCTTATGCTGCTACTAGGAAACTATCTCTGGAGTTCATCAAAATAGATAACTTTGTAACAGCAAAAACTATTGTAACCAGCTCAGGGTAATTCTAGATTAAATCTCATTCGGATGGATAAAGACAAAGTGTTCACAGAACTAAATACTGACGGGTGCGGAGGTGCAAGCGTTCATGACCTAATTTCATTTGTTACATCCATGCAAACAGAACATAGCTCTGACCAGTATAGAGACAGGTGATGCTTGTAGAAGACCAGTTTCTCAGAGCTGAAAACAGGCTGAGTGAAATTAAGAAGAGGAGAAATTTAAACAAACATGTGAGTGATTAGGAATTTTATTAGATGCTAAAATGATAAAGCCAGCGGCACTCTGCACTCACAAAAGAAGACTTGTTTGCATTAAAAAAAAATCCTGTTTAATAAGGGAGGTGAAAGCAGCAATAAAAGGTAAAAACAATAGATAAGAAATGGAAAAATGGATGGAAATGAGTTCAAATCATCAGCAAGAAAAGGCACAAGGTCTCAATAAATGGCCTGGAGTTAAGGAAAATAAGAAGGAAGTATTTAAATATATCAGGAATAAATTAAGTCCTAGCAATGGTATACATCTAATACTAGATAAGGAAGATAAAATTGTCAATCACGATGTAGAAGAGACAGACGAATTCAAACCTTTCTTTTCTGTAGTTAAAAAGCAGGATGATTTATTCATATCTTACAATAGTGAGGAACTACTTTCTACTCCCTCAGTAACTAGGTAAGATGTTAAATAGCAACTATTAAAAGTTAAACATTTTTAAATGTGCAGGATTGAATAACTCACACTCAAGAGTATTAAAAGAATTGCCTGAGGAGTGCTCTGAACCATTTATATTAATTTTTAATCAGACCTTGAACACTGGGGAAGAGCCAAAAGACTGGAAAAATGTTAATGTCATACCAATAATTTATAAAGGGAAAATAGTATGACCCCGCTAACTACAGACTGCTTAGCCTGACACTGATCCCATGCAAAGTCACTGAAAGACTGATCTGGGACAGCTTCAGTGGAGAATCAAAGGCTGATAGCATTATTAATGCCAGTTAGTGTGGCTGGGGTGAGTTATCTATGAATGCGGTGGTCTCGATCAACTGAAGTCTTTAAATCAAGGCTGCATATCTTTGTAAACATTGACATTTGGGCTCGATGCACGAACTACAGGGTGATGTTCTAAGCTGTTTGCAGGTGGTCAGACTTGATCATTGTAATGCTGTTTTCTGGCCTTAAAAGCTATGAATATGAGGAGTCCTTGCAGTCCCCTTCCACATGCTGTTAGGGAACCCACCATTGCCCCTTAGATCAGTCAGCTAACTGCCTTTGGGCGTGGCACTATAGGATGAGTTCCATGCCCACCTCACCAGAAATGCCTCAGTCCACTTCCCCCTTAAAAATATTGTTAAATTGTGTGGGGGGGTTAAGTTTCAAAACCATTTGCTTTATGCTCATTACCCCTCACCTTCCTGCTCTCAGGCTCCCTTTCAGCAGTACCATCTGTTGAGCGTCTAGGGGATAGTCATCTTTTATTGTTTGAATTGGATCTCCTGATGACATGCTTTGGCAGGTCAGGATTATGGTGACATTTACTAGTATTAGTAACAAAATCTGAGCAAGGCAGCAATGACTCTTTGCGAAATAAACGTCAAGTCCCAGACAGACACTTGGCCTTTACTTTGTTTCCTGGCTACTGTTTGTGCAGTGGAAGCTCCTGAGAGGGGGACATGAAAGCAGCAAAGCCTTCCCTGGAGGGCAAGTTTGACTTTTCTAAACATTTGCCCTCTTGCTTAAATTATGCCTGCCCATCCGCAGGCATAGCTAATCCTCTCGTTAGCTAGCACACTGATAGCTCAGCTCCGCTCCACTGTGCTTAGCATTATACAGCTCATCCAAGTATTGATGCAGCAGCACTGAAGAGAATTGAGATTGTTTTTTCCCCCTGCCTCCTTCTTTTGAAACTTAAGATGTACACTGGAAATAATTTCAAGGGCGGCTGAACATTGCCACTGGGGAATGCAAGGGGGTTTCAACATTAAGATGAAAAGATGTAGAAAATTTGCAAGTGGTTGACTTTGAAATTCTATTTTGAAGCTAAACTCAAAGAAGCCCTGTTTAGCCGGGCCTCATTCAGCCTCCTCTCCACAAATGCATCTTGCCATTTCTGAAGGAGGCTGAGAGAGGCTTTTTTTTTCCATTCAAACCAGAGTCCCATATGATTAAAACAGCAGCTCACACAGGGCTGGAAGTTGCAGAGCCCAAGGGCAGAGTGTGGCAGAAAAAAGCACGAGGTTCAGAACAATGAGTGGGGTAGGGAATACAGAGGAAGCCAGCCCTACTGTAGCCCGTAGGGCTGGCTTGCCTTCACTGCATTCTGCCCTTATTGGATTCAGTAGTAATGCACGGAACCCAAAGGCCTGTATCCTGTAAGACTTTAACTTCAGCAGTTAGCATAAGGCTTGAGGCCTATGAACTTTGGCATAGATAAATGACCTAACCGTCACCCCCAAGTTTTGGGAACTGTAAATAGAATGTGCAATGGGGGATTTTGTCAGAATGTACCATAATGACACCTACCAACCACAGGGACATGAGTCAACCTCTGCAGATGACTGACCACAAGAGGGCCATGGCAACGAATTGACATATTTGATAATAAGTTGAGATCACTGAGACACTAACCTATAGGAGGACACGCCAACATTAGTAAGGTGAGGAAATACAAATAAGGAAGAGGGAGAACCCCCTACTGAATATGCATTAGACACAGCAGCGTCAGCATAACATATTACAAAAGTTGCATGCCAGCCTATGGACAGGAGAAGAGAGACCTGTAGCCCTTGGGAAGTGCCAGAATGATCGCCACCAGTGGTGATGAGGAAGGTGACGGTGATGAGGAAGAAATGGCTACCATTTCAGATTGTTCTGCAAGAGGTGCTTTGAGGACATGGATGTTCAGCTGGACATTTTGCATGATTTCTATTTCCCTTACTGGGCTGGAGTGTTTGTGACTGTGCTAAATGTAGGAATACACTATTTGTAAACAGAGGAGTTCCTCGAGTGTGAGTGTTGCAACCATTCACGTCGGGGCTCCCAACGATACAGTCATTTTAACAATACTGGGTCTGATCTCGGGACAAGAACCTGTCAACCCCCAAAGTGATAACTGGGAATTCTTAAGTAATCAAAATAATTAATACATAATCTGTAGATCAGGCTACATTACATTAACTAGACCACTACTGCATGGCCACCAGGTTACTCCAAGAGGGGGAACAGACAGCTAAGCATTATACAGCTCATCTTGTTTGCTTTCTGAGAATCACACTTAAACCAACGCCTCCTCAGATGCCCGTCCCCTCCCACACTCCATGCACTTTCTACCAGGCTCACAGACTGGAGACTGAATATTCCTCCCAGTGGAATAGCCCTTAATCCTACTCGTCTGCCAGGCCTGCACTGGACAGCAACAGCCTGGCGTCCCAGCCCAGAAGTTCAAGGTCACAGCATCACTAGTCCACACCATCCCTGAACACCGGAGATGACCAAGAGCAGCAGCATGCAGCCGCCCCTCATTGTTTATTACTCTTGACTATTTGTACACAGCAGTACCTGGAGGCCCCCGCCAAGCTCAGGGCCCCACTGCGCTAAGCACTGTATATTCCACTATAAGAGATGATCCCTGCCCCAAGGAGCTTACACTGCACACAGACAAGCCAGCCACAGGGTGGGAGAAGAGTCGTGTTACCCACCTCATTTTACAGGGAGGGAAAAATGCCAGCTCAGTGCCCCAGCCACACAGCGATTGCTCCTCTCTGCTTCTTTCTAAGACTTTTCTGCCTACTGCTAGGTGACACAAGGGCATGTGTTGATCATGAAGGTCAAGTGACTTTGTGTCCAAGTTAGCGCTGATAGGAACAGTTTCTGTACTGCACCTTGTAGTACATTCCTAGTGCTAATTTACATTCAATTAAAACAATATAATCCAATCCATTTTGATATTTTGACTTCATGTAACCTAACTGCAGCTTAGTAACATCTGCTTCTAGGCCATTTCGGCTTTCGCACAATGAATGAATGAGACATGCCAAGTCCTCCTGATGAAGAGGTCACTTCATTTTGGTTTGTAAAGCCAAAGCTCCTGTGCTCTCCATAATTACCAATCAGTTTTACATAAATAGCAAAATTAAGCCCCCATTATTCTCATTTACCACAAAATTAAAGGAATTAATTAAACACAGAAGAACTGCAGCTGCCTGCCAAATCATTACTTCGGATAGATACAAACAAATTCAGGAATGACCTGAGGGTGGACGGCTTCGCATCCAGAAACACAGCAATCTGTTGCAAAGGAGAAGCTCTGGTAAATAACACTCTTTGCGCCAGACTCTCTCGCAGCACTGGAGTAAGGAACGGACATTCGTTATTATGGAGAAAACGGCTTGGAGGCAACCCCCTTATTTTTGTTTTTGCAAGACAGAGGAAGTCCAGGGCCCTGGCAACACATGCGTTGAACAAGAACTGCTCTGTCAAACTTTGATTTTCAAAGGAACGCCACTTTTGTAATCACCATGAATGAACCCAGATAACAAAATCTGCGAAACACAAGGGAAGCTTAAGCATTAGGGGTCAGAGCGTGACTGCAGCCAAACTCACCCGCTGTATGAGCAGTCGGGGCAGAGGGACAATTTTCATGATGCAGAAACGTGGGTTTAGAAAATGGGGAAAACTGAAATGAATGTTGAAAAGCTTTGAAAATCCTGCATCCAGTGCTCTGCTAATGAAGATGCATCAAGAGGCTGGGTTTGGAAGGTGCGGTAATAAGACAAACGCATCGCTGCGAGGAGTGTTTGAAAGACACTTGCAATTACAGCTGCTGTGGAACAATGAAATATATACTGTTCCTTAAATAAACTGAAAAAATGATAACCTCTTTTAACTGTTGTGATGTAGTAGAGAAATCTTCATATCTTCCTTAACGAGATTTTTATTGCCAGTGTAAATTTGTCTTGAACTGAATTTTTGTCTTGGGAACCCTGAATTATGTTATACCGAGTTGTTCCTGGTAAGCATGCAGGCTTGCACACATTTTTTGCTGTGAAAATGGCTCCTTCTGGCAAACTGAAAGCAATTGAAGCTCAGTTTAATTAGCTGCCTTCTGTAAATATGCCATTATTCTTCTAGCTCCGTGCTGGAGTTATATTTACAAAGGGAACAGATAGCAATAATTATTTTGGGCTGCAGTTAGTCAGTATTAGTTAATGCCTGAGTGTAATTGAGAGGAAATTAAGACAAGTGTAGTCTTTGGTGGGAAAAGAATATGAGTCAGCCAGTATAGAAACTGCACCTGTATTTTCATTCACAAGTTGAAACATAGAGCACGTTTTCTGCAAAGAAAGCAAATATTTGCCCCGTGCACTCCGCCGGATAGTAAATTCAATGGACTTAGTGATGGTTACTTTAACATTAAAGATTTTTTAGATTTTTTTAAATAACCAAGACAAAGCTCCTTTTGCTGAGTTACTATCTGCTTATCAAGCTACAGGTTCTTTAATTGGCAGCTTGTTGCCATTTCACATTTAATAAAGAAATGGACTCTACTGGGGAGGGGGCCAGAATGGCCCAGGAGGCTGAATATGGCACAGAGCCTTTCCCTGCTAGCTCCCTTCCTGGTTTCAATTACAACCACCACTCCTCCACCCCCCCGCCGCACACGCACTCACAAACACACACACACACACCACAGACCTACCAACACAAGACACTGCACTGCACACGCTTCTCCTCTTGGGAAGAGGATGAGAGAACAAATGTGTGACAGATGCTGAATGCCCGACTGGAAGCTGCTCAGAGACTACGACGAGGAGCGCTGAATGAGAGCCTATGCAGAAGAGAATCCCAATCCACAAGAGCTAATGCCGCTTGTTGAGCCTGCTTCACCGCCACCCTACACCTTGTGTCATCGTTCGCACCAGTGCAGGGTGGGTCGCGAGTCACATTGGGAGAGTTTTCTACCTCCCCTGCACTGGGACAGGCCAGTGGTGAGTCAGGCCCCATCTCTTTTCAGTGACCTGGGTGAAATGAGTTGGTGGGTCTTGTTTCAGTTCCCAAAAGGGCATCTTATGCCTTGCACTGAAGCCCATCCACCCCCTTTACTATCAAAATTCCTGGTGCCAACTCTTAACAAAAGGCTGACAAACCATGAGCCAAATGCTGCTGTCCTTAAACAAAACTTCGAGCAAAACTCCCATGACCTGCCGCGAATGAGGGCTGCAGGACGGGACCCGGCACTCATGTATTTGTAAACAGTTATCAGGTGTCATGAGCTATGAGAAAGCAGATGGCCTTGGGGTTAAGTCACTGGAGCAGGACTTCGGCAATCTGGGCTCAGTTTCCCAGTGCTGCCATAAAGTCTGGCTTTGGGCAAGTCATTTCCCCTCTCTGCTCCTCAGGCCCTACCTGTACCATGGGGCTGATACTACTTCCCTTCTCCCATCCTCTTTCTGTCCTGTCTACTGACACTGTAAATGCTTCGGGACAGGGCCTGTCTTTTCCTAGGGGCGAGCGCAGTGCCTAGCAGAATGGGAAGCTTGGGTGTCATACGCATTATAAGTTCATGCACGGACACCACTGAAATACGGGCAAAGGGGAATTACCGGTAAAGAAAACATTTCACTTGAAATGGGTCCACAGTGCAGCATGGATCTAGACCTCTCAGCAAAGCTCCCACAGGCCTCTTTTCCCCAGTCCCCTTCCTTTAAAGTCACCCTGAAATAACGGGTTCCATTGTGCGCAAATGTTTTATTAGCATCGCAAAAAATACACACAGGTTCCTACTCCACGGGGGGCAGGTAAATGGTGCTGGAGCAGCAGGACAGCCGCCAGGCTGGGGGTTAGGCCAGGTCTATACATGCGATGTCTATGCCGAAGGGAAAGCGCTCTCCCGTTGGCATGAAAATACCACCTCTGCGAGAAGCGCGGTGCACACGAGCGCACAGGTCTCTGTAACTTCTGTCGCTCCAGGGGGTGGTTTATTCACACCCCTGAGTAACATAAATTATGCCGATGGAGGCGGTAGTGCGGACATCGCCTTAGAGTAGATAACCCTTGCGGTCCCCTCTAACCCTACGATTGTATGTCAGAAAGTACCCAAGCTCCATCCCTGCTGGCCACCGGTGCGCTCTTCCCACGCTGCACGGAGTGCTGCAGCAAACCAAAGGACCTCCAGGGGCCTATTCAACGTGTAACAAATTCTCATTTGAGCCATTATGTAGATGAGATGCTAAAAAAATATTCATTTGTTCCTCTGAGATATTGATACTTCTATGAAGTGCACAGACTTCACAATGAAGCCAAATATTCTCTTCTGGCACCTTCATTGTGCTTGGAGTTTATGACCGACATCTCTGTGAAAGACAAGACAAGCAGAGTTGCAGATGTCCTTCCGCCAGGGTTCAGACAGGAAGTATTTCCATAATTCAAAAATCTGTTTGAAGTTTGGATGGGAAATGGTATGCATCCGGCATGCCATTACTTAGACGTAGTGCCAAAAAATAAAAAATAGCTACTGTGGATGAATACACAAAGTTCCTCCTCTGAATAACGCGCAGTTCTGGAAATCCTGAGTATCAATGATTTCATTCTTCAACAGTCACAGTGCAGGAAACACTCTCAAAACTGGAACAGGATTTTGTTTTTAGAAATCTCTGGGCCTAATTTGTTGCAAAAGCCAACTTTGGACATTAACTTGACCATAGATGCACCAGATTGCACCAGTTTTCCAGTGGAGGTGAAGGTGGAACATACTGGCGCTGTGTGGGGTGGACTCCCCTCTAGTTGCTGACGAGAGGATAACAACCTACTGTTTCCACTGGTTAGTGGGGTTACTCCTTTACCAAATGATCTAAAGGTCTGTGCTGCTGTGCTTAAAATCCCCATGAGTCATGTGGAGTGGTGGCGTGTTACAAACACAAAGCTGATGTCAGGTAGCCTTTGGCGGTGTAAAAGTAGGGTTCTACAGCATGCCATGCCTGTAGCTACTCTGCACAGCTTAGAGTATCAGAGCAGCCATAAAAAGTATCTCTTGGACTTGAGGACCAAACGAAACCTCTGGCCCAACAGTACTATACAAAGGATATGGAAAGAGGATTTCTCCTCTCTCCCACTCCCTATAAGACACCCACCTTACGGTGGCTCTGCCAGCTTCCACCAAGGAATAAAGCTGATAAAGTACCCTCTGAGTAAGATACTGTAATGAAGAGTGTGTACATCAAGAGGGTCTCTCCCAAAATATTGGACACCGAAAATATTTCTCGATAGGGGAGAACATCTGCATTCTATTGTTAGTTGTACAATGCATTGCAGTAGGGTAAGGGGGTCCTCCCAGCCTCAAACCTTGGCCAGGGCCATTAGCAATCTACAGTCCCAGAGTGCCACAGATGGACATGGCACTTTACAGTGGTATAAAAAGAGATCCTCAGTTGATGTAAATCAGCATGACACCATTAACCTGGGATCTGACCCTGGGCATCTGCATTGGAAAGCTAACACTCGAAGGGCCAAATACAACCTCCACTGTACCCACACTAACCCACTGATGACTGGTAAAACTTGGAGATCCCAGAGAAAGGAAGCGGGCTGGGAATGGAAGAATGTTACAGCAACGCTAGCTAATGGGAGTGATGTTACACTGCAAAGGAAGCTTCTGCAGTCTGCCTGAGGTGGAGCTTGACGAGGGGGAAGAAATGGGCTTTGAGGAGGTGTCAAGGTTCCTTCCCCACTCTGAACGCTAGGGTACAGATGTGGGGATCTGCATGAAAAACCTCCTAAGCTTCTCTTTACCAGCTTAGGTCAAAACTTCCCCAAGGTACAAAATATTTCACCCTTTGTCCTTGGATTGGCCGCTACCACCACCAAACTAATACTGGTTACTGGGGAAGAGCTGTTTGGACACGTCTTTCCCCCCAAAAAACTTCCCAAAACCTTGCACCCCACTTTATGGACAAGGTTTGGTAAAAAGCCTCACCAATTTGCCTAGGTGACTACAGACCCAGACCCTTGGATCTTAAGAACAATGAACAATCCTCCCAACACTTGCACCCCCTTTCCTGGGAAATGTTGGATAAAAAGCCTCACCAATTTGCATAGGTGACCACAGACCCAAACCCTTGGATCTGAGAACAATGAAAAAGCATTCAGTTTCTTACAAGAAGACTTTTAATAAAAATAGAAGGAAAGAAATCACCTCTGTAAAATCAGGATGGTAGATACCTTACAGGGTAATTAGATTCAAAACATAGAGAATCCCTCTAGGCAAAAACTTAAGTTACAAAAAAGATAAACAGACAGAAATAGTTATTCTATTCAGCACAATTCTTTTCTCAGCCATTTAAAGAAATCATAATCTAACACGTACCTAGCTAAATTACTTACTAAAAGTTCTAAGACTCCATTCCTGGTCTATCCCCGGCAGAAACAGCATATAGACTGACCCACCGTCCCTTTGTTTCTCTCCCTCCTCCCAGCTTTTGAAAGTATCTTGTCTCCTCATTGGTCATTTTGGTCAGGAGCCAGTGAGGTTACCTTTAGCTTCTTAACCCTTTACAGGTGAGAGGATTTTTTTCTCTGGCCAGGAGGGATTTTAAAGGGGTTTACTCTTCCCTTTATATTTATGACAGGAGGTACCTGGAAAAGGAGAGTAAGGATCCTTGGCACCCAGAAAGAGGAATGTGCCGTTGGACGAGGGCGGAAGGAGAGACTATGGCAGCAGCAAGGTGACAACAGGGTGCAGGCAGTGAGGAGGAGAGCAATGGGAAATGGTCAGTCAGGTGTGGGCAAGGACAGAAAGTGACTGTGAGACAAGGTAGGGAGACAGCTGGGCCAGGGAGGGATGTTTAATTTGGCTCCTGAGTGTCGTATGACTGAAGAGCTGGCATGGGGGCCACAAGTGGTCACATTCAAAACAGAGCAGCAGATATGACTGAACAAGTCAAGGGCAGGGAAATGCCTCTTCATGTAGCTTGAAGCTATTCCTGCTCGAGCCTACAAACAGGCCAATATTTAAACACATTGAACGGTGCCAAGAAATACTGGGAGACAGGCCACCCTTTGCTGCTGTTACAGGCAAAGTGGAAAACCCATGTCTCTAGGAAAAGGCGAGGCACTCTTAACTATGGCTACCCAGCTTCCAGTGCCCCTGCTGAAGTTCTGAGGCTAGCTCGGCTGTTGAACCGAAGCCAGAAATAGCCCATGTGAAACAGAGGCAAGCTTGCCAAAAAGGGACACGCCTCACTGCCATGTAAAATAACCGTATTCAGTGGAAGCTATTTACATGCCTATTTACTTGGCTTTGCAATGAAAGCCCACCGATGCTATTGAAATGTAGTGTTACCTTTGAATGATGAGTGTGTCCTGGGCACGAAGAAAGGCTAATGAACAACAGTAGAGTGCTGTGGCAGGAGATCACCGCTAACAGCTGGAATCCACTCAGGGACGTTGGGGAGTAGCTGTCCCGTGGAGAAGGGGACTCTGGAATAATGTAGCGAGCTTTGGGCAAAGGTGCCCCAGCAACAGAGTATAAGGGACATAGACAGCTGAGAAATCATCAGCAGAAGAATCTAGCCAAATGGGTGTAACAGAGAAGAATTTGGGAGGTCGCCAGGGTCGCTCCAGGCTTACACAAATGTAACTCAGAAGGATCTGGCCATTAGTATTGCTCTGCACCATCTCAGATACACATGCTCCTCTGAGATACAATTCTCCCCTACGAGTTGAATACATTTCTCTGTCACTGAAGGAAAAATCTATTGGTAGTTAGGTTTAAGGGAAAGGAATGCATCTGCCCTGATTTCTGATCCTGTTTTTTTGTTTATTGTTTGGATCCTAGAGAATATTTTTCTCCTTTTCTCCTTCAATTATTCACTAAGAAAGAACGAGTGCATGGTTTCTGTTCCTGGTTGTGCCACCATTAACTTCTGCTGCTCTGGGAATACAGTGAATAACAGCTACTGCTGTTTTATTAGAATCATAGAATCATAGAATATCAGGGTTGAAAGGGACCTCGGGAGGTCATCTAGTCCAACCCCCTGCTCAAAGCAGGACCAATCCCCAACTAAAACATCCCAGCCAGGGCTTTGTCAAACCTGACCTTAAAAACTTCTAAGGAAGGAGATTCCACCATATCCCTAGGTAACGCATTCCAGTGTTTCACCACCCTCCTAGTAAAAAAGTTTTTCCTAATATCCAACCTAAACCTCCCCCACTGCAACTTGAGACCATTACTCCTTGTTCTGTCATCAGCTACCATTGAGAACAGTCTAGAGCCATCCTCTTTGGAACCCCCTGAATCACAGGAATTACAGGAATCACAAAACAGCAACGTGATCAAAGGATCATTCTTACATCCTTGTCTCATTTAACTGAAAACTGGAGCTCAAGTACGAATAAAAATCTACTATACGGCATGAGAACTACAGAAAATTTGATCTATTTTCCTATATCAATTGTTCCGTTAATTTTACACAGAATTTATAAAAATCCCGCACACAAATTTACAACCTCCTGTGGATTTTTATACAGAACCTTTGATTCTGATTTTTATATGTACACGGGACAAATCCCCAGCTGGTGTAAATGGGTGTAGCTTCCGTGGAACTCCGCCGGTTTATGGCTGCTGGAGATCTGGCCCCTTATTTCTAACACAATGAAAAATTTTACAAGGGTCACACCAGGCTTGAACAGGAAAACTGCTCCATCTGCTGGCCGACCTGGAGAACTGCTCCTAGTACATCATGGATGCTAGAGAGACAAGGTGGGTGAGGTAATATTTTTTAATGGACCAACTTCTGCTGGTCAAAGAGAGGAGCTTTCGAGCCCCATGGAGCTCTTCTTCAATGTAGCTTGAAAGCTCGTCTCTTTCACCAACAGAATTCGGTCCATTGAAAGATATTACCTCACCCACCTGGTTTCTCTAATATCCTGGGGACCCACACGGCTACAACCCTGCGACCAATAATAGATAGACAACAGTAAAGTAACCATGGTGCGGTGGGGTGGATACACTGAAGGCATAAAGGTGCTTGTCATTATATCTGTCAGCTCAACCATGGTCAAATGCACATAGGGGTGTATCACACCGTGCTGTATTTCTGACCAGGGCTGTATGGACTAGGGCAGAGAAAAAACACCAGGAACACACATGAGCATTCAAGGCGACTTAACTGACTACTTGAGGGTCCAAACAAACTCCACTTCCTACACCAATATACTCAACATACAGTAGTGCCCTGTAGGACACCCCCGCCAGTCTGAAAACCACAGCCTCCCTGAGCCAATCTGTCTTCCCTCTGCCCCCTGTTGGCAGATAACTCTTTTTCTCATTTTCAGCTCACAGCACTGAGCACTGACCTCAGCTGTTACTGATTATTCTCTTCCCCAGCCTGCTCTCCTCGCTAGCCTCTCATTCATATGGTAAATTACATGGTCACAACAGACCAAAGGGATGACCCAGCAAACATGAGTTCTGCAAGTTCTTGATCTGCCTGAAGAATTCACTTTTCATTGCCTGACACACATGTGCCTTTAGACATGCATGATTCTTGGACACTTCGATATTTTTATTTAAACAGGAGTAGCTGCCATTAACTGTATTACCGGATCAGCAGAAGTAAATGTTGGCACAACCAAGAACAGAAATCTTTAGAGGCACACACGTCAGGTGATTAAAAGCGAATTCCTTCCTGAAACATTGCCTTCCATTAAAACAAGTAGTCGGGGGCAGTATTTGAAGGAAAGAGGTTTAAAATCCTACAGTTTTAAAAAATAATTTTCCTTACCTACATTACTAACAGCACCTTCAAGGATTCAAGCCAAAGGCTTTCAACATTTGCATTTACTTTCCTCTAGTTATGCTGATTGTTTCCTTTTTGCATTTCTAACAGCTGGGCCAGTGAAAATCAGGAAGTAGTTTCATTTATATATATATATATATATATATATAATCAGTTTCTAGTCAATTTCACTTCAAGTCCTTAGGCATTAACACAGAGCTGCATCCTCTGGATTGCCAATGCTGCGGGGCAATGTTTATCTGGTAAAAAAGTATTTCCATTGCAACTTTAAAAAAATTATAGATGGAAGCTTTTTTATTAGCCCTCGGTTTAGTAGAAGCTTGTGAATAAAATCTAAAATGTAGGGTCAACTTCTCCTTCATCGTTATAGAAGCATTTAAGCCAGGGGGCTCAGAACATGAACAGTGCCCCACAGATTATCAGAGGGAACCTCTCAGAAGATGAATCATTTCCATTAATTGTTGCTCTTCATCTTCCGACATTGTTTTCTGAACAATGCACAAGAATGGAGGGATGCCGTTCAGTCGACCATATTGCAAATACAGATTATCTGGAAGCTGGCTGATCCACTGCAGGAAAACAACTGAATGCCAGCTCAGAGATGATCAACTGAGCTATTTGTATGCTTCCAGTTTGGGATGCACAGAAAACCAGCAGTCCTCGGGCCTGTGCCCTGGCACCAAAGATTCTCCGTTGTATCGATGGACTGGCTTCTCAGGCAGGAGCCACCTGCCACTTCTGAGGGTAAGAGTAAGTTACCTGCTTACCCCGCTATCGTGATGGGAATGTTTCATTTGGGCCGGGGTGCTTTAGTGAGGTACTGGAGCTCTTAGAACACCAGCATGGAAGGTACAATCCATTTCTGGAAATAAATCCGTGCCTGAGGCCCCAGATTGCTCAGGGATGAACTATGCCCAGGTCAAAGGGGGCAAATGTCAGAGTGATCCCCATTCATTGTAGAATGGAATCTGAAAAGGCGCCTCCCAGTTAGAGGGCTGTTGCAATGAGTGATAGCGAGCACATGGGAGGGAGGTTACCTGGCCTGCTGAGCACTATGGATAGTGACATGCTGGGGTGAAGGGAAGATGAGCAGCAGGAGACAGGGGATCAGGGGTTGATCTGGGGGGAAATAGGATGGGGAAGTAGGGCAATGACTGGGGTCTGGTGACTTCTGGGTGGAGAAAGGATTTGCTCCCTCACATTGAGTTCAGAGCCGGAAGAAACAGCAACATTTCAAGGGGAGAGCAGTTCTCATCACTTGGGTGTTGCCTGTCCCTGGAGTCGACTGCTGGGGCTGGAAGCTTGGCTTAGACGTAGGCATGACGGGCAGCTGTTCCAGTTTTCCAGGGGGTGAACCTGGGGAAGAAAAGGCCCAGCAGACACAGCTAAAACCAGCTCTGGACGGTCAGTTTTGGGCCACAAACCAGCCAGCTCACATCCTTTGTCACACGTGCGCTGCGCTATTGTTAATGATGCTCTTCCTTACCGTATGCCTTGCACTATGGCAGGGTTTATTCAGCTGATCTGAGTGTGGGGTGGATACTTCTGTGTAGCACACGGTGCTAGACTCAGGGGATTCTTCGATGGTGGAAGAAGGCAAAAGCTATTGAGGGGAGGGGAAAATGTTAAAGTCTGGAGTAGTGCCTCATTCTTTTGTTTTACTTGAAAGAGCTCATGAGCCAGTGTTTTGTATCTTGTATCCTTTCATTGGCCCAGTGGTTTCAACTGGCTGCAGTTTTCTTTTTGTCCTGTTCTGGACAGTTTCATGGCAGTGCTGTGTGCTTTTAGAAACAGCTTCCATGTTTCAGCCCAGAGGTGGCTGCATTTCAGTGATGGTTTAACTAATCCTTTCACAGGACCAGAGATGCAGACTTTAGATCCAGTGTTTGGAGGCATTCAATGCCACAGTTTTTGTTCAGCTCATTAGAAACATAAGAGCTATTCGTAAATTTCATATCTGGGTTTAGACTTCAGACAGGTTGACTAGCTCCGAGAGGTTGAGGAGTGCTCATGGCTTGCCTTGGATTAGTTTAAAGGTTCTGAGCACCTGCAGTTGGAGTAATGGGTATTCTGCATTTTCAGGGGTTTGTAATTGTCTCAAGCAGCATGATGTCGTGACACTTGTAAAAGGCACTTTCTAAATAAACCTCTCTTTAGGCAGTGTATTTCATAGACAAGCAAATTCAAAACTTTTCTTGCCTTTTCTTTGCCCCTAGGTGGACACCACAAACTCTCCATCAGAATCCGCTTTATAAGTCTTGGAAGAGCACAGACCAGCTCCAGCTGAGCTTCCAAGAGCTTCAAACCACCAGAACTTGCTCTAGTGGCCAGCTCTGCCCAGAACACCTTGCAGAGATTTTTTTCCCTTGCCAGTGTCTTATATAGCTGTTCTTAGGGGCATTACACAGCCGCAAATGTATCGACAGCCCATGTTCTTATGGTCACTGTGCCAGAGTCCCAGCTGACAGCAGTGGGATGGAAAGGACAAGAAGCTAAGACTCTTCCAAACTAATACAAATGGGGATTTAAATAACTTTTGGGGGTGATTAATATAAACAAAAATCCAAGGCCTATTGAGATGCAAGTGATCCTGCCTGACTCCTAGTTTGACTGAGCCATGTCATGAAAAGAAAAGCAAACAGAGAAATTGAAGGGGCCAGCCACGAGCTTAATACTGCCACACAGGAAAGCACCTGACAAGACCTCTCCAGCTATTCAACATCAAACGCCCTTCAAGGAAGATATTTCTACAAAGTCATCGTAGAATAATGACTGTAGAAACTGTGCCAGGTCAACATCAATGACCTGTACATGTGCTAGCCACCCGCCACAAAAAGCGGGCAGCCCAGTAATTACGGGGCATAAAAATCAGTTGTAATAAATCAAAACAATCTGAAATTTCAAAGTGACAGTCTAGTTCCCAGAATATTAATTTCCCGGTCTGGACTGGGCCAGAGACCGTTCATCTGGCCACCACTGAAGCTGCAAACATTGCAAGTTAACGAGAGGGGAATTGTTTCAGAATCCAGCCTTTATAACAAATGTTCAGGTTAGAGAGCTTGTCTCTCGCGCCAACAGAAGTTGGACCAACCAAAGAGATTTCCCCTCCAACAGTCTCTCTCTAAGGTCAGATGTAGCAGGAGACCAGGCTTGGAGACGGACGCATTCTGGAGCCAGGAACTCCTGAAGTCTAATGCTGGCTCTACCGCCAAACTCCCTCCTTGGCTTTGGGGAAATCGTTTCAGGCGGTTTACATAGGGGAAAAGTCCAGACTAGCTAGTGTGCTTTAGATTCACGCCCCAGCTGTTCCATACCACATTCCCTGCTCTTCCCCCCCCCCCCCGCTCCCAGGCCCTGACGAGTTCTCCTATGCTGCTTCCTGCAGCAGGTTTCCCCACCGCCTCCCTTCCCAGGACTCTGGCAGTTGCCCCAGAGACCTCCCTGCTTCTTACAAGCCCGATCTCAGGGCCTCCCACAGGAGCCTGGCCTGTTCCCTGATGTTCTGTCCAGCCTGCCTTCATCAGGCCTCTTCACCAGGCTCCTCTCCCCTAGGTCTTCTCCCCAGACTCAGTTCTCTTCCCTCTCTGCTTAGTTCCCCCCGACCTTGCCACAGCTGGGCTCACTAATGGTAACTGAGTCCATATCAGACCCAGTGCGGGTAGCTAACTGCTAGGTCCCCCCTTAAAGGGCCAGCCAGCCAGCCTGCAACAGACCCCTTTACTCATGTTGAGTAGCACCTTCCTCAGTGAGTGGTCCCATTGAGTTTGGTGGAACTATCCTTGGGGTAAGGTACTATTCACCAGGAACGAGGGGATCCGGGTCTGGCCTTTCACGGCTCAGCCTCCATTTGCTACCTACAACGATGGGGATAAGTTGCCTACGGTTACCCGCTGCAGTGCTATGTCACCGAGGTTCATGATACAGAGCCAGATGCTCAGTGGGTGTAAACCGATCTCATTGGAGCCACTCTGATGTACTCCAGCTGCAGATCGAGGGACGTGATCATCCCCCTCTATTCGACATTGGTGAGGCCTCATCTGGAGTACTGTGTCCAGTTTTGGGCCCCACACTACAAGAAGGATGTGGATAAACTGGAGAGAGTCCAGCGGAGGGCAACAAAAATGATTAGGGGTCTGGAACACATGACTTATGAGGAGAGGCTGAGGGAACTGGGATTGTTTAGTCTGCAGAAGAGAAGAATGAGGGGGGATTTGACAGCTGCTTTCAACTACCTGAGAGGTGGTTCCAGAGAGGGTGGTTCTAGACTATTCTCAGTGGTAGATGAGGACAGGAGAAGGAGTAATGGTCTCAAGTTGCAGTGGGGGAGGTTTAGATTGGATATTAGGAAAAACTTTTTCACTAAGAGGGTGGTGAAACACTGGAATGCATTACCTAGGGAGGTGGTAGAATCTCCTTCCTTAGAGGTTTTTAAGGTCAGGCTTGACAAAGCCCTGGCTGGGATGATTTAATTGGGGATTGGTCCTGCTTTGAGCAGGGGGTTGGACTACATGACCTCCTGAGGTCCCTTCCAACCCTGATATTCTATGATTTTATGATTCTATGATTCAGTGCTAACCCGTAATGTCTCCGTACGTCCTAAGCATTTCCTCCCAGGCCTTCGCAGTCAAATTAGAGTCTATCAGTTTTCATCTGTGTGTTTTACCTCTAGAAAGCCCTGCATTGCTTGGCCCTTGCCCCCCACCCTTGGAGGGCCCATCTACCTTCATCTGATTGCTTGGTAGCCATGCTGAGCCCAGGGACTTGAGCTGGAACTCGTGTTTCAAACAGGGGGTGTCAGGGTTTCCTTGGCGAGGGGCTCTCGAATCACACTGATGCATTCAGATACCACAGTGCTGAGTGTGGCATGAACACCTAAATAATAAGCTAGAGTGGGATTCACTTCTCCCCTTGGTCAGCCCATGTGGAGACCTCCAAAGCCCACTAGAAGCCCCTCAGCGTCCTCAGGCGTTTCAGGGAGCGGAGGACAGCGAAGAGGTGTTGCCGGCACAGTGACAGATTGCAGCTGTTCTTCCTTAACAATTGCTGTATTGATTGCTGCGGAACCACCTCAGAATCTGGCCCCAAGGTCCAGTTCTCCCACCTTTACTCACAACGAGTACCTAACGCTGCAAGCACAGCAAGAGAACAACTCAGAGAGTAAAGATACCGTCAGGGCAGCAGAATGACTAGAGAGAGAATTCTCTCATGTCAATATAGAAGTTTCCTTTTGTTCTAGACCTGTGGCCAGGTTTAATAAGGGAAAAGGCATGAGGAAAGAGCAGCAACAGATGCAAAAGCATCTGGGACACAAAAACATTTCAGACCCTAAAGTAGGAGCTTAATAGTAGCAGGCTGTTTTCTACCAAAAAAACCCACTGTTTTGATCTGTCGCAGCTCTGCCAATGGGTGTGCTCTCCCCAGCATTTCAAAGAAATCTCTCTCATCTCTGTGTACCTGCCTCAGAGAAATCAAACCACCGAAAGAACAAAAAGGTTGAATGTTATTTTAATTGAATTTGTTTTCAGGGGTTTTTTCTAGCCATCTGGGGGAAAACCTTTCATACTCACATTGTTTGATTTGTTTTTAACTTTGGTTATTATTAGCCTAATAATGAGCTTTTGCGGCATTTAAAGAACCTTGTTTATCAAAAAGATATCCATGCTGCTCTGCTCGATACAGACAAAAACCATGGAAGGTGAGAAATAAATCAGAGGGGAAGTCAGATCTATAGCAAAAAGAATGTTTGAGGTGCTAAGAAATCAGGGTTGTATTCTAGTGTGAACTTCTGATTTTCTCCAAAAAATTCCACCATCTCTCTCTCTCTCTCTCTCTCTCACACACACACACACACGCAAGCTAGTGCTCCAGAAGATTTTTTCCCATGGTCCAGCACTTCATGCAGGCAGCATGTGGTCTACTTTTGCAAGGTGCTCAGCACTTCTAGCTCCCACTGCTTTCAACATTCAGCATCGGTACCCATCTGAACAGAAAGACTCCCGAGTGTGATTAATGGACTTGTCTCGGTGTTCATGCTACAGAAGGTTGGTTTTCCAGATAGTTGGCTAATAGTTCTTTTCAAGTCTATAATAAACACAGACTGTGTGCAATTTAAGCATTAGTGAAATGAGGCTGTTGCATGTGGAAGCTGTGCCCCAGGAAGTGGGGGGAAGACAACGACTGGCTTTGTGCTTTCCCTACCAAGCACTCCCACCCATATATCCCAGTGGATATGGTGTATTTAGATTTTCAGAAAGCCTTTGACAAGGGCCCTCACCAAAGGCTCTTAAACAAAGTAAGCTGTCATGGATAAGAGGGAAGGTCCTCTCATGGATTGGTAACTGGTTAAAAGATAGGGTAGGAATCAATGGTCAGTTTTCAGAATGGAGAGAGGTAAATAGTGGTGTCCCCCAGGGGTCTGTACTGGGACCAGTCCTATTCAACATATTCATAAATGATCTGGAAAAAGGGGTAAACAGTGAGGGGGCAAAATTTGCAGATGATGCAAAACTACTAAAGATAATTAAGTCCCAAACAGACTGTGAAGAGCTACAAAAGGATCTGACTGGGCAACAAAATGGCAGATGAAATTCAATATTGATAATTCCAAAGTAATACACAATAGAAAACATAATCCCAGCTATACATTTACAAGGATGGTGTCTAAATTAGCTGTTACCACTCGAGAGAGATCTTGGCGTCATTATGGATAGTTCTCTGGAAACATCCACTCAGCGTGCAGCGGCAGTCAAAAGAGCAAAGAGCATGTTGGGAATCATGAAGAAAGGGATATTTAATAAGACAGAAAATATCATATTGCCTCTATAGAAATCCATGGTACGCCCACATCTTGAATGCTGCGTGCAGATGTGGTCGCCCCATCTCAAAAAATATATATTGGACTTGGAAAAGTTTCAGAAAAGGGCAACAAAAATGATTACGGGTATGGAACTGCTTCCGTACGAGGAGAGAGTAATAAAATTGGGACTTCTCAACTTGGAAAAGAGACGGCTAAGCGGGGATATGATAGAGGTCTATAAAATCATGACTGGTGTGGAGAAAATAAATAAGGAAGTGTTATTTACTCCATCTCATAGCACAAGAACTAGGGGTCACCAAACGAAAGTAATAGGCATCAGGTTTAAAACAAACAAAAGGAAGTATTTTTTCACACAACGCACAGTCAACCCCTGGAACTCCTTGCCTGAGGAGGTTGTGAAGGCCAAGACTATAACAGGGTTCAAAAAAGAACTAGATAAGTTCATGGGGGATAGGTCCATCAATGGCTATAAGCCAGGATGGGCAGGGATGGTGTCCCTAGCCTCTGTTTGCCAGAATCTGGGAATGGGCAACAGAGGATCGATCACTTGATGATTACCTGTTCTGTTCATTCCCTCTGGGGCACCTGGCATTGGCCACTGTCAGAAGACAGGATGCTGGGCTAGATGGACCTTTGCTCTGACTCAGTCTGGCCATGCTTATGTCCATTGACACCAATGGAGTATGGATCAGGTCCTCAGTCACACAAGGGGAGACTCTCCCACCCATGCTGGCCCCACGCATTGCTGCAGCAGTGCAAAGGAATGATAGAAACCCCTGATCTTGCCAGTGGAGAGGGCCCCCAGAACAGGAGCTGAGAAATACAGCTGCATGCTGCCCTACAGGGCCCCCTCTGCAAACCCGCACATAGGGCGGGTGCTAGGGGCAGGCGTGGACCGGGAGCAGGAGGATAGGGCATAACACATGCCATTTCATGCCCTTGGCTAGCTGGGCTCAGGCTGTTATTGCTTAGGCAGCTTCTCATGGCTGGGGTCACTTCAGCCCCAGGAGCAGCCCTGAATTAAGAAAGTTCAAGGTGGCTTTTAGCCACCGTAGCCCCGTCCGTTCCCCACCCCCCCACCCCCCGGTCCCTCCTCCAGGGCTGCAATTTGTGTGCTGCACCTCTTAGAATCTCACCCCTCACCTTGCCCATGAGTTCACTGGACTTTGCATCAGGCCACCTACTGCCTACTGTGTGAGGCTCTTCGGATCCCAGGGGCCACCAGGTCCTAACAAGTGCCTGAGTGCCTTGCAAGGAAAAGCACAAATCCTACTGCTCTCCTCCATCCTTTCCTTCGTGCACTGCCTCTGGCTGCAATGTACTAAATTATACACCGTTTTTTGCCTCTCTTTTAAGATTATATAAAACTTGTGCTCTCAGAAGAGAAAATGAGGGCTTTCTTGTTTCTTAAAGATGTTCCTTTGTACTAAGACAAAAAGGGTTCAGAGTTGATCATCTGCTCTTTTGTGAGCTCTCTTTTCCAAATGATTTGTGTTTTGAACAGACTTGGTTCGTGGGTTTTTTTTTAACATTTTGAATTGCTTTTTTATTTAAAAAAGCAACTCAGCCCAAACTTCTAATTCTCAGTTTTTAAAAAAGTTTATTTATATCTCACCTTAATAATAGACTTGGTTTGCATTGCTCAGTGTTGTAGCAGCTTAGCCACAAAAGAGCTTTTTTTATTAAGAGGATAAAATTTCGTTATCTGGCATGGGGGCTGTAAAACAAAGGTCCTATCCATTTTTATAGACCATTAATTTAATGGAAGCTCTTTAGGGCAGGGACAGTCTCTGAAGTGTTTGTCCAGCACCTCGCACAACTCCTGACATTACACCTTAATGTAATATAATAAACTTGTGGTCATTAAAAACCCCATGGGACTTTTCATGAGGCTAGGTTTGTTAGAACAGGTGTCCTGGGCTAATTTTCTCATGAAGTGTCCCCAGTCACACACTACCCTACTCCTAATGCATTCTGGTCAGCCTATCCTAGTAAACCCATGGAAGTACTTGAGGAGAAAGATATTGCTCACCATAAGCATGGCAAAATCTGGTCCAACGCAAATGCTAGTGTAATAACATGGGTCATCAGCAATGTTTGAATCTGAGACCTTTCATGCATGAACTAAAGGAGTGACTCCTTTAGCTGCCAGCAGTAGTAAGCTATTACCCCGTAGCTGACCAGCCACTAGAGAGGGACCCAAAAACACACTGCCAGCGTGTTATGGTAGCATTTGTGCTAACATGAAATGAGAACCATTTCCTGCTCACCTCACATAAGTGGTTGTGCTTCTGTCCAGGGACAGAAGTGAGTTCTTTGGAGATTTTATTAGAAATCACAAAAATTTCAGTCCATGCTCCCAGCCTTAAGGCGTTTGAGGCACTTCATCAATGCCACTTCATTTCGGACACTGCTCTGAACTGAACCCAGGCTCCAAGCCTTTGGTGCTCCGCCCATCCTGAGTACCACCGGCCTGAGCTAAAATGACATCAGCTGGAGTCCTGCCAGGCATCAGCAGGCTTTGGAAGAGGTGCTGCATTTCCAATTCATTGGCCATTGTCCTCTCCTCCAGCTGGAGACCCTCTCTCTCATTATTTTTCCATTCAATCATTTTTAGTCGCTGATGATGGAGGATGGACGCCTGGCTCTGGCATTGCAGGGCGAGTGTTGCTCCGTCACCCTTATCGTTTCTTATTGCTCTGAGAGCTGCTACAGTTGCTTCTCTTCCGGGCTGTACCGTGGCAGGAAGACGTCATGGCTGGCCTGTTTCTCGGCACTGTCCTGCAGGAGCACTTTGTATTGCCTTCTGCACCCGCTCGTCATCTTGTGCAGGCATGCTCAGGCCAAGAGGCAGGACACCTGCATTCTAGCCTCCCCATTCCTGGGGCTGGCGCTCATCAGTTATTGCTGATTTAGATGCTCCTGCCACTGTCCTCCCACTTCTGCTTTAATTTCTGTCCCCTGCTGTTCGGTTAGTGAACAATGATGCATTACAATATTCAGGTGCCTAGAGCTTCCAGTTCTTTTCAAGATACAATCAGCAGAAAATAAGGATTTTTTGCATTGAAAGGTGGTGCCCACGCCCGTATAATTAAAAATGAACATTTCATAAAATGTCATCTCTGTGCCGTATCTCTGAGATAAAAAATCATTTCCAAGATCAAAAGCAGAGAATTATAATTGGGAAAGGGTGGAGGGGAGGAGGAGGGAGCAACAGCCTCAAGTGGTATTAATATTCCCACAAGGCAAAGTTTGCTAAAATGCCAACTGCTAACCCACAATAGAAGGAAGCACGAGTTTATTTGTTAATCTGTTTAACAACTAACTTGCATTGTACTGGATTACTTGAAGCTGGGCTTACTGTGTCAATTGATTTTAAAGTGCTTCCAGAAAAGAAACCTCAATTTTGCTAAAAGATTTTATAAATAACTAAAAGTAAAAAAGAGTCTGCTTACTAACCCTTTGGGGATAGCTATTGCTATGCTTTATGGAATCACAATTCATCTGAAACTGGAGGCATTTATTAAAAGAAAACAGTAATTAATTACAGGCACTGAACACAAACAAGCTTCTACACAGCTTGAGTTCCAGCTTTGTCTCCTTTGTTTACTCTAGTCCATTCCCTATCTGAATTGTTGCAGAACACAGACATCCCTAGAGGCTGGATAATATATTGCAAGTAAGTATCTTGATAGCTATGACCTTGTTTATATTGTTTTCCTGTCGAGAATTTTAACATGTGAAATACAGATTTTTTAAAAAAATGCATTTTGTGCACTAATTTCTGCATCTCAGACTCTGCCTTAACACAGGTGCTCTCCCCTTACACAGCCTGTGTAATAGCTGGATAGAATTCCAGTCTCTTCGGGGGGTGGCGGGGAGCACAGGGCCTGTACCCATTCTCCTTCTCCCCTGTGAATTCTCCTCCTATGGAACGGTGGTATCCTAAAATATGGACAGTCCTCGTAATGGAAGAGCGTTCGTACCAAGCACGTCCACAAGGGAAGTACCAAAAAGAGGCTAGGTACTGAGAAGGGTGGTCACCATTTTTAGCATGCTCAGAGGAAGAGGGCTCCCAAGGCAGCAAGCCAGAATCTTTAGCCAGGCTCTTTGAATGTTAACTGGATCATGACTAAGTAACGTCTGATGTAGTGTGTTAACGTGTTAGTATAACTTTGCCGTAATAAAATGTTTAACAAAATCATCACTTGATGGGAAGGTATTTGGGCCATTGCGGAGCCACGTTGGGTTTGAGCTGCTGATCTGCCGGGATAGGGCTCTGTAGCTAATGGCCAATTCCCCAAGCTGCCTATTCCTCTGAGCAGGTAAGGTAAGACGCTAAGCCCTAGATAATATGCTGAGCACTTAGACAAATGCACAGAAATCCGTATAGCCTCTCCCTGAAATAGGGGATTACAGTATTAAACATAATTATGAAATGTCTTTAGAGCTATGAATTCAGATGGCTCTTTATGATTGGTTTGAAGCCCTGGCACACCAATGTCAATTATCCCCAGCCAATGCAGGATGATATTCTTGGGGGTGGCATTTTCATTTTACAATAACAGTAAGTCACTAAGCTGCGAGCCGGGGCCTCCCAATTTGCACCTAAGGCATGCAGTGATCTCTCAGAAATGCACACTGCCTGTCATGTCCTATTGCTTAAAAAATCTACAGTTTAGATGAACATTTTACCCTAACTGGGCGCCTACACTGTTAAAACGATGGTGAATGAGGAAGTTTGCCTTTTTGCTATCACAGCTGTGAATATTAGCTACCGAGTAGCACTAAATCTTGTTTAAGCTACACTCATTCTATCCAGTGATGAATGTCACTACCTGAATAATTTGGGTAATTTCCTACTGCTCTAGTGTACTAGCAGAGAAATGAATGTTAATTTACTGCTAATTTAGTATACTAACCCTTAATTAGTAATGAGCCAGCTCTGAAACACCGGATTCTGAAAGCTCAGCAAACTTTTACAAACAAACAAACTCCCTTCCCAGCTGAACTCTTCACTCTAGTTGAGGTTATTAGCAAAACTGCTCTGGGAACGCTGCTCATTACCTCTTGGTAGGAGATATGGAGACAGCAATGCCTTTATTGCCATAGTTCTTGTGAAAGCACACTAGAAAAAACCCTGCCTCTGAGCTGTTGTGCAATATTGTAAAGTGCTGGTGTATAACAGCCCGGAGGACGTGATGGAGAATGGTACCGATTCTCCATTGCTTTTCCTCTTCCTGCTAACAATAAAAAACAAAATGAACTGGCCTTTCTGTTCAAAATGGAGCTCCTTCGCTGGAGCATGATGTAAGCAGGTCAAGGGCTCTGTGATTTTCACTGGTCTAGGTGACGGATGTCAGGTGCAGTTCCTAGCAGACTGGGGTCCACTTCCCAGATCGCCCCTCTCTTGGCAATTTCGTCTTAAAGGGCAAAGATACAGCTGAACTGAAAGCACGGAGCCTGCTGTGCTCCCCTTCTGAGGGGTGCTCACTGCAGAAGAGAGTTGTGACTAATTGCTATTGTGGGGAGGGGAAGCTTGCCCTGTTGCTGTCCATCCTGAACCTGTTGTGCAGAAGGGGGGCTGGGGTCAGCAGGGCACTCAGTCCTGCATTGTTCACCTAGCTATTCATTTCTAATGTGTTCACTGCAGGAGTCTTAAGGCACCATAATATTTACTGGAACCTAAAGCTTGTGCATGCTTGGATGTCCCTAGTTATTGTGCACCACTGAGCAGGGGGTGGCCATGGCGTGTGAGATGCTAAGGCCCAGCAGAGGAACCTGTAGGCATTGTGGACTCTGTCAGCAGACCTGTGAAAGGGCTAAAAGGATGGAGGAGAAAGCAGGGGACATGTATGTCAGAGAAAAGAAGGAGAGCCTTCTGAGAGGTGAGGGAGACAAAGGGTTAATAAAGAACGAAGTGATTTGTGCCACTCTTGCTTTCTCTTGTACCAGCACTGTGAGAGCAACAAGGATCAGAAACCTTTGCACACTTTAAAAACTACCGCGTCAGGGTGTTGTTATTATTCCTGACAATTAAAAGCACCTCTGCTTTTTAAAATGTATACGCCGAAGCGTATGCAAAGAGGCAGCTGTGCAGACAGCACGATCTTAGCACTTCCAAATGCAACGCCATCCAAAAGTGTACCTCTGGATGGGAAAGGCAGTCTGCTCCCAGTGATCTCAGCTGAAAATTCACACACAGGGCTAGACAGAGAAGCTTCTAAAACAAGACGAATCCCACAGCATTCAAACTGAGAGAATGATCTAACCGCACTGAAGATAAAATTCTACCCCCAGCAGTGTCTGTTCTTACCCGGATGCTCAGGGATTTGTGGATGTAGATTCCATTGGTATAAATCCTCTCTCAGAGCCACGATTCCCTCCCCGCTGATAACAGTGGGGTTTCAATCAGTCCCTGCATTGAGACAAGATTCCAAAGTCATGAAAAAGAGTCTGGCTTTGTCTTTTACACCCAGAAACAACACACATTGCACACTGGTGATGATAATAAAAATCTCAATTAACCAACCTCCCCCACAAACTCTCTGGAGCAGGTTTTCTACAAACACTGCCTTCTGACCGGACAGCTAGCAAGCTGACTCGCGGCCTGGAAATAAAGACAACACGAGAGGCCAATCAGCGAATATAAATCATTTGGAATTTGGTGCCCTTTGTCCTAAAGGATCCAGAAGTATTAAGCAGCACGAACTACGTGTGTAGACAGACCACAGGAACAGGCCCCTCCCATTTCTGATATTTTGAGGGAAGACACTCATTTTAGTCCCCAAATCCCCAATTCACCATATAAATGTGGTGCCATTTGTTATTAAAAATTGCTTACACTTAAAATAAAGACTCAGGAGAACTATTTACTAGGGCTATCAAACAATTTAAAAAATTAATCTCCATTAACTGCAGTTTTAATCTCACTGTTAATAATACAATCCATTTATTTAAATATTTTGGATGTTTTTCTACATTTTCAAATATATTGATTTCAATTACAACACAGAACACAAACTGTCCACTGCTCACTTTGTATTATGTTTGTTTACAAATATTTGTAAAAAAGATAAACAAAAGAAACAGTATTTTTCAGTTCACCTCATACAAGTACTATAGCGCACTCTCTTTATTGTGAGAATGCCACCTGGAGTTTCCTATCTCACGGAAGAGCAGCCACTGCTGAAACCTTCTGGGGGGGCGTAGCATATTCTCCCATGCACCAGACCCATTCTACCGGCCAGTCTGGAGAAGAGGTTGGACAGAGCTGTGGTGCAGTTGTGTGTTTTCCCAGGGAAGTATGGACGAGCAGCAGTGTTGTCTACTCCTGTGATTTTATTGTGAGTATCATATTAGTTGGCTTTTTTCTTAAAGCCCCATCTCCTGGAGTCCTGTGATTATGTGAGAATCTCAGCTTCCATGAAAAAATAATGGTAAGTTTCTAAACTTCATGGTTGCAGAGAAAAGCTTGAAAACACAACACAAGGCTATAGAAACAGAAGGCAAAAAAAAAAGTCCAATCATGAGCTTTTTGTAAGATAACCTCATGATATTTTGGGGGCTGGATTCGTATATTTTAATGTCTTGGGTTGGCAATCCTGGGACATCTGGATCGTAATTGTGCTCAATCCTGAATCTTCTCCCCTGCCTGTCCATTCTCATGAAGGAATTTTTTCCAGATTGTGTGTGTGTGTTTGGGCAGAGGGTGGGCTGGGAATTATGCAGAGAAAGGCCTCTGTGACTCAGGCCGATATCTATGGTGTCTGACCAGTTCTGATCCACATTTGCCAGTCCATACCCTAGCCTTCCTCCAAACAGAGGCTGGTTGCTCCTTAATCAGAGATTAGATCTCATGCATTTTAAGGCAATCACATGCCATAGGTTTTTATTTTCATGTATTTTTTGCCCTTTTACCATTTTTTTAAATGCAAAAAAAAAGGCAAGCTATGCCCTGCCATAGCTAAGAACATACACAGTGACACTGGGAAATCACAGAGGTTTTGTAAAGAATATAGCCCTTTCAAAAGTCACTGCAAATGTTTATTAAACATTTAGCATCTTACTAACAAAAGCTTTATAACTACATGACTGAATCAAAGTGCAATTTTTTTATGCTTTTTACCAAAATCAAACAGACGTTCTGCAGTCCACCCAGCCCTAGTATCAGTCACTTCAGGATAACCATTTTGGGAAGCCAACAAAATAATTTAATTAACCAGTTTATTGATGGCAGCCGGTTGGAATGATGGATCCAAAATCTGCAATAATTAAAGACAGGAAAGGATACCAATTATCAAGGGATGAGTGAAATAAAAATGAAGGCCAAAGAGATCTCATAAATGGGGTGCCAAAAAGTCTCATTTTCTAGACATCCCTAATCACTAACACTGATGCACTTACAGTCCAAGCATGTGGAAACTGGTCAAGAACTGAAAACAAGTCTTTTATCCATGAATTGTAAAGAAGCCCATTGCCACAAAGAAACATAGGAACACAGAATGCAAACCACTGGAGCCAAGATGTGGTCTGGAGAATAAGCAGTGCCAGCTGCCTCAAAGCAAGCTGTAACATCCCACAATGGATGATTATGCAATAATATGCCTAAGAAGAAAGTTTTGCTTAGTGTATAGCCTGCAGCATGACAGAAACTCTAGTTAGATGATATTGTTGTTCATATACATCCTGTTAGGCCCTTGGTCTGGGTATGATACCTCGTGGCAATGAGTCCCATAGGCTAATTATCACTTGGGTTAAAATATTTCCTTTACAAAGTGTTGTGGGTTGCCTTTGAATTTCGCTTGGTGCCCCTTTTTCATATGTAAGAAAGAAGAAGTATGAGCAGCCAGCTGACCTTCTTTATGCTGTTCATTATATTGTCTCTCTCTTGCAGACTGCTTCCGATTCGTCTTTCTAAGCTAAATAGACCTCACCTTGGCACTCTCTCCTTACACTCAAGTCTTTCCACTGAAGTCTTTTTCCATGCCTTCGATTAGGTTTGTTGCCCTTCTCCAACCCCTTTCTATCCCTGCTACATCATTTTTGAATTAGGGTAGCCCGAGCTGAACGCCACATTCACGGGGAGATCATGATCCCCATTTTTAAACCCAACCTGTCCTATTTTCACTATTATTCTCTCTTCATATATTAACACCATTTAACACATCTGCTTTCCTGACCACTGCCATGCACTGAGCAGATATTTTCCACTGAGCTCTTGAGTGATGACTAGGACCTTTTATTTAAAAAAAAATAGCTACAATTACTTTGGAATATGGCCCCAGGTCCGACGTGTTGCTCCTTCCAATTTCCAATAACTTCTACTTATCTACATTGAATTTCGTCTCCCATCAAGTTGCCCCGTAATGTATCTTTGTTAGATCCTAATACATTTCTTCTCAGTCATCTCCACATTTGACCATCTTACCGTTTACTCACCTCTTCCAGATTATTAGTAAATTGCACAGAGTCACCCGGCTACACACCCCATGACTGCATTTCTACGATGCAAAGTCTGACCCCTTTCTGCACTTTATATAAAATAAAAACCATAAGACCAGAGTTTGTTCCTCGGAAGGAGTTCTGAACTTTAACACTGCTGTTGGCCCCTGAGATTGAAGTCCAGATGACACTGCTTCCCAGCCCCTCTCCTGCAAACACTGATGCACAAGAGCAGTCCCACAGCTTTCAGAGGAATTACTCCCATGTCTAAAGTCAAACGTGTGCTAAATCCGAACAGGACAGAGGCCTAAAGAACCCCCTTTGCTTAGCCCATTGATGAATGACACCATTTTTCAATAGGGGAGACAATGAGCATTTAAGGATTTTAACAAAAACAACTCCAGGAAAGGCTTTATCTCTGAGTGTATTGCAGATATAGGTTATGTGGCCTACAAATTTACCCTGATTGTGAGCTCAACTGTAGAAGGTATGTGAAAGTTCATGAATGTCACAATAACCTATAACAGTAAATGCTGATGGGGAAAGTATGAAAAGGAGACAAACAGACAGAACTAGTCCAAACAAAGAGGCCTGTGATCACACCTGGTAAACAAGGATGGCATGAGACCAAAAATCAATTAACCAAAACTGATATGTCAGCTAGTAAGCCTAATACTAGACAAAAAATGAGGAGATAAACTATTTCACCCACCACGCCCTTTTGGGATTCTTAAAGAAATACTTGGGGGTGGAGGGAATTTGTCTGCAGAAGTAAGCTTCACCATCATGCCTGCTAGCCCCCACCCCCATTTCCTGGAACCCCAGGACTGTGTCATCCCTATCCTGAGAGAGGTCCTGACCAGACCAGGCCAGGGAGAGGCACCCAGATGGCACAGTCACTTCTACTGGCTCCTGCGGAATCCCAACCACCACCTGGGATGTGAGACTCTCTCTTTCTATTGCTGCCCCCCATGTGTCCTTTTCCTTCCCCACCTTATGTCGTCTCCTTCCTCTCCCGCACAAATTCACACTTGGAGGTAATTCAGATTAATATTCCTGGATGACCCTCTGCAGACAAACCTTAAATCAGAAACGGGAGAACTGTTCTTCCAAGAAATTGTGGGTAACCTCATTCGACATTTTACCCTTCTGGTTCTACACTGTGGCTTCGGGGCTATTTCCCATGACAGAAGATAATATGAAAACCCCCACACTCTTTATCGTTGATTATTAAAATTTGTATTTGCATTAATTTATTTTGTTTATTCCAAATTAGAATTTTTCCATTTTAGAAACAGCATCAACAGAGTGGCCTGGTGTTATTTGACAAAGCTGCATGTCTGCTGAGGAAAAAGACCTACCACATTTTCAAGACATCAGCTTTCTAAAAAGAACTGGCTACTTTCCTCTTAGGAAAAACAATACCTTCCACCGCAGCTAAAGAACTCCATCTGGTGTAAGATTTCTGAGTCATTGGCTTATTAGCAAAATTGTCTCAGAGACGCATAAATCTGATTTACTCAGAAACCAAATCCACATTTCGACAAAAATCACAATCTGCTGTCCCCCTCTAAATCATGTTTCTTTAGTTTCCTTCAGTTCATTATCATCAACAATTGTCAGCTTTTGCCAGCCCACTCTTGGATGAACGCTACTTCAAATCATACACGCTTTACTTCCCCCAGCCATGAGACTTTCAATCAATGCTGGTCTCGCAAATTTCACAAGAGGATATTGTTTGCCTGATGGGTAGTCCATCTACATGCACTGCAATTTCCACTTGGTGGCATTTATGCTGAGACTCCTTTTTGGCCATGTGTTCAGACAATTCCCATTTGTTTTGTTTTTTCCCTGTTTATCTTCCCAATTTAATTTGCTGTCAGAGCCATTCTTTTGGTTTGTATCTTTTCGCTGCTGTCAGAGAGCTCAGCTGCTCTCCAGGTTTCTCTTTTAATGGCACATTTCTCTTCTACTTTGCACTGAGCCGTTGCTGCTTGGAAGGCCAATGCTGTAGACTCCTTGGGTCAAGTGTGAGATTGTAGGTTTGCTCAGGTTAATTTTTCAGTTGCTTTTTGCTGGTTCCCAGATGAGTCCTGCTGGTAAATCATCAGCCGCATAGAAGGGAACAAGATTTGAGACAATATGCAACTAATTTGAGGAAGCGTAATTCACCAACTCTACATTTATATTCTTTTCTTTTCCCACTCGGCCAGCCTCTGAGCTGGGGAGATGGTAACTTATAACAGCTGCTTGGTAAGAGATGGAATGCGTACTCAGAGACGTCAGACACTGAATTGGTCACTACAAGTATTTAAAATATATTATAATAATTATTATTCTGAATTTGTACAGTGATAGTCACAGACCAGGACCCCACTGTGCTAGGTGCGGTACAAACTCTGAACAAAAACACAGTCCCTGGCCCTGGCTCACTAGGGGAAAGTAAGTGGAAGCATGGTCTTGTGGTGAATGCACTGAATATGGCTCCAGGAGGTCTATGTTCATTTCCCAGAGACTGTGTGAGAGAACCTGGGCACATCACTTAAGTTCTCCATCTGCCCAATGGGGATGAAATTGTTCCCTTTCCCCCAGATGTGTCTGTTTTGACTGTGAGTCTCTTGAAACGGGGACCTGTTCCTGACCCGTGGCTGTGCAGCACCTAGCACAATGGTGCCTCTAAGCACAACTGTGCTACCAGTGATAATGATTTGATTCTGATCTCTGGCACACCAGCGTAAAGCCCAAGTAACTCAGTGCATTTCAGTGGAGTTACTCCAGTGTAATGAAGGCACTGAACTCAGAAACAAGCCCATTCTAGTTTGCAGTTTGTTAATACAGACATTGACTTACAAACATTTCCTATTTTATAGGGTGATACAGAAGGAGAGCCATGCCTAACACAGTTTGAGTTTTACAACTGTTCCTTTGGCACTTCTTTGGATTTTGTTTAGCTCACTTCTGCAACAACAGCTGGGAGCCGTATTTCCAACAAATTATAGTGAGGTTTAGTGTTATCTTAATGTGATGGAAGTATAGCCTGAATTATGCTTAGCGGGCAGCACAATATGTACTAATGGATAATAAAGTCTATGTACGAGGGCATCAGCTTGTCTAGGATAGCTCATGTTTGAGCCAATTTTCAACGCTATTAATACATTCATAATTCCTACTCACTCTGCAATTGATGGTGCCATGTTTCACCGGGATATATTTGGGATGTCCACCATTTTAATATGATGATATGGAGCACTTGGGAAGAGGGCTTTGTATACAGATGTGGGTATGCATTCAAGTTGAACGGGAACGGAATTTTCCATTCTGCTAAAACTTCAGCAACTTGGGGTGCGGGGGTGGGGGGGAATCATCCTGGAGCAGAATGAACAAAATACTTTGAATTTTTTTCAGAGTGGCTGCCCAGCTCCCCAGGTACCTGGCTGCCCACTCACGCACCCTTTAGGAGATCAGCCCAAGGGGCTGGCCTGCCAGCTGGAAGCCAGCTGCTTGGCTCCCTGGGAAGCTGGGAATCCTTGGGAGTGGTGGGTCCCAAAGAGCGTCAGCTCAGTAGCAGCTCACCAGGCAAGGTGCTGAGGCAGCAGGCCATCTGGAAGCCTGCCAGGTGAGCCTGGGGCCAGAGCTTGCCCAGTGGGGTGCCCTGAAGCTGGGGAACCTATAAGCCCAGGCTGCTGACGAGCCATGGGCTTAGGATCCAGGGCTCCTAGGCCCTTGGCTTTCCATCAGCCCACCAAGCTGACTGCCAAGGAACTGGGAGCCAGCATGCTGAGTTCTTGAAGGCTCTCAGCTCTCCATCAGCCTGGCAGAAGACTGCGGAGGAGCTGGCAGGACAGTAGACAGGTTTCCACCAGAATGTCATTGAAATCGACTCAGCCCCACCAAATGTTTCCATTTCAATGAATCACCATTTTCTGCTAGAAAAACATTTCCTGGAAAATGTCTAAGTTGTTCTCGTTTAGCTCATGTGCATAAACCTGGGATGTGCGTGTTTTTAGTCATTGTCTACGTCAACACAAGAAGCTTGGGCCAGATCCTCAGTTAGTACAACTGGGCAGAACTCCATGGAAGCCCACGGAGGATCAGGAAGACCTGTGATGTTGTCGCCATGTTGGTCCCAGGGTAACAGTGAGAAAAGATGAGTGAGGCTATATCTTTTGTGGGACCAACTTCTGCTGGTGAGAGAGACAAGCTATTACCTTCCCACCTTGTCTTACCTATGTGGGGAGGCAGATTATCCCACATCTGCTTGCTGGGGTTCTTACACCTTCCTCCAAAGCATCTGATGCTGGCCACGGTCAGAGACAAGTATTGGACTATTTGCCGGAATTGCCATACTGGATCAGACCTCTATTCCTACAGGAAACTAAGTTGTACAGTGATGGACCTGGCTGCAGAGAAGTAAAATCTGAGGCCCCAGTTAGTGTTTAGGTTAGGGTTACTGCATTCGCTTAGCTTTACGCAGTGCGAGAAACCCCAATGAAGTCATGACTGGTATGCAGCTTGCGGGTTTAGAGTACATCACCTGTATAGCGGATTGCTTTCCCTCCCAAGACATTAGGCTCAAGGTTCTTTAGGACTAGCCAGATCTCTTTATGTTTCACAAAGCATCCTCATTGTACCATCCAGACCAGTGAATGTTTTCTGATTTCTGCTATCGGCAAACATCACTAAAGACAGATGCCGCAGGAGGCATACAGTTTTGCTAGAGAGCGACTAACACCAGGGATTTATGCCAGCCCATCCAACTCAGTGGGGTTCAGTAGACATTGACTCAGGCCCTAGGAGCTGTCTATCGTCTGATTAAGCAAAATAAGCAAAGGGCAAGATTATTTTAGAGCAATGGTGGCTTGAATTTACATTGCTTTACCTACTGAGAAACAAGTGAGCCAATTAACGGTGAGTACTCAGTATGGTTGCTAATGCATGCCCTGGCTGGGAAGAATTCTTTGCTATCTGACTTGCTGTGTTAAGGTGCATCACATTAAATCATTCTCTATAGTAATTAATGCTCCCAATGATGTTGCTTTTCATATGAGATTTTTTATTTCACAAACCATGTTGAGACATAAAAGCACTGCCCTTCTAGGCCCCAAAGGGGAATGTAAGGACACTGAAATGAGGAGACATTAGGGCAACCTTCAATCAGAAAGTACAATTCTTTTTTAAAGCTATTTGTAAATATCAATTTTAAAAGAAACCATCCACACCTGCACCTCCTAGCAACTGAAAATTGAAACATCCACGTGACTGTAAGTGGCATGAGAGGAGACCTTTTTCTAAAATGGAGATGCTGCGGGTTCAGTCAATTAAGCACTCTGACGGGACAAATTAACATTGTGTAAGTGGAGCATCTATTGGGTTACACTTTAAAATATGACTCAAAGGAAATTGTAATGCCACATTATGCCAGACAACAATGTACTGAGCTGAGGGAGATGCCCAGCGAGGTACGGCACAGAGAACAGCAAGGCCCAGTCTTAGTAATTATCTTCCTTACGGATCTTGAAAAGAGAGCAAACTGATTATACTAGCCTTGAAGGAGTTTCAAATACCAATGAGGCCAGAGAAATAGAAGAAAAAGGGCCAACAGAGAGATAAGAATAGGCTGACCAGACAACAAGTGTCAAAAATCGGGACAGGAGGTGGGGGGGCAATAGGTGCCTATGTGAGAAAAAGACCCAAAAATCAGGACCGTCCCTATAAAATCAGGGCGTCTGAGATAAGAAACACGGTTAGAAAATAACAAAAGGAAATTTACCCGGGGCAGGGGAGGGGGAAGTCACCACATGTTAGTACACCGTGGGGTGGGGGGTGGTAAGTGATCAAAAATACAGATATTCAATGATACAAACACTGGGAAAGCAGCAACTCTGAAAGAGACCTAGGAGTGAGAGTTTAGCAGATCAGACACCAGTTTGCAAGGCAACATTGCAGCACAAAAGGCCAAGGTAATTTTGGATGGCATACAGTGTATCTGTCCCAAGTCTGCCCTGCAATACAGAAAGCTGGGTGAACAGGCTACCCAGGGTATCTTTGTGGAAAGGGGACCTCTGGGGGGGACGTAAAACTCCTTGTGGCTCTGCACCATTCCACATCTTGGTCTCCAGTGCAGAGGACCTGGCCTTTGAACTCTGCTGACACCCAGCTGCTAGAAAGGTACCATGGGACCTCAGGCACAACTCACATCAGCCCTGAGGGAGAAACCTGCTTGGGTTATTTAAAACCAGGCTGGGCGAAATATGAGGAAATGATCTGTAGGGAGCAGCCCTGCACTAACGGGACTGGATTGGGTCATTCAGTGGATCATTTTCCATCTCTAACTCCTAAGTTTCTTTTCTGATGAGCCACGTAGGATACTCCCCTATGGATACACACCTGTATCCGTGATGGGCTTGATAGGTGCGAGTTGATGCTCAGTTCAGCTACACACACAAGTTCTGCCTGCTTATCTGAGCCTTTCCGAAAAAGGGCTGGACATTCTGCCTATGTGGGCTGCCTGTCTCTCTAGACTTCTGCCTTTTCCATTTCTGCTTCCAGCTGTGGGCATGCTGATACACAAAATGCCACAGGAAAGACTACAACACCTCCGGTCCTGCTCTCTGCTGGAACCCAGGACTGCAAACATACTGGAAAGGGAAAGGAGATGATTATATGCTGATTTCAGGGGAAAGCGCAGTCCCAAGTTGGTTCTGAAAACTGGCAAAGGGTCAGACTGGAGTCCAGGTTTTCCTCCCCTGGTTGACCATCCATACTATGAACACACCGTCTGCAGAATATTAATGTTTGTGCTATGGGTATGGATTTATAATGGGTAGCAAACAGAAATTTACTGTAGTCAACAATACACTGTCAGCTGTGATCACAAGCAGCACCAATGTGGTTCACTGATGATCTGAATTACTTCAGGGTACCTAAGCAAATCCCTCTAGTGTGTCAGATCCACCACGGGAAAACTGAAGATTTATGCAAACAAGAACATTTAAATATATGCTACATAGAAAGGGATCTTAGTGCTGAAAATCCTAAAGGCTAATGGATGTTCCTTTCTTTTTACATCATTTACCTTTTGTAAAACACTATATAAGCATGCTGCCTTGTGCAGAGTCAGTGAAGGGGAAAAAAAACATCTTTGACTCATCTGTTTAGGAAATAGTGACATGTGTCAACCAAATCATTGCTGTACAGAATTCGACAGTTTCAGCTGCTGTCAGCGGGTTTCTTTACTGAAAATAATCAATGGCTTTGACAGATAAAGAGAGCTAATACTCTGACATATTTTGATACATCTTGACAGCTTTTTTGACAATAGTTTTCCACTGTCAATCTATTGTATTTGATTTTTAACTGGGACCCATGAGAAATATGCCTGTGGTCTTTAGTACTGGATGCTCGCAAATCAAAAGAGCAGGGGCAGTGCAGTCTAGTTTTTATTCACCATTATCTATCATTTTTCAGTGCTTAATTACTCAATTTTAATACCTTTTCTGATTTTTCTACTCTCGAGAGCGCCTGGTACGGCACATTTCAACTCCCCTTTGCTGCTCCCTTGGCAGGCAGGCACATTTCACAGGGGTAGAGTTGGAACCACAGCTCCTGTCTAATGTCATCCTGTTCAGATTGACAGTTTGGTTCCATCAAGAGCTCATCTGCTCTGCTCTTCTGAGACTCCAGGCACTTAAAAGAAGTTATTAATATAGATTATGAAATATTCAAACACTTGTCCATGCAAGAGCTTGCGGGCCAAAGGACCCCTTCATTAAAATTCTTTATACAAAACAGTGATTTAATCCTCTTGCCTTCATAAATCAACAAAGGTTCCTTCTCCAAAGTGATATTATACAACAGGAACGAGTCCTTTGACAGGAATTCAAATTACTGTGCACCAGATCCTCAGCTGGTGTAAATCAGCATAGCTCCATTGGAGTTATGTCATTTTACACCACTGGGATCTGGCCCTTTATGCATATTGTCTGCAATAAAAAGTCATCCCCCCCCTTAAGGCTGAGGACAAAACTCCCTGATATTCAGGATTTGGATAAAAAGCTTGTTCAATAATTAAATTTTTGAGCTTAGAGGTCATCTGAGAATCTACTTGCTGTCATTTCATTTGTTACTTTTATAGCTGCAATTTACAGGTGGATTTTCATCTGTGCTGGTTTGAGGTTTGCTCTGAATTTATGAGCTGGTAGAGTTTTGCCTCTAAGTACAGTTTTTGTTTCCAGTCCTAAGTGAATTAAGAAAGTTTACAATGCAAGGTGCAAAAATCCCCTGTGCTGTAACAGTTCTTACCGGGAGCTGTTGAGATGAATGTGTGTACAGGAGGATAGTAAATAAAATGGCTCATATTCACAGCTCATTATTCCATATACTATGCAGGGGATAAAAAAATTGCATCCTGGCTTTTGATGTATCACTGTTGGATACGTTCATAGTCCAGCTACACTAACACATAGTACTTCAGCTCCTTTGCTTAACAACACCTGATGACTTGCCTGACATCTCAAAGAGTTTCTTTGGCATCCCTTCTTCCCTGGGCCTCATGAATAAAACATTTATCCTGTCAGCGGCTTTAGCAAAGAGGAACAGCCAAGAGCCATCCATCAAAGTCAGCAGCCGAATTACTGAGTGATTTCAGATCCTCTAATAACTCTGTTTCTTTATGAGTCTGTTGGTAAACAATGAAATAGTGCTGGCACCTGGCTTTTGATGAACGTTGATTTTTTAGCATTATCAAACCCTGTTAATAGAGCTCTTCCCTATTAATGTTAATAGAGCTCTTCCCTATTAAACCCTGTCAATAGAGCTCTTCCCTATTAATGTTGATATTTCAATTTCAAAAATGCCCACAATGCTTTTCACCTTCATGGGAATGCATTGGGGTTTATTTCTGATTTGTTGAAGGTCAACCAAACCTACTCACATTAAACCTGCTGGGACCTTTAAAAAAATATCAAGAATAAATAGAGTCTTTACTCCACATGCAATGTGTTTCATTTATCATTGGGAATCACAAAGTAGTAATACACTTACCTTTTGGTAAAGTTGTTAATGGAAACCAAACATTTGGTGGTGAAAACCTATGCTACAAAGTTTCTGTTGTCGGACAAGTCCAATGAAGCTTGGAGAACTAAGTCCTATAAGGAAATGGTCTACAGGGTTTCACATGCAAGTTCTCGGTTCAAGCCTGCAATACTGATGGGAAAAAACAAACCTTATGAATTCACACCCTATTCAGAATGTGCCAAAGCAAAATGAGACCGACTGAATAAATATTAATGATACCAGCCCTTTCCGAGTACTGAACATTCTCAAAGCACTGAGAAGAGTTTCTCATGCCTTACGTAGGGATACAAGCACCTCTGACAGCTAAGTCTCTAACCTGCCATATGTGCATGCAAGACTCCGGTGCTCAGCCCCGAAATCCCTTACATGGGTGAGTGGTGCTCATACGTGTGAACTGGCCACTGGAGTCAAAAAGGCCACTCGCATCAGTCACATTTTCCAGGGTCCCCCCAGTTTATCTGCACATGGTGTATTTGTGCACCTCATGTAAGTGGCAAAAATGTGTAGACACACTGGTTTGGGCTTAACTCGGAAGATCTGGTTCTAACTTTTCCATCTTCAAGCCCTGCAAGGTAGGTAAGGAAATATCAACATACCGATTTTGCAGAGGAGAAAACCAAGGCAGAGAGCAGTTGGTGTGAGATTTTCGAAAGTGACTTCGGAGCACAAGTCCCGGTGGCTCTCAGCTGGATTTGTGCTCCGAAGCCACTGGCGATTAGACGTTCTAAGGACTCTGTCCAAGGCGACACAGCAAACTCAGTGGCAGAGCCATTATTCAAACACAGGTTTCAGAGTAACAGCCGTGTTAGTCTGTATTCGCAAAAAGAAAAGGAGTACTTGTGGCACCTTAGAGACTAACCAATTTATTTGAGCATGAGCTTTCGTGAGCTACAGCTCACTTCATCGGATGCATTGAGCTGTAGCTCACGAAAGCTCATGCTCAAATAAATTGGTTAGTCTCTAAGGTGCCACAAGTACTCCTTTTCTTTATTCAAACACAGCATTTCCTGGCTGGCAACCCCAGTCCACAAACATATGATTAAAGCAGCCACCTGACCTTGAACTGCAGGAGTCTTAAGGCTGGGCGAGCTAGCAAGAGTTTGTTATTGCCTGATCCACAGAGAATATGACTCTGCGACAGCTGCCAGTTCAGACTCATTGGCCTTTAGCCCAAGCTCTAAAAGCCGAATGCTTTTAGCTCTGGAGGTCCTGGGTTCAATCCCTGGTGACAACTAAAATGACAGTTGCTGCTCAAGCACTAAACTCCCAGATGGGGAGCTAGACAGTGGTGGTAGGTATTCCAGGTATGGGGAATCTTAAAGACAGTATAGGATTCAGGGCCAAATATAGCACAGATCTGTAGGGTGAATGGGTGCAGCTCCATTAAAGGGCCAGAGGCCAGCCTGGGGCCCAGCCAGCCCTGTACCCTAATCAGACCAGCTGAGCAGGGGAAAGGCATTCCTTATAAAGAGCGACAGGAAAAGGTGTGTTGGGGGGTGGAGAGTAGAGGAGCTATGGGAAGGAACAGTCTTTGAAGCAGGGAAGAGACTCCACAAAGGAAGGCCCAGAGGAGCAGCCCTGTATTCACCATCTTGGACACGGGGCAGGGAGCTGGGAAAAAACAGGGAGGGACACCGGACTTAACAATCCCCAGTGGGCGGTCATTGTTCTGGTTACTGCACTGTTTGAAGGAAGACTGGGCACTGAAGAAGAGTTGGGAGTGACATAGCCCGAGGTGTTCCGAGTTACACTGTGGACCTTTAGTTGATACCTTGGAGACATGTAATAATAAATTACCCCGACATGGGATTTGTTCGAGAAATGTTTGGAGCGACCCTGAGAAAGGAGGACAGGGGAGACCAGCAAACGGCCTGACTCACAACAGGGAGACTGGCCTTTTCATGGTGGCGAGATGCCTCCCCAGTCACCTAGCTTCCCTCTCCCCACCCAAAACAATAACTTTTCTCCTTGGAGAATGGCTAGAGATGCATTCTGATGGCAAACACTGGTCTTTCAAATTCCATTCCCTATGAAGGCTGGATCTTCAGCACGTGTCAAGGAGAGTCACTGAGGTGAATTCAGTGACGTTACATGGATTTACACCAGTGGGGGACCTGGCCTGACAGTTTCATTCACCATTATTCACTCGACATGAAAATAAAATTTCCTGTTAGATTTTACTGTAAAATTACTCTTTAGGAAGTCACAGTTACTCCACAACCTTCACTAGCTTCACCAGACAGACAGACAGGGTCAGGAAAGTGGCTACGGTTTGAACTGCTCTCTTCTGTACAATTTCTCAGCTGCATCTTAAAAGAAAAACTATCCTGTTTTATCTAATCTGGACTGGATCGGAGTGTCCTCTTTGGCGAAATAATGACAGCTATGGTTCCGGAGAAGCATATTATCTCTCTTCCTTCAATTGCAGAGGAAAGTGATAGTGACGAAAAGAAGTAACTGTTGAAGTGCTGGCATGACAGGGTGGAATTCCACCAAGGGTACGCAGTTCATAAGTCTAACAACGACTTTATGTGCTGACAGCGGGCAGCTCACCGGTGAGCTGAGATCACAGTCTGTCATGACGACCAGTATTGTCTCACTGTTTCTTTGCACTTCCCCAGCTGCGTTGTCTCGTCTTCCGCTTAGATTGTAAGCTCTCTGGGGCATGGACTGTTTTCTTTGTACAGCGCCTGACACAACAGGGTCCTGGTCCATGCCTGGGGATCCTAGGAGCTACCACAATACAGTGAAATAATGATCATGTTGTTATCCCCTGCTCAGTTGTAAGTTTCATCCCCAGAGAAGAGAGACCGCATCAGAACGGACCAACCTGACCGAAGTTGTCCCTGCACATCTCGTGAAAAGCTGAGCACCAGCCCAGCTCATGAAGGAAAGAAGTATTTTATGCTCCATAGCAGTTTATGCCTGAGCATAACTTGAACGTTTCCCCCACTCCTGCAAAAGGAACAACAACAACAGTCTTTGCCATTGTTCCCAGGGTCTGTTTTTCACATGTGCTGTGGCCTTGTAGAATCACACACGCCTTTCACAGTTATTTGCAAGATTTGTACATACTTCTGCGTGATGGGGGAGTGGGAGCTGTGCCCCACTGAGTTCATGGCAACGTGATTTAGACTAGCAAATAAGCCGATATAAATGTAGGTCTATATTTTATCAAGAGCTGCAGGTGTAAATTGGTGTCGTTCAATTGACTTCAACCAACTGGCACCAATTTACACCTCCTGAGGACCTGGCCCCATAGATTTAATGTTTGCTATGAAATATTCCAGCTGCACGTGGCTTTACACATGTTATAACAGAACCAGCCAGGTTGGGGTGCCAGGGCTTTGGGCACTGTACAAACCAATGGAAATTGACAGTCCCCACCCCAAGCAGTCAAACAAGCATGGGGGGAGACAAGGATCTCCCAAAGGGTGTACCCGCAGTGGGATCACAAGGCTCCCTCCCATCAAGGAGGCATTATGGGGCAGCAAGTACAGACACCTTCCCAGGCTGGTGTATGGGGTGGCAGGAAGGGTCTGGTGAAGCCCTTCCAGCAAGAAGGGAAAAGCGCTGAAGACATTATCTGACTGCTGGTGGCACAACAAAAGCAGACACTGGTAATCCTTTGGCAGTTTTTGGAGGGCCAACCAAAGCAGCAGTGGTAGAAGGTGCCCCAGTGCCAGCCAGGGAGAAATGCTCTGATCAGCTTTCGGTGCAGAAAGGCAGAACCACAGGGAGCAGGCAGGCTCCTACACAAAGCCCTAAGCCAGGGTCTGCAGGAAGCCAGGTGCTCCAGGGAACCAGCCAGGTGCTCCAGGGAACCAGCTGTTCCAGGAAGGACTGCTAAGCAGAGATGGGGTCCATCTATCGAGGAAGGAGAAGAGCATATTTGGATACAGACTGGCCAGGGAGGAGTATAAAAATATTGCTCGGGCATGCAGGAGTGAAATCAGGAAGGCCAAATCACACCTGGAGTTGCAGCTAGCAAGAGATGTTAAGAGTAACAAGAAGGGTTTCTTCAGGTATTTTGGCAACAAAAAGAAAGTCAAGGAAAGTGTGGGCCCCTTACTGAATGAGGGAGGCAACCTAGTGACAGAGGATGTGGAAAAAGCTAATGTACTCAATGCTTTTTTTGCCTTTGCCTTCATGAACAAGGTCAGCTCCCAGACTACTGCACTGGGCAGCCCAGCATGGGGAGGAGGTGACCAGCCCTCTGTGGAGAAAGAAGTGGTTCGGGACTATTTAGAAAAGCTGGACGAGCACAAGTCCATGGGGCCAGATGCGTTGCATCCGAGAGTGCTAAAGGAGTTGGTGGATGTGATTGCAGAGCCATTGGCCATTATCTTTGAAAACTCATGGCAATCCGGGGAAGTCTCAGATGACTGGAAAAAGGCTAATGTAGTGCCCATCTTTAAAAAAGGGAAGAAGAAGGATCCTGGGAACTACAGGACAGTCAGCCTCACCTCAGTCCCTGGAAAAATCATGGAGCAGGTCCTCAAAGAATCAATTCTGAAGCACTTAGAGGAGAGGAAAGTGACTAGGAACAGTCAGCATGGATTCACCAAGGGCAAGTCATGCCTGACTAATCTAATTGCCTTCTATGACGAGATAACTGGTTCTGTGGATGAAGGGAAAGCAGTGGACGTGTTGTTCTTTGACTTTAGCAAAGCTTTTGAAACTGTCTCCCACAGTATTCTTGTCAGCAAGTTAAAGAAGTATGGGCTGGATGAATGCACTATAAGGTCGGTAGAAAGTTGGCTAGATTGTTGGGCTCAACGGGTAGTGATCAATGGCTCCATGTCTAGTTGGCAGCCAGTATCAAGAGGAGTGCCCCAAGGGTCGGTTCTGGGGACGGTTTTGTTCAATATCTTCATAAATGATCTGGAGGATGGTGTGGATTGCACCCTCAGCAAGTTTACGGATGATACTAAACTAGGAGGAGTGGTAGATACGCTGGAGGGCAGGGATAGGATGCAGAGGTACCTAGACAAATTGGAGGATTGGGCCAAAAGAAATCTGATGAGGTTCAATAAGGATAAGTGCAGGGTCCTGCACTTAGGACGGAAGAACCGAATGCACCGCTACAGACTAGGGACCGAATGGCTAGGCAGCAGTCCTGCAGAAAAGGACCTAGGGGTGACAGTGGACAAGAAGCTGGATATGAGTCAGCAGCGTGCCCTTGTTGCCAAGAAGGCCAATGGCATTTTGGGATGTATAAGTAGGGGCATAGCGAGCAGATCGAGGGACGTGATCGTTCCCCTCTATTCGAGATTGGTGAGGCCTCATCTGGAGTCCTGTGTCCAGTTTTGGGCCCCACACTACAAGAAGGATGTGGATAAATTGGAGTGAGTCCAGCGAAGGGCAACAAAAATGATTAGGGGTCTGGAACACATGACTTATGAGGAGAGGCTGAGGGAACTGGGATTGTTTAGTCTGCAGAAGAGAAGAATGAGGGGGGATTTGACAGCTTCTTTCAACTACCTGAGAGGTGGTTCCAGAGAGGATGGTTCTAGACTATTCTCAGTGGTAGAAGAGGACAGGACAAGGAGTAATGGTCTCAAGTTGCAGTGGGGGAGGTTTAGGTTGGATTTTAGGAAAAACTTTTTCACTAGGAGGGTGGTGAAACACTGGAATGCGTTACCTAGGGAGGTGGTAGAATCTCCTTCCTTAGAAGTTTTTAAGGTCAGGCTTGACAAAGCCCTGGCTGGGATGATTTAATTGGGGATTGGTCCTGCTTTGAGCAGGGGGTTGGACTAGATGACCTCCTGAGGTCCCCTCCAACCCTGATATTCTATGATTCTATGTTTCTATAAGACAGAACGGGGGTGGGGGGAATCAAATCAGCATCTTAGATGTCAGTATACTAATGCGAGAAGTATGGGAAATAAGCAGGAAGAACTCAAAATGCTAGTAAATAAACACAACTATGACATAGTTGGCATCACAGAGACCTGGTGGGATAACACGTATGACTGGAATATTGGTATAGAAGGATACAGCTTGCTCAGGAAGGTCAGGCTGGGGAAAAAGGGAGGAGGTGTTGCCTTATATATTAAACATGTACACACTTGGACTGAGGTTGAGATGAAAATAGGAGACAGACTTGTTGAAAGTCTCTGGTTAAGGATAAAAGGGGTAAAAACCAAGGGTGATGTCGTGGTAGGTGTCTACTACAGATCACTTAACCAGGAACAAGGGGTGGATGAGGTTTTTTGTAAAACAACTAACAAAATCATCCAAAGCACAGGACTTGGTGGTGATGGGGGGCTTCAACTACTCAGACCTCTGTTGGGAAAATAACAAAGCAGGGCACAGATTATCCAGCAAGTTCTGGGAATGTAGTGGAGACAATATTTTATTCCAGAAGATGGAGAACGCTACAAGCGGAGAGGCTGTTCTAGATTTGATTTTGACAAATAGGGAAGAACTGGTTGAGAATTTGAAAATGGAAGGCAACCTGGGTGAAAGTGATCATGAAATGGTAGAGTTCATGATTCTAAGGAATGGTAGGAGGGAGAACAGCAAAATAAAGAGAATGGATTTCAAGAAGGCAGACTTTAGCAAACTCAGGGAATTGATAGGTAAAATCCCATGGGAAGCAAGTCTAAGGGGAAAAACAATTGAAGACTGTTGGCAGTTTTTCAAAGAGTCATTATTAAGGGCACAAGAGCAAACTATCCCACTGTGTAGGAAAGATAGGAAGTAGGTCAAGAGACCACCCTGGATTAACCAGGAGATCTTCAATGATCTAAAAACCCAAAAGTCCTACAAAAAGTGGAAACTAGGGCAAATTACAAAGGAACAAATATCACAAGTATGTAAGGTGAAAATTAGAAAGGCCAAGGCATAAAACGAGATCAAACTAGCTAGAGACATAAAGGGTAACAAGAAAACATTCTACAAATACATTAGAAGCAAGAGAAAGACCAAGGACAGGGTAGGCCCTTTACTCAATGTGGGGAAAACAATAACAGAAAATGTGGAAATGGCAGAGGTGCTTAATGACTTTTTTGCTTCAGTTTTCACCAAGAAGGTTAGTGATGATGGGACATCTAACATAGTGAATACCAGTGAAAATGAGGTAGGATCAGAACAGGCTAAAATAGGGAAAGAACAAGTTAAAAATTACTTGGACAAATTAGATGTCTTCAAGTCACCAGGGCCTGGTGAAATCCATCCTAGAATACTCAAGGCTGACTGAGGAGATATCTGGGCCATTAGCGATTATCTTTGAAAAGTCATGGAAGATGGGAGAGATTCCAGAAGACTGCAAAAAGGCAAATATACACCTCTACCCTGATATAATGCGGTCCAATATAACGCAAATTCGCATATAACGCAGTAAGGCAGCGCTCCGGGGAGCGGGGCTGCTTTACCTCGTTATATCTGAATTTGTGTTACTGCAAGCAGTTCCTTTGCGCCCCCCCACCTATTTGCTGCAGCCTCCCTGCCCCAGCTCACCTCCTCTCCGCTTCCTCCCACGAGCGCGCCGCAGCTCCACTTCTCCCCCATCCCAGGCTTGTTGCACCAGCTGATTGGCACGGCAAGCCTGGGAAGGGGGAGAAGCAGAGCTGCGGCGCACTCATGGGAGGAGGCGGTGCACAGGTGAGCTGGGGCGGGGAGCGGTTCCTCTCCCTACCCCGATATAACATGGTCTCACCTATAAGACCGTAAGATTTTTTGGCTCCCAAGGACCGCGTTATATCGGGGTACAGGTGTGGTTCCCATCTATAAAAAGGGAAATAAGGACAACCCAGGGAATTACAGACCAGTCAGCTTAACTTTTATACCTGGAAAGATAATGGAGCAAATAATTAAGCAATCAATTTGCAAACATCTAGAAGATAGTAAGGCGATGGTAACAGTTAGCATGGATTTGTCAAAAACAAACCATGTCAAATGAACCTGATAGCTTTCTTTGACAGGGTAACAATTCTTGTGGACAGAGGGGAAGCAGTAGACCTGGTATATCTTGACTTTAGTAAAGCTTTTGATACTGTCTCGCATGACCTTCTCAAACACAAACTAGGAAAATGCAACCTAGATGGAGCTACTATGAAGTGGGTCCAAACTGGTTGGAAAACCACTCCCATAGAGTAGTTATCAGTGGTTCACAGTCATGCTGGAAGGACATAATGAGTGGGGTTCCTCAGGGATCAGTTCTGGGTGATTTAATGATTAAGATAATGATTTAATGATTAAGATTAATGATTTAGATAATGGCATAGAGAGTACATTTATAAGGTTTGTGGACGATACGAAGGTGGGAGGGGTTGCAAGTGCTTTGGAGGATAGGATTAAAATTCAAAATGATCTGGACTAACTAGAGAAATGCTCTGAAGTAAATAGGATGAAATTCGATAAGGACAAATGCAAAGTACTCCACTTAGGCAGGAACAATCAGTAGCACACATACAAAATGGGAAATGACTGCCTAGGAAGGAGTACTGCAGAATGGGATCTGGGGGGTCATAGTGGACCACAAGCTAAATATGAGTCAACAGTGCAACGCTGTTGCAAAAAAAGCGAACATCATTCAGGGATGTATTAGCAAGGGTGTTGTAAACAAGACATGAGAATTCTTCCACTTTAATTCATTCTGATTAGGCCTCAACTGGAGTATTGTGTCCAGTTCTGGACACCACATTTCAGGAAGGATGGAGACAAATTGGAGAAAGTCCAGAGAAGAGCAACAAAAAATGATTAAAAGTCTAGAAAACATGACCTACAAGGGAAGATTGAAAAAATTGGGTTTGTTTAGTCTGGAAAAGAGAAGACTGAGAGGGGACATGATAACCATTTTTCAAATATGTAAAAGGTTGTTACTAGGAGGAGAGAGAAAAATTGTTTTTCTTAACCTCCGAGGATAGGACAAGGAGCAATGGGCTTAAATTGCGGCAAGGGACTGTGATAGGTTGGGTCACAGAGACCCCCTTGGGACTGCCACCTGATGTCCTGAGACTACCTCTGAGCCCGTTTTCCCTGGCAGCTTGGGACTTCAGTACCCTGTCTTGCTGAGCCAGACATGCTAGCCTCCTGCAAACACAGACGCAGATCTGAACCATGTTCCCCAAAAGCTGCAGGCTTAACTGAAAACAGCTTAAGAAGTGCTCCTGTCTCTAGCACCAAGATACCCAGTTCCCAATGGGATCCAAACCCCAAATATATCCATTTTACTCTGTATAAAGCTTATACAGGGTAAACTCATAAATTGTTCTTCTTCTATAATACTGATAGAGAGATATGCACAGCTGTTTGTTTCCCCAGGAATTAATTACTTGCTCTGGGTTAATTAATAAGTAAAAAGTGATTGTATTAAATATAAAAAGTAGGATTTAAGTGGTTCCAAGTAATAACAGACAGAACAAAGAAAATTACCAAGCAAAATAAAACAAAAACATGCAAGTCTAAGCCTAATACAGTAGGAAATTAAATGCAGATAAATCTCACCCTCAGAGATGTTCCAATAAGCTTCTTTGACAGACTAGACTCCTTCCTAATCTGGGTCCAGCAATCATAGAATCATAGAATCATAGAATATCAGGGTTGGAAGGGACCTCAGGAGGTCATCTAGTCCAACCCCCTGCTCAAAGCAGGACCCATCCCCAATTAAATCATCCCAGCCAGGGCTTTGTCAAGCCTGACCTTAAAAATTTCTAAGGAAGGAAACTCTACCACCTCCCTAGGTAACGCATTCCAGTGTTTCACCACCCTCCTAGTGAAAAAGTTTTTCCTAATATCCAACCTAAACCTCCCCCACTGCAACTTGAGACCATTACTCCTTGTCCTGTCCTCTTCCACCACTGAGAATAGTCTAGAACCATCCTCTCTGGAACCACCTCTCAGGTAGTTGAAAGCAGCTATCAAATCCCCCCTCATTCTTCTCTTCTGCAGACTAAACAATCCCAGTTCCCTCAGCCTCTCCTCATAAATCACTCACACTCCCTGTAGTTACTGTCCTATGTTCCAGTTTCTTTCTTTCTTTGGGGTGGAGAGGCTATCTTCTGAGCAAGCTGAAGACAAAATGGAGGGATTTCCAGGGCATTTTATATTCTCTCTTGTGGGTGGAAACCCCTTTGTTCTCCTGTGCAAAATCACAGTAACAAGATGGAGTGTCTAGCCACCTGGGCAAGTCACATGTCTGAATGATTCAGCTTTTTGCAGGTCAATGCTACTGTTTACATGTCCGTTTGAACGTTCCCAGGAAAGCTCAGATGTGGATTGGTGTCTCCCAAAGTCCATTGTTAGCTAAGCACTCCCAATTACTTGAATAACCCTTCACACTATGTTGACCAAGTCTGCCTTATGTGCTTCCTATAGCAAACACTTTAAATACAAGCATAGAGCCAACACTCATAACTTCAGATATAAAAATGATACATGCATAAAAATAGGATGAATATATTCAGTAGATCATAACCTTTGCAAAGATATTTGCATGGCATATCTAGCATAAAACATATTCCAGTTATGTCATATTTACACTCATAAGCATATTTCTATAAAGCATTATGAGGTGCAACATCACAGGGAGATTTAGGTTGGACATTAGGAAAAACTTCCTAACTGTCAGGGTGGTTAAGCACTGGAATAAATTGCCTAGGGAGGTGGTGGAATCTCCATTATTGGAGATTTTTAAGAGGAGGTTAGACAAACACCTGTCAGGGATGGTCTAGATCAGGGGTCGGCAACCTTTCAGAAGCGGTGTGCCGAGTCTTCATTTATTTACTCTAATTTAAGGTTTTGCATGCCAGTAATACATGTTAACATTTTAGAAGGTCTCTTTCTATAAGTCTTTAATATATAACTAAACTATTGTTGTATGTAAAGTAAATAAGGGTTTAAAAATGTTTAAGAAGCTTCATTTAAAATTAAATTAAAATGCAGAGCCCCCCGGACTGGTGGCCAGGACCCGGGCAGTGTGAGTGCCACTGAAAATTAGCTTGCGTGCTGCCTTTGGAGGCCACAGGTTGCCTACCCCTGGTGTAGATAATACTTAGTCCTGGCATGAGTGCAGGGGACTGGACTAGATGACCTCTCAAGGTCCCTTCCAATTCTATGATTCTCTCGGCTACCTTTGTTATTTCAGTTCCTTGCTTTTCTTCCACTCTCTGGAAGTTTGTAAATGTTACATTTGTAAACGGTTTCAGAGTAGCAGCAGTGTTAGTCTGTATTCGCAAAAAGGAAAGGAGGACTTGTGGCACCTTAGAGACTAACCAATTTATTTGAGCATAAGCTTTCGTGAGCTACAGCTCACTTCATCGGATGCATTCATCGGATGTAAATGTAAACTACATTTTGCTCATTTTAAATCTGGAGTCTCTTCATCATAAATCAATTTCCTTGGGAGTTAATTACCATTTTTTTTTAAATAAAAAACAGAGTGAATCACATAACAAGGTACTTGGGACTGTTTTTATATTTAGTTAAAAAAGAAAGCCAACTTCTATATATTGACAGCAGCTGCAGTTGGAGTTCCCAAGGCCAGAAATGCTTTGTTTGGAATTTTTTAAAAAAAAGTCTGTTTTCCCCCATATCCGAACTGAAACATGCTGTATGCTTATCAACTGGAAACATACCTTGAAGCCATTTACATTATATGCTTTGTTATTGTAAGTTATAGTAAGAGACAAAAGGAACAGGGTTTTGTGACTAGAGGGCAAACTTTGCAACGGCTAATTTGTTAGGGGTGACATTTCTGATAATGCTGCTATATTAGAGCTACTATTCCTTGATGTAATTTCACCATAATATCATATCACAGGGCTTAATAAGAGAGAGAGAGACACACACCGAGACATCAACAGATCTATTATAAAAACAAAGAAAGGCATTAGGAAATTTCTTTGGCTGAGTTGTATATTGACTTCTGGTCAGCTTTTCAAAAGAGTTTCATTAAATTTATGTCAGCAAAAATATAACATATGGACTTTCAGAACAGGAACTCATATCAGCAAGAGTAACACAATTGTTTCCCCCCATTTTATGATTTATCATCCATTCCATTATATGCCACACGAGCTGTCATTTTTCTTTAAGTGGGTTTGATAAAAGAGCTGTTGTTCTACTCGGTCAGGTATAATTATTCACCACCATTACGTATGAACTAGTACAGAAGCCAGCTGCACCTAGAGAACTGGCTTGGAGAAGCAGAGCTTTTCTCCTGGTACAGGCTTTCCACCTGCACTACGCCTCAGCCAAGAAAAGGGGCTAATTAAAGTTTAAGCAAACCTTCTCCCTCACCCGTGATTAGATAGGTGGACACGCATGTGGCATAATTGAAGAGTTTGCCCATTGCAGCAGCAGTGCCCCCAGCCATTAATTCAAAGCAGGGCAGCACAGAAGAGAAGTGACTTTGCCATTCCACAGATCAGCATCATCCTTGCTTCTCTCTCCGAGGTTGTGGTGAATTCCTAGTTTTCCATGACTTCTCCGCTATAATTGTCAGTGGTTCTTTGCCAGTTCTCTGATTTCACTAAGGGGTGTCACCTGGCCACAGCAAAGTCCCCATTGACTTCTATGGGACCAGGAATTGTACTCACTGACCTGGCTAATATGTATGGCCCCAATCCTAGGAAATGACCCCAGCAAAGGCACAAGGATCTGCTTGTACTATCGGTGCCTTTTTGTTCACAGTTTCTAAGCATTCCCTTATCTGCTCTTAATTACCAGTGCCTATTTTTACACCATTTTCCCCACTTCCTAATTGCCCAAACTTCTTTTCTTGATGATTTTTTGCTGAAGGTGGATTTCAGAACTCTAGTATCTCAGCCAATTTCAAGCCCTCATTAACACCACCCCTCATTAACAAACGCCCTACTTTCTCGCCACTACTTCTATTCCCCTGGATATGTTTGTAAAAGTCTTTATTACCCCCCTAGCTCTTTGATGAGTATTAACTCACTCGGCTTTCCTGCTGCCCTTCTCTTTTCCCTGCAAGCACTGAATGCCTGTATGCTCTGGTTTGGCCGCCTGCTCCCTTTTCAAGTTTCTGTACTGGGTATTTTTAACCTCAGGCCTTGGAGCACAAGGCCACACTGCCTGCTTCTGGTTATTTGCTTCCTTCTGTTCAAAGGAACCATACCCCATTGTCACGCCATCCTGGTGCCGCTTAGGGGTCCCAGCATTCTCCTCTGGTCAATTTAAGGATTCCTCTCTTTGCACATACCAAGCCCCCTCTCCCTGTATGTTATCATCTGTATGAACGGTGGCATCTGAGATGCCCCATCATGCTGGCCCCTTTACAGACACATAATAAGAGGCAGTCGCTGACTCAAAGAGCTTACAGTCTAAACAGGCAAGACAAAGGAAGGATTATTAGCCCTGTTTTAAAGGCAGGAAACTGAGCCATGGAGTGGTAAAGTTATTTTTCCAAGGTCCCACTGGGAGACTCTGGAGCCAGTCCAGCACCTTAGCCACAAGACCCTCCTTTCTCTCTAATCAAACTAAAACGCCTCAGAACTTCATCAGGGTTTTTGCTTGGATAAGGGGAGCCATGTCTGAACAGAGCCATCAAAGTTTTCTTTGCTGCAATCTAATCTCCGCACACTGCTGGGTCCTGTGAACCCATCGCTTACTAGGCTAAAGGGAAGTCACTGCACGCTCGTTTCGCAAGCTAATACAGCAAGAGTTCATACAAAAGGCTAAATGTAATGGCCTCTGACTTGAACAATGTTTGATTACCTCTGCCGAGGTAAACAATCAGAACCGGGCCATTAATATTATCTTTGATACAAACTTTGTAGGATGCACTGTTGTCAAAAAGTCCACAGAGATTTCTTGTGCTGTACTGGGTGGTACTTCATCTTCCTCAATCTATGACCCAGCAGAAATTACTGTCAACTATCTGACCAATCGAGGGGTATTGATTCACCTGTTTCTATGGCAACCCATTAGTTCTTAGATCTTTGTCTCTCATGCACTGCTTAGTCTGCCTCGGCTAGGTCTAGCATTTTGACACTTTCTCATTCTAATCCTTAATTAGTTTATTTGATGTGGCCTGCACATTGTATTTTTATACAAAGTAGATATTGAAAATACAGTCATGGTGAGCAGGGAACCGAGAATCAAAATCAATATGTTGTCAGCTAAACTGGTTATTACAACGAAGGAAAGAAACAAATGCCCTGTAGAAAACACAATAGGCTCCTAAAGTGGTGTAAAAAGTATAAAATCACGGTATGGCCATCTGTCACCCAACACTGTGCCTCTGATATGTAACCTGTTTTGTACCTACTCTGTCCACGTGATTCCATCAAAATCATACCCAGCTTGACCTAGAGGCACTGAGCAATTCTATTTGATATTTAGCTTCTTGAAGATTCACTCTGCTTGAAGACAGAAACCATCCTTCAATACCAAAGTAAACAGAGCCCATTCTCTGAGACTTATCATCCTTCTGATAGGACGGCTGCTTAAATTTAAAAGAACGAGTTGGGATGAGGTGAGGTGAGGCGGATCAAGGTCCCAGCCAAAACGGAGCGCACAGATCTAGAGTGTGGAGATGGTTCCCGTCTTTACAGTGGGCTGAACCCAAACCCTAGATCAAAAAGTTCATTCTGCTCATTTGTCATTTTCTTATTCCCAACTCTGTGCCTTTTCCTATGCAGCCCATGAGAGCATAGGTGTCGGGGAGCTGGCACGTGGAGAGCTGCAGGAGACAGGGAGATGGGGGAAGATTTTAGACTAACAGCATTCAAGTAAAAATTCTAACCTGACATCATTCAGTGTCACAGCCCGGCATCTGTTAGCACTCTGCTTGTTTCCTGCTTTGATCTTCCCATCGCTGCAGGGTACTGCTTTCCAACAGCGAGTTGGGAAAATAAAAACCCTCACCCCAAAGAAAAGTATCTAACCCTTGAAACAACAGCAGCAGCTTTTTGGTTTACTGTAAAAACCGGATAGATGCATAACACCATAGTAAGGTCTGTTTCGATGTAATGGGCCAGATTCTACACTAACGTTATACTTGTGCAAATCCCAACTGATATACACAACCACTCCGTGAAGTATAAAACTCCAGCTTTACATTAATGTACTGGAGCTGAGAGCACAATACAGCCCTATCTACTCTGTGTCAAAAGTGGTGATTAGGTGTAAAAAAAGTGCAAAGATCACATAAAGAGATCACAGTTCAAATGTTTAAATGAAACAGCATAGTACAATTACTGACAGAACTAGACTTTTAATATAATCAGGATCATTTCACCCTAAAGTCCTGGAGACTTCCCCTATATATTGACAAGGAGAGTTAGGAAAAGATAATATTTCAGAGGTTTTTAATGTTTTCATACCTTGGAGCTGAAAACTGTAATGCTGAAATTTTGGCTAATGGTTCATAAATTCCAAATGAAAGGCTTCCAGAGGTCACACAAAGTACAACCACCTCCTCCAAAAAATTGAGTCAAAACAGCTTCCACAAGTTCTGCTGAGCACACGGGGTAGGCGCCGGCAAACATGGAACAACAATAGACACCAGTCATCTGTCATTCTATTTCCACCATGCAGGCAATCTGATCCTAAAAATCTGATCACATTAGATAACATTAATTTGCCCCACTGCTTTCACTACAGGTAGCTTCTGCTGATTACACTGATGCCCATTAGTAACTGATAAATGCGATCAGCAACGTTTGTCCACTAAGAAATTAAACCTGAAGCTTATTTCATGTTGATTATTAACTCTTCTGCACTCATGAATTGAATTTCCCAAAGCTGGAAGTTAAGACAACATGATATAATTCAGAGACAATCATTCTTATCCACAAACTAGACAAAGCCCTTAAAGGCCCGAATACAAATGAAAATTATTATTGAATTATTTAATTTATGTATCATATTTCTTCTTTATTCCATCCCACTTCATATTGCCTCCAGTCCTCTTAAGTTATTACTAAATGGAAATAAAAAATCCATATGGATTCCATGCCTGTTTTCTTACTTCAACATTTAAAATATGCAAGCAACTTCATTATGAAGGAACTGAATACAATTATACCTTCCAGCTATATTGGAAGGACAGTTGTTATGGGTTTGCCAGGGGGAAATTCCATCTCATCAAGAATTTGCATTCTGGTAAGTGTCGTATTTAATAACTTTGCCGGAGACCGTGTTTTGTGAGGTGCTATAAAACTAGAGAATGAGGAGTTAATGCACTGAAGCACTGTTGTTCCACTGATTACAGGTTAAATTACTAAAAAGGGGATGATGGAATGACTTTTACTAGATGCACTAGGAACCAACTCAGACAACATGTTTCTTAAACCGAATTTTTAGCCAAAGCCTACCAGGTCTCCACTTTTCATGCACCCAAACTAGTGTAGGTATAGGCTGCTTGCGTACCTTAACATTTGTAACATCTTGCATATGCCATGTCAGAATGTGTGTCTGCAAAAACCATGTGTCCCCATGGGTTTTGAGTGTGCAAATTCTAAGCACTTGCGTGTGCATAAGTCTTCAAGGGTGTACACTGCAAATGCACTTTGCATGTGCAAACTCCAAAATGTACAAGCTCACAAGTTTAGGGCAGGGATTGAAAACTTTTCCCTGAGAGAAATTAATTAAGTTGGTTTCATTTGTTAACAAGCTCTAGATCAGTTTTGTGGATTTCCCCTCAAATCTACTTTGTTAAATAGGGAGGGGAAAACATTCGGGAGGGTGGGGAGTAGAATTTTACAGTTTTTCTGCTTATTGAAAATAATAGCAAAACCTTTAATGTATGACGACATACTGCTAAGGATTTGCCCCTGCCCAGGTAAATAAAGCATGGCTGTTTGAAAGGTGGCAAAAAGAAACACAAAGGCAAGTCTTATAAGGGGTGGTGCAATTTCTGACTTCATTTTTGCACCAATGGGTGCACCTTCAAAAGCACCCAAGTCCCAATTTCAAAGTGACTTACACACCTTTGTCACAGTCCGATTGACTTAGAGACAGAGTGCTGGGACCCAGCACGCCCATCACTGCAACTCCAGTGCGCTGCCCTGGAGCACACCTGACTACAGGAACTGCGCCTGGAGAGAGTTAAAGGCTAGTGAACTCATTCACCTGGATAATACAGAAAGCACAGGAAGGAAGCATGGAGACAGGAAGACAGGCTGGTTGAGTCAGAGCCACAAGAGAGCTCTCTCCCCTCTGACTCAGGCATTGAGGGCACCATGGTACTGTTGGAATGAGGTTGCACAGACGGTAAAGATGGTGGGAAAGAACGTCACAAGGTGCTTCACCAGAAAAAGGTCTCAGAGCTGTTTGTGAGCCAGAAAGTAGGCAAGAGCGAGTCTGCCCTGCCATGCAGATTAGCATCCTTAGCACTTAAGTCACTTTTGAAAATAGGATTTATGTGCTTTAGAAAATGTTACCCCAATTGCAGGTCAGAGGGCTCTGACCACCTGATTCACATCCACGTGTGCTGAAACGGCTGTAGGGTCTCGGTTCCGACGTGACAGGCAAGTGCAGAAGGAAGCCACACTTTTAGAAAATGAGCTCCACCTTCCCTGCCTCCGCCCCCAGTGGCATATAGTATTGAAATGCCAGCAGCCAGGGCCAATGTCCATAAAGTACATCTGAGCAGAAAGGTTTCCCACGGTTCAGCACTGTAAGCAGGCTGGGCAGTGAGGAGAGTTGTGAGTACAACACACAACTCCATCTCTCCTTTACTCTCTTTTTTTCCTTTCCAGTTGATTTAATTTACCAAACTCTGGAACGGGAACACAGACCATTCCTCCTTACCAATTCTAGATCATCCCCGGCCTATAGCACGTGCCCCTGTGCTTTGTTCAAGTTTAAATGTCTCAAGCGGTAGAGATGAAATGTAGGTAGACAAACAGAACAGAATTTGGAATTACTTTTATATGTGAATCTAAATAAATATCTATTCACTGTGTTGTGAACAAGTTTCTGAAGCACATCTGCCTGATTTATTAGAGAATTGACGTAAGATCTTTAAGTGAGTGCTATGGACTGGCTCAAGTATCTCTCTTGTGATGTCATCCATCTTGCACAATTCCATGGGTGTAACTAAATTGAAGCAAGCACCAACTCTTTAATCACAACACTGCTCTCTAAATAAATCTCATCCCTCCTCCCAGCCTGTAATTTCAAGGATGGTTGAGCACTCCACCAGTAGGTATCTGAGTCTGGTATATTAATTCAATTAAAATCCACAGTTGCACTAGAGTTGATATTAAACCAGGGGATATTTGATGGCATAAAAGATATATCTCACTGTAGGCAGAAAATCCTAATCAAACATTCAAGGCGTTTTCTAAGTATTCCCAGCACAAAGGCAATAAAAACTTCAGGTCAAGCAAGTTCGACTGCATCAGAAAAAACCTCCACTTAAAAAAGTTAAAGCCACGTGAGTTTACAGCCCTATCAGAATCCGATGGAGGATTCCAATCAAAGTCAATCAGGCTATTTCCTTGATATAAGGGGTGAAGTTCATGTCCAGCTTTCTCTCTGGGCTTGTCTTCACTACTGAGGTACGTTGACCTAAGTTATGCTACTCCAGCAACGTGAATAATGTAGCTGGAGTCGACGTAGCTTTGGTTGACTTATTGCAGTGTCTACACAGCACTGGGTCAATAGGAGAAACTCTCCCATCGACTTACCTTATGCTTCTCGTTCTGGAGTGGAGTACCAGAGTTGGCGGGGGAGCGATCTGTGGTCAATTTAGGAGGTCTTCCACTAGATCCACTAAATCACCCCCCACCCCCGGTGGATCAATCGCCACAGTGTCGATCCACGTTAAGTGTAGATATGCCCATTTGGGACCTGAAGGAACTCTATTTCGCAGGATCTCCTGTTCAGCCTACCCTATCCAGGCTAACACAGACAGGTTACAGTGATGCACATGAGCCATCCCATTCACATCCATTTATATTTGATTACTCACACTAAAAGTTGTTACCCCAAAAAGAGCTGGGGGAAAACCCCAAATGACAGGAGCAGGTCTCCCAGAACCTTGAATAGAGACACTTGTACAGGGAGCACTTCCTCATTCGTTGGGGCTCGCAGAAAAACGAGAAAGCAGAAGAGACACTGTCGGTAAGTACCAGACTCCTGACTCTTTATACACCATTACACACTCAGTTACCCACAAATAAAGCATATTCCGCACTCGTCTTCACATCATTTTTTACTCTGATATATGAATAATATGATATGCCTGCAAGCAGAGGATGGCTACAAGATTATTAAGAGATAGTAGAGATATGGTGATAATGAAGCAGAATTCTTAGGCCATAGAGAAGCCAGCTGTGTGTAATTCATTATATCATGGAATTGTCATATTGCTCAACAGAAAAAACTTGGCTTTTGGCATGCTTTAGATCAGGCCTGGTCTGCACTGAGGATCATGCTACATCTCTGGCAGAATAATGAAGTATACTTTAGAGCAGTGTTTCCCAAACTTGGGACGCCACTTGTTCAAGGAAAGCCCCTGGCGGGCCGGGCCGGTTTGTTTACCTACTGCGTTCGCAGGTTCAGCCGATCACAGCTCCCACTGGCCGCGGTTCGCCACTGCAGGCCAATGGGGGCTGCGAGAAGCGGCGGCCGGTATGTCCCTCAGCCCGCACCGCTTCCCACAGCCCCCATTGGCCTGGGTTGGTGAACCACGGCCAGTGCGAGTCGTGATTGACCAACCCTGCAGATGTGGCAGGTAAACAAACCGGCCTGGCGCACAAGGGGCTTTCCCTGAACAAGAGGCAGCCCTAGTTTGAGAACCCCTGCTTTAGAGTATCACAAATTTGTCTTTTAAATGTAACTGAACTTCAGAGACATCTGAGGAGTAAAGTGACCCAAAAGATATGGAAACAAGTAGAAAAAAAATCGCAAGAAAGGGGAGGTTGGGTGGACACTGCCATTATTAGAAGAGAAGGCTGTGGGCCAGATCCTCAGCTGGTGCAAATCAGTGCAGCTCCAGACTGCTACCAGCTGAGCATGTGGCCCTACAGTCTCGTCCGCAATAAAATACGATGATGCATTGCAAACCACTGACAGGTGTCAGGTGGAAGGGAAAGCAGAAGGGATGAGTTTGTCGATTTTCCACATACGATCCAAGCAGGTAAGCTGTTTTTCACTGTTTTACATCACCCTATGTCAAGTGACTGGCCCCGAGACATTTTCTTCATGCAGAAATACAGTAGATACTATACAAGAGTATGTAGGTCTTCTAATGGCAACTGGCACTGATTCCTTAGGGCCACAGGTTATCTGTTCATTTTACTGTGTTATATTAAGATCAATATGCCTATAGCCATCATAAATACTGAAATGTATTGTGCTAATGAGCAACCATCAGGATACCGTAAGCAGTGAAGCAGAAGACAATTACAAATGTACTCACTGCAAATCTCTTTGTCAGCACCACCTCCTCCCACCCAGAAGAAGAATATGCAGTGAGGAAGCTGGACCACGTGGCCCTGGAAATAAACCAAGTCTTTGTGGTCTAATAGCCTCTATAAATACAGCAAAGTATGGTAAATACATCTGTGATCATGTCAGATATTCCAGCACCTTAGGAAGATTGGCCTAGTATGGAAATCTGAAAATGATCTCACTAAAGGAGCTAGAATGGTACTTGCTAAATAGGTTCTGCTTGCATATTTAGAATATAGAATTATAGAGCAGCGTTTCACTGGAGAATCTGCTCTCCAGAACTGTCTAGGCTCAACCTCTGCTAGTAGAATATTGGATGATTTACTCTAAATCACAAGTTCGGTTACAAGGACAAGTTCTTTGTGTTGCTGCACAAATCAGGACATTTGAAAACCAAGACGTTTTTCCCATCCTTATGTCCAATAAAGAAATCTACAATGCCAGTTCCGCTGTCTTTATCAGTGTCACTGAGCCGGAAGCTGAATGCTTCTGCATTGCCAGTAATCCCAAAATGTATGATATCGTGTAACATTACAGATCACGCATGTGTGCTATCATAGCACGCCTCTTATATCCTACTGGGATTCATTTATTTACCATTCTTATTTAGCTACGCAGCACCATAGCTGTGCATTGCACTTTAGAGACAACAGAAAGAAGGCCTACGAGATGATGCTATAAATTAAACTTGGGGAGGAAATGCAGTGAACAATGTGTACAGTGAGGCAGTATGTTAGGCTTACATGCTGTTTGATGACTGTCTGGTGCCGCAGTCAGGTTTAAATGACAACTCAGTGATGCTTTCCTTCCAAACCTCACTTCTCATGGGAAACAAACATTAAAACAAAAACCATCAAAAGGCTCTGTAGCATGAGGAGGAACGTGTCTGTGCATGTGTAGAGATGAGGTCAGAGAAGCACAGACAGATTTCTTTAGCCTGGGTCTATGCTGCATACCATCTCCTCTTCCAGTAGACTTTGGGGCAGATGTTTCAGGAGTGTAAAAGTTCTCAAATCTTAACCAAAGAACAAAGCTGCATTCTGTACTGAGCCCAGTGAAAGTCAGTGTCACTCCACAAACCCTTCAGTTCCTGCCAAAAAAATCAATAAGTCCCATTTTAGTTTGAGCTGTAAGGTCTGCTTCTTTTCACCTTTGAAGTGGCTGCTGCTGAGTTTGAGCTAAAGAAGCTCGTATGTCAAAGAACTTGTGTGTTTAAGAATAGAAAGTCCTAATTTTAAAAAAATCCCTATTGAATTTTTTGAGTTCAGAGTGGCTTAAACCGAAGACATGGTCATTTCACAGACAGAGCCCTGAGCTTCATTCCAAGTGTACCAGAACTAACAGGTTTTTAAAGTCATTGAAAATATCTAGGTTAAAAACGGAACCTGCACTTACTCTGTAAGGATGCAAACCAGTGCTCCCCGGGAGTTTTCCCATTAACACCACTGGGGGGTGGCCATCAATCTCTCAAATCCCACAAACACACACACAAGCATTTTAAATCCCCGTTAAGAGAGGAATGCTCGTTCCAGGTCAGGCAGTGGCTGGAGAGAACCACATTTCCCTGCTGCGGGAGGCACTCGATCTTTGCCTGGTGTCGGACAATGCACCCATGAGGGCTCTATTCTCTCCCACCAGCCACGTTGCCTTTAGTGCATTAGACCTCCTGAGCTCACCCCCTGCCCTGACATGCCCAGTGAAGGGATTACAACGAGCAATAGCCAGACCCATTTCTTAAAGATCCCGCTGCTAAATTCATAAGACACCCAGGTACTGTGTGTTATTTTTATTGTAAATAAATAAGAAAGCCCATTATGTTACTTTGGTTCTTTTTGTTTCTGTCATGAGAGCCTAAATAATAAGCCCGCGGTTAGAAACAAGCCACTGGGGACCGACAGAGTGCATTCATTGTAATTACAGGAGCCTCTTAATTAATTTCTGACAGGAATTTAAAAAACCCACTCAGGCTAGCCCTGCTCTCCCCACCCCCAGCTCCCTGTCTTAGCCTTATTTAAAGAGCCCATTGTCTGCAACACAAGCTTTCAACTCCCTTCTTTCCGGCTCTCTTCACTGACAGGGACTACAATACTATTGTGAGCAGCACCGGGTGGCACACCGCCAGCCTAGCCTCCGGTGAGCAAGCCCCTCCAAGTCCATCACTGTTCATTAGTCTGATCTGCAGTAAGGATAAGGCTGTGACAATAAGCTGCTAAATCAATATACTTGCAAGTATAATCTGCCGCAGGCAGGGGCAGCTCTACCAATTTTGCCTCCCCAAGCAGTCGCTGCCGATTTGCCGTCACCACAACACTGGCAGAGCTGCCCCCGACTTGCCGAGGTGGGACACAGTCTGCCGCCCCATGCTGACTGCCGCCCCGAGCACCTGCTTGGCAAGCTGGTGCCTGGAGCCAGCCCTGCCTGCAGGGGAAGGAAAGTAAGTGGAGCTGGTGACACTAACAGGTGATGCCGAGAAAAGGGTCCTGGCCTCCAAAGTTTAGCGAGGTGAGGCCCTAAAGGTCAGTGGCGGAGTCAGCTTAGAGTGGCGTTCAAATGTTCAGTGGCTTATCAAAGGCTTATCCCTGACTCAGCTGTTCAGGCCAGACGGGAGCACTGTGATCAGAGCCTGGGTAACGCAAGAGCTCAGGCTATCGAACGGCCCCCCGTGACCCCTGCATGGAGCTCAGTCACTGAACCAGAGCAGATCTTTCAGATACACGTCCAGGCTTGACTGAAAAACTCCCAGTTCTGGGAGGATTTACCATGTCCCAGGGAACCTATTCCAAGGTTGACTAACTTCATGGTTAAATAACTAAACTCCTCTCTCTCGTGAAAGCCCACGACACACACTCACCCTGCCCCCGGTTGTCATCCCTTTGTGACTGAAACTCTGCTCAGCCTTGCTGTACCCTGCTTAACAGCTGGTCTGTTCCACCCCAGATGTAGGTGCATGGCAACGTTGGGTGCAGTGACCACTATGGCCAAGGGGCATCCTCTTTCCTCCAGTATTAGGGTGTCATTTTCAGGAGTCAAGTAGGCAGCCCACAGCCCACTCTGTGTCTTCTGGGGATAGTTGGTGGCCCTGCTGCTACTCCTCACTTCTCATGTCTTTGGGGGTGGGGCATCTTCCCTTTTCCACCCTATTTCTGATGCTCTCAGGACTGTTCCTCTCTTTCCCCACTTCTGGAGCCCCCCAGAAAGTGGCCTGCATTCCAAACGTGAACAGTACTGTCACTCATTTAATATTCCAACCTTTGGCACTGCTGGTTACATGGCAATGGCCCCCAGTCTCTGCAGCTGGTGGCCACCCCAGCTTTATTAGTTTTCTATTTCCAGTTCCACCAGTGGGACATCTCACACGTTTGAACCTCACGGTTCTGGGCTCTGATCTCTTGCTGTTCATCATCTCAAACACAGCAGTAGGTGTTAAAAAAAAAAGATGACAGATTCTCCCCCATTCTCCTGTTGATTAACCAAAAGTAATTTTTTAAGCCTCATGTAATTTATATATTAAAAAAACAGAGTCGGTAGATATTCCATTTATCACTATTATAAAGGACACTAAACACTGCGATGAAAAGAAAGAAACTAATTACAAGTTAGAGGCTGCAATAACTCTCTCTGTAATTGTGACAAAAAATTTAAATTAACATTTCTGTCACCAAGAGAACTTTGATTAATTTTACAATGGGAGATGCTATCGCCTAGTATTGGAGGGTAAGGACACTTTACTACGGTATCTGCAATTTAGACATGGATCATTTCTTTAAGACTCAAAATGTGCCTTCAAGGCACCTTCACACTTTATTAACAGCTCAATCAGTGCCACGGTGAAAATAGTTAGCCAAAAAGCCATGTAGTAAATAGATCTGGACTAGCAAACCATGTGAAAAAAATACATGATGGGGCTCTCTGACTCCCTAATAGAAACAGACTGTATTTTCACTTGTACACAGTAAACTGGTAGCCCACTGTTGGCTGGGCTGTTTAGTCCCCAGGGAAACAAAAACAAGTATCCGATGCTGCAGTGTCATTTATGTTGTTTTCTGTTTTAAAGCCCTCGCTTTGCTAGAAAAGTGGAGCGCGAAGGTGATGGATGGAGAGGTTGAATCGCTATTACAGGAGTGCTTTTTAGCTAGAAGCCGCAACAGAGTTTGGGGCCCCATTGTGCTAGGCGCTGTACAAAACATATAGCCAGAGACAGAGATATTAACATCTAAATAGGCAAGACAAAGGCTGGCAGAGAGGAAATATTGTCCTCATTTAACAGATGGGAAACTGAGGCACAAAGATTAAGGACACTCATGTGCTTAAGTGACTTGCCCAAAGCATCTCTGCTATTGAACCCATGTCTGAGTCATCACAAGCCAGGCCTTTAAACCCAAGACCATTCTTCCCCTGGACCAGTCCAGGAGAGGGGGAATTGGGCTCCGACCTACTTTGACTCCTTGAGAGACTTGTGTTCAAATCCCACTGGCTGTACACCACAGGTGTAATGGGTTTGTGGTCTCAGCTGAGTCTGCTAGAATTTCTCTCCACTAAGAGCAACCCAGATTAGCAGCCCATCTTCACCACAGGTCAGAATGCACCTGTAAGGCTTTGTACCACATTGTGGGCAGCACAGACTGGCCCTACCTCACGCAACCCTAGGAGAGATGGTTCTGAATAAGCATTATCTCCCCCCAGTTTCCCTAGGGCATCTGGGGGGCAGCATGGTGCACCAGCAGTTAGGATGCAGCTGGATGCGTCTCTCTGTGACTGGCCTGCTCTGGTGCAGAGCGTGGGTGGGCTAAGGCACAAGCCTCCTGACCACCCTCTTTGGGACAATATGCCATTGGAGGCAAACAGTACCGGAGCTCCCCTGGATGGAGAGACTGTGATGGTCCCTGGTGCATGTTCATTGCGTTTTACCCTCCACCATAGCTCTCCCTAGCCACACAAGAACTCAGGGACAGACTGGCTCCACAAGGCATGGGGATGGAACAGCAGGGGCTTGCCCATTAAAAACAAGTGGCCCAACCCTGTAATCCTTCCTCAAGTAAGAAGTCTGATGACAGTCAAAGGGACCACTCATGTTATTAAGGATTCCTCCTGTAAGTAAGTTTTGCGACATCAGATGCAAAGCCAAGTAAGCGCGGCCAGTTTCTTGTTGCATTACTTAGTGAAGGCTATTCGTTTCTTCCCTTCAAAAACACTGTGAATGATGAAAATCTGAAAAAGCCCCTAATGAATCTATTGGATTTGCAGCAATCAATACCATCAGCTTATGGAGGAAAGGAAAGAGAGAGTTCCCTGTCTGTACTCCACTCTCTACAGCCAACAAGGTTGGATCCAGCATGGATCAATGAGCCATTCATTAGGGTAAGTGACCCTGCAAGAATAGCATGCATTTCTCTCCACCAAGATCAAATAGAACTGCTTGGTAAATTACACAACAAGATTACACTTGAAATCTTTCTTGAGAGAAGGCTTGAGATCTTGAAGGTAGTTTTCACACAACAGCACCAAGTCAATCCATGCAATGGCAGCCCACAGACTGTAGGGAGCCCTGGAGAATCTGTCTACACTGCACTACTCCCAGGACAGTGGAATCTGGGCTTGTCAGCTCTGTTTCCAGACCTGTGCTTCAGTGCCCACACTGGATTGTAAGCCTGGGTTTCACAGCTGTGGTAACATGTCCATACTGGGCTATGCAGACCTTCCTACTTGGGTCTGCAGCTTGTCCTGCATCCACACTGCAAGATGACAGTGCTTGGACCAGAGTGACAATGAGGCTAGGCTCCCGCCAGCAGGAACTCTCTGCTAGTGCAGTGCAGCTGCACACCACCGCGACATCAGAACATGAGAATGGCCATACGGGGTCAGAGCAAAGGTCCATCTAGCCCGGTATCCTGTCTTCTGACAGTGGCCAATGCCAGGTGCCCCAGAGGAATGAACAGAACAGGTAAGCATCCAGTGATCCATCCCCTGTTGCCCATTCCCAGCTTCTGGCAAACAGAGGCTAGAGACAGAATCCCTACTGCCCATCCTGGCTAATAGCCATTGATGGATCTATCCTCCATGAATGTATCTAGTTCTTTTTGAACCCTGTTATAGTTTGGCCTTCACAACATCCTCTGGCAAGGAGTTCCACAGGTTGACTGCGCATTGTGTGAAAAAATACTTCCTTTTGTTTGTTTTAAACCTGCTGCCTATTAATTTCATTTGGTGGCCCCTAGCTCTTGTGTTGTAAGGAGTAAAGAACACTTCCTAATTTATTTTCTCCACACCAGTCATGATTTTATAGACCTCTATCATATCCCCCCTTAATCTTTTCCAAGCTGAAAAGTCCCACTCTTGTTAATCTCTCCTCATACATAAGCTGTTCCATATCCCTAATAATTTTTGTTGCCTTTTTCTGAAACTTTTCCAGTTCCAGTTTCAATTGAGATGTGGTGACCACATCTGCATGCAGTATTCAAGATGTGGGTGTACTATGGATTTATCTCGAGGCAATATGATATTTTTGGTCTTATTGTCTATCCCTTTCTTAATGATGCCCAACATTCTGTTCTCTTTTTTGACTGCTGCTGCACATTGAGTGGATGTTTCCAGAGAACTATCCACAATGACTCCAAGATCTCTTTCTTGAGTGGTAGCAGCTAATTTAGACCCCATCATTCTATATGTATAGTTGGAATTATGTTTTCCAATGTGCATTACTTTGCATTTATCAACACTGAATTTCATCTGCCATTTTGTTGTCCAGTCACCCAGTTTTGAGAGATCCTTTTGTAGCTCTTTGCACTCTGCCTGGGACTTAACTATCTTGAGTAGTTTTACATCATCTGCAAATTTTGCCACCTCATTATTTACCCCTTTTTCCAGATCATTTATGAATATGCTGAATAGGACTGGGCCCAGTACAGACCCCTGGGGGACACCACTATTTACCTCTCTCCATTCTGAGCACTGACCATTTATTCCTACCCTTTGTTTCCTATCTTTTAACCAGTTACCAATCCATGAGAGAACCTTCCCTCTTATCCTATGACAGCTTACTTTTCTTAGGAGCCTTTGGTGAGGGACCTTGTCAAAGGCTTTCTGAAAATCTAAACATACTATATCCACTGGATCCCCCTTGTCCATGCTTGTTGACCCCCTCAAAGTATTCTAGTAGATTGGTGAGGCATGATTTCCCTTTACAAAAACCATGTTGGCTATTCCCCAAAAAAATATGTTCATCTATGTGTCTGACAGTTCTGTTCTTTATTATAGTTTCAACCAATTTGCCCGGTACTGAAGTCAGGCTTACCACCCTGTAATTGCCAGGGTCACCTCTGGAGCCCTTTTTAAAAATTGGTGTCACATTAGCTATCCTCCAGCCATTTGATACAGATCTGATTTAAATGATAGGTTACAGACTACAGTTAGTAGTCCTGCAATTTCACATCTGAGTTCCTTCAGAACTCTTGGGTGATACCATATGGTCCTGCTGACTTATTACTGTTTAATTTAGCAATTTGTCCTCTATTGACACCTCAATCTGGGACAGTTCCTCAGATTTGTCACCTAAAAAGAATGGCTAAGGTTTAGGAATCTCCCTCACATCCTCAACCGTGAAGACCAATGCAAAGAATTCATTTAGTTTCTCCACAATGGCCTTATTGTCCTTGAGTGCTCCTTTCGCATCTCAATCGTCCAGTGGCCCACTGGTTGTTTAGCAGCTTCCTGCTTTTGATGTGCTTTACAAATATTTTGCTACTACTTTTTGAGTCTTTGGCTAGCTGTTCTTCAGATTCTTTTTTGGCCTTCCTAATTATATTTTTACACTTCATTTGCCAGAGTTTATGCTCCTTTCTATTTTCCTCATTAGGGTTTAAAGAATGCCTTTTTGCCTCTCACTGCTTCTTCTACCTTGTTGTTTAGTCACGGTGGCTCTTTTTTGGTTCTCTTACTATGTTTTTAATTTGGAGTATACATTTAAGTTTAGCCTCTATTATAGTGTCTTAAAAAAGTTTCCATGCGACTTGCAGGGCTTTCACTTTCGGCGCTGTGTCTTTTAATGTCTGTTTCACTAACCTCCCCATTTTTGTGTGGTTCCCCTTTCTGAAGTTAAATGCTACAGTGTTGGGCTGCTGTGGTGTTTTCCCCTCCACAGGGATGTTAAATTTAATTATATTATGGTCACTATTTCCAAGCGGTCCAGCTATAGTCTCCTCTTGGACCTTATCCTGTGCTCCACTTAGGACTAAATCAAGAATGGCCTCTCCTCTGGTGGGTCCCAGGACCAGCTGCTCCAACAAGCAGTCATTTAAGGTGGCAAGAAACTTCATCTCTGCATCCCGTCTTGAGGTGACATGTACCCAGTCAATATGGGGAGAGTTGAAATCCCCCATTATTACTGAGTTTTTTATTTTAATAGCCTCTCTAATCTCTCTGAGCATTTCATAGTTGCTATCACCATCCTGGTCAGGAGGTCTGTAATAGATCCCTACTGTTAAATTCTTATTATTCAAGCATGGAATCTCTATCCATAGAGATTCTATGGTACAGTTTGGCTCATTTAAGATTTTTACTTCATTGGATTCTACGCTTTCTTTCACATCTAGCACCCCTCCCCCACCAGCACGACCCATTCTGTCCTTCCTTTGTACCCTGGTATTCCTGCATGGGCTGGAGTACATGCTATAAGATCCAGCTTTGAAGCTACGAATTGCAGGGCACAGCTACACGTTCTGAGGCTCCTACAAAACCCAAGAATTGAGCTGCATGTTCCTGAGCTCTCTATGCTGGCACCTTATCTGCCCACTAAAGATTTGCATATACACAGGTACGGGCCACTACTTTAACAGTCAAATCCTGTGACTGCGCAAATGCACCACGCGAATTGTACCAGCTCTGGCATTCTGGCTGGAGCCAGCAGACTGGTCTCGTGAGCCCACTGAAGGGCTGCACCACTTCTCCTCCTCTACTGCAGCCTAAAAGGGACGGGTTTTCAGTCCTCGACTTTGTGTTTGGCTGGATAGGCTACAAGGAAATGTCCACTTCATAGCACTAGTTCAAGAGCAGGGGGCGATAGCCCAAGGGGCTAGGTCCTTAGAGGAGGAGATACGTACCAGGTAGGGCTCAGCTTCAGTTAATTCTGCTACTCCTGTGTTTTCATGGAAGTGTTGGCTCTTCGTATTTTTATTCTTTGTTTTTCAAGCCTGTTTCTGCTTACCGGTTTCTACTTTTACAGCCTTTTAAACAGCCCAGCAACAGTACGAGACACTCACCTTAAATCTGATTTTTTTTCTGTTCAAACCTACTTTCAAAGCTATAAGGACATAAAGAAAGGAAGAGGCAGTGTTGTGTGACCAGCTGGGAAGCCCACTACTCAGTATAGAAACAGGGATCTGGGAGATGATTTTTTTACCCTGAAATTTTTTTTAATCCTTAAAAAGGGTGGGGGAGGTTAGCTTGGTAGCAGTGAAATAATATTTTCTCATCTCATAAAAAGGTCCACCAACCTGGAAGGGGATCAGGGCTGTTACAGTCTTTGTTTATGCATATTTGTTGCCAGCAGTTCTTCAGCTATTAAGAGTGCTCATCCAGGAAAAGCAAGGGCGACAGCTTAGCTAATGCAGTAGCATTTGGATGCATCATTGTAACACTTGACAACTGGTACCTAAAGGACACTTGTCTAACACTGGCATTGATTTTGTTCCCGCAGCGGGTGTAATTTAATGTGATGTTACTAAGTGACAAGGGTAATGTGAGACCCGCATTACAGACTGGTTTAAACAACGAGAAAGCTCAAGCTGCCACTTTTCAGCTTCACTAGGCTTTGGATCAGGCCCTAAATCTGCACTGTATGAAGCTTGAAATAGAGGCGCTTATGAAAAAAGAAAAGGAGGACTTGTGGCACCTTAGAAGACTAACAAATTTATTTGAGCATAAGCTTTCATGAGCTACAGCTCACTTCATCAAATGCATTCAGTGGAAAATACAGTGGGGAGATTTATATACACAGAGAACATGAAACAATGGATGTTACCATACACACTGTAAGGAGAGTGATCAGGTAAGGTGTGCATTGTGGGGGACTGTTGAACTGGTAGAGAATTGTGTTCCTGAAACTTCAGGGTGGATTCACGCCTCTTTGTGGGTATTATTATAAGTGTTGAGAAAGGCTTAGCTGCCTTCTGAAAGCCTGCTGGAAAAGAAAGATATGGAAAGTAAGAAAGATACATGTAAGAGGATAATACAGTCATGTGAGTACCTACTCTAGTTTGAGTTGTGGTTGACAACAAAACAGGACCATCCCACAGAGAACAGCACTGTGCATAATTGTGGATGAAGTAGAACACAGTATCTGCTGACTTGAGCTATTGAAAGTACTCTGTGTCACCAGGAAAGCTGCTGTTGTGAGCCAACTAAGAATATCTTCTCCCTGAAATTACTACTTGAGCTTTGTATTTACTGCTGTCTCTTTGGGACAGGCATCAGGTGGCAGTCTTCAGTGAGAACTAACTCCCTATTAGGTGGCGATAAACCTCCTTCTAAGACATTCCACCATTGCCTTTATTATCTACTTGGACAGCACCAGATAGCATACAAAATTTCCAGTCATCTGCAGCAAACAAAAGCAGAGAGTCCTGGTAACCCATTACATCCATCACAGAATCCCATTCCAACGATACACCTCACAGGAGTAGTGTAGGTTGCAATAAAGCAAGGACTCCGAGATGATTAATAGTTGAATAGTGTCTTTCTTCAGCATAATCACAGAATTAGAGAAATGTAATGACACAAAGACTCTCACTTTGCTGCAACTGGCTTTTCTGGCTCCTGTCTTAGAACCTTTCCTCTGACTTCCTTTTATCTCCTGGTGTTTCCCTTAAACATTTCCCTCCTGAAATGGAAGTGCAGCTCTGCAATAGCTATGTGCCATTCTGCTTAGGCTGGGGAACCAACTTACTTCCTCTTGTAACAATAGTTATTCACCGCATGTATATAACAGACATAGAGAAGCAAAACTTGGTTGTGTATTTGACAGATTAAACATTGCCTTGAGCTGCAGTTCTTCAGTAGAGTTAACAAAAAACAAAAAACCGAACCCAACTTCCACTAGAAAAAACAGACATTTACAATTAGTGATTGTCTGCAAAGCGACTGCTTGTCTACCGATGTTCTTTTTGGAGTGCCTCAGAAAGTGTCACTTGTTAAGCCCAATGATATCTGTCTCGTCTCCTCTGCTGATATTCAAAAGTGAGAGCTGGCACACAACAGCCCAGGTGTCCCATATGGACAAACTTCACGTAGAACAAGAAAGACTCCTGACAGATGCCAAGCATAGAAGGTTCCGGTCACTCAGGATGCATTAAGATTGTGTTTCGATATTCTTGATTTCAGTACAACTGTATGATTTTTATTATGCCTCACAGGCCCAACAGACTAATCCTGAGTCATGGGAACACAGGAAAGAAGAGAGAGCAGATGCAACTCTCCAGCATACGAAGACTAAAGAGGAAAGTACATCGGATTTTTTCTGACAATTCTAGAAACTTTCAGGAATTTTGTGAATCACTATCCATGTAACCCAGCAGCGCACTACACCCAAAACACTGATGCTTCCTGCCAAAGGAGCTAGACTTTTCAGATGGCTATTATCTAGTTCTAAGGATAAACGACATCATACACACAATATCTGGCTCCGCTATTAAATGTTTCCTTCTTCCAGCATCCTGTCACAGGGCAACTGGCCCTTTTAAGAGGGAGTGAGGTCAACTGCACCTTGGCTGATTAGCTGCTGCCTACCTGGGCTTCAGGGAAGGCACCTGGGCCTCACAGAAGGCCTGAAGACAGGATGAAAGTTCTGAGTCCAAAAGGGAAGACACCTACAAGGAAAGCCTGTGGAGACGGCCATGCTCCAGGTAAGAGGTGCTGGGAGGATGGGAAGACAGACCTTTGGGAAGGTGGATCTTGGCCCAGAAGAAAATGGAATAAGGACTTTCAAAGTAGAACTCAAACTTACAAAGAGTTTGTGCAGGACTTAGTAAACTGGATGTCAGAAAGAGAATGTTTTGAACCTGGACTGTGTGGACTTTAAGGGGCCCTGGGTGAAGGCAGGCCCTGGTGGCCAGCAGAGGGTACTATAGGGCAGTCTTGTGCTTTGACACTCCCAAGAAGAGATAGGTTTCAGAGTAACAGCCGTGTTAGTCTGTATTCGCAAAAAGAAAAGGAGTACTTGTGGCACCTTAGAGACTAACCAATTTATTTGAGCATGAGCTTTCGTGAGCTATAGCTCACTTCATCAGATGCATACCGTGGAAACTGCAGCAGACTTTATATATACACAGAGAATATGAAACAATACCTCCTCCCACCCCACTGTCCTGCTGGTAATAGCTTATCTAAAGTGATCAACAGGTTAGGCCATTTCCAGCACAAATCCAGGTTTTCTCACCCTCCACCCCCCCACACAAATTCACTCTCCTGCTGGTGATAGCCCATCCAAAGTGACAACTCTTTACACAATGTGCATGATAATCAAGTTAGGCCATTTCCTGCACAAATCCAGGTTCTCTCACTCCCTCACCCCCCTCCAAAAACCCACCCCCATACACACACAGACTCACTCTCCTGCTGGTAATAGCTCATCCAAACTGACCACTCTCCAAGTTTAAATCCAAGTTAAACCAGAACATCTGGGGGGGGGGTAGGAAAAAACAAGAGGAAATAGGCTACCTTGCATAATGACTTAGCCACTCCCAGTCTCTACTTAAGCCTAAATTAATAGTATCCAATTTGCAAATGAATTCCAATTCAGCAGTTTCTTGCTGGAGTCTGGATTGGAAGTTTTTTTGTTTTAAGATAGCGACCTTCATGTCTGTGATTGCGTGACCAGAGAGATTGAAGTGTTCTCTGACTGGTTTATGAATGTTATAATTCTTGACATCTGATTTGTGTCCATTTATTCTTTTACGTAGAGACTGTCCAGTTTGACCAATGTACATGGCAGAGGGGCATTGCTGGCACAGGATGGCATATATCACATTGGTGGATGTGCAGGTGAACGAGCCTCTGATAGTGTGGCTGATGTTATTAGGCCCTGTGATGGTGTCCCCTGAATAGATATGTGGGCACAATTGGCAACGGGCTTTGTTGCAAGGATAAGTTCCTAGGTTAGTGGTTCTGTTGTGTGGTATGTGGTTGTTGGTGAGTATTTGCTTCAGGTTGCGGGGCTGTCTGTAGGCAAGGACTGGCCTGTCTCCCAAGATTTGTGAGAGTGTTGGGTCATCCTTTAGGATAGGTTGTAGATCCTTAATAATGCGTTGGAGGGGTTTTAGTTGGGGGCTGAAGGTGACGGCTAGTGGCGTTCTGTTATTTTCTTTGTTAGGCCTGTCCTGTAGTAGGTAACTTCTGGGAACTCTTCTGGCTCTATCAATCTGTTTCTTTACTTCTGCAGGTGGGTATTGTAGTTGTAAGAAAGCTTGATAGAGATCTTGTAGGTGTTTGTCTCTGTCTGAGGGGTTGGAGCAAATGCGGTTGTATCGCAGAGCTTGGCTGTAGACGATGGATCGTGTGGTGTGGTCAGGGTGAAAGCTGGAGGCATGCAGGTAGGAATAGCGGTCAGTAGGTTTCCGGTATAGGGTGGTGTTTATGTGACCATTGTTTATTAGCACTGTAGTGTCCAGGAAGTGGATCTCTTGTGTGGACTGGACCAGGCTGAGGTTGGTGGTGGGATGGAAATTGTTGAAATCATGGTGGAATTCCTCAAGGGCTTCTTTTCCATGGGTCCAGATGATGAAGATGTCATCAATATAGCGCAAGTAGAGTAGGGGCTTTAGGGGACGAGAGCTGAGGAAGCGTTGTTCTAAATCAGCCATAAAAATGTTGGCATACTGTGGGGCCATGCGGGTACCCATAGCAGTGCCGCTGATCTGAAGGTATACATTGTCCCCAAATGTGAAATAGTTATGGGTAAGGACAAAGTCACAAAGTTCAGCCACCAGGTTAGCCGTGACATTATCGGGGATAGTGTTCCTGACGGCTTGTAGTCCATCTTTGTGTGGAATGTTGGTGTAGAGGGCTTCTACATCCATAGTGGCCAGGATGGTGTTATCAGGAAGATCACCGATGGATTGAAGTTTCCTCAGGAAGTCAGTGGTGTCTCGAAGGTAGCTGGGAGTGCTGGTAGCGTAGGGCCTGAGGAGGGAGTCTACATAGCCAGACAATCCTGCTGTCAGGGTGCCAATGCCTGAAATGATGGGGCGCCCAGGATTTCCAGGTTTATGGATCTTGGGTAGTAGATAGAATATCCCAGGTCGGGGTTCCAGGGGTGTGTCTGTGCGGATTTGATCTTGTGCTTTTTCAGGAAGTTTCTTGAGCAAATGCTGTAGTTGCTTTTGGTAACTCTCAGTGGGATCATAGGTTAATGGCTTGTAGAAAGTGGTGTTGGAGAGCTGCCGAGCAGCTTCTTGTTCATATTCCGACCTATTCATGATGACAACAGCTTTCACCCTGACCACACCACACGATCCATCGTCTACAGCCAAGCTCTGCGATACAACCGCATTTGCTCCAACCCCTCAGACAGAGACAAACACCTACAAGATCTCTATCAAGCTTTCTTACAACTACAATACCCACCTGCAGAAGTAAAGAAACAGATTGATAGAGCCAGAAGAGTTCCCAGAAGTTACCTACTACAGGACAGGCCTAACAAAGAAAATAACAGAACGCCACTAGCCGTCACCTTCAGCCCCCAACTAAAACCCCTCCAACGCATTATTAAGGATCTACAACCTATCCTAAAGGATGACCCAACACTCTCACAAATCTTGGGAGACAGGCCAGTCCTTGCCTACAGACAGCCCCGCAACCTGAAGCAAATACTCACCAACAACCACATACCACACAACAGAACCACTAACCCAGGAACTTATCCTTGCAACAAAGCCCGTTGCCAATTGTGCCCACATATCTATTCAGGGGACACCATCACAGGGCCTAATAACATCAGCCACACTATCAGAGGCTCGTTCACCTGCACATCCACCAATGTGATATATGCCATCCTGTGCCAGCAATGCCCCTCTGCCATGTACATTGGTCAAACTGGACAGTCTCTACGTAAAAGAATAAATGGACACAAATCAGATGTCAAGAATTATAACATTCATAAACCAGTCGGAGAACACTTCAATCTCTCTGGTCACGCAATCACAGACATGAAGGTCGCTATCTTAAAACAAAAAAACTTCAAATCCAGACTCCAGCGAGAAACTGCTGAATTGGAATTCATTTGCAAATTGGATACTATTAATTTAGGCTTAAGTAGAGACTGGGAGTGGCTAAGTCATTATGCAAGGTAGCCTATTTCCTCTTGTTTTTTCCTACCCCCCCCCAGATGTTCTGGTTTAACTTGGATTTAAACTTGGAGAGTGGTCAGTTTGGATGAGCTATTACCAGCAGGAGAGTGAGTCTGTGTGTGTATGGGGGTGGGTTTTTGGAGGGGGGTGAGGGAGTGAGAGAACCTGGATTTGTGCAGGAAATGGCCTAACTTGATTATCATGCACATTGTGTAAAGAGTTGTCACTTTGGATGGGCTATCACCAGCAGGAGAGTGAATTTGTGTGGGGGGGTGGAGGGTGAGAAAACCTGGATTTGTGCTGGAAATGGCCTAACCTGTTGATCACTTTAGATAAGCTATTACCAGCAGGACAGTGGGGTGGGAGGAGGTATTGTTTCATATTCTCTGTGTATATATAAAGTCTGCTGCAGTTTCCACGGTATGCATCCGATGAAGTGAGCTATAGCTCACGAAAGCTCATGCTCAAATAAATTGGTTAGTCTCTAAGGTGCCACAAGTACTCCTTTTCTTTTTCCAAGAAGAGATAGATGGTTTGACTTGGAGGAAATAGGAGAGAATCCACTGAATCTACTGATGGAGCAGCTACTTCCAGAGAAAGAACCGACTCCTGATCAGAGAACTATGAAGTAGAACTTAAAGCTCTGTAAAACTTCAGGCCTTGGAGTGATGAGGCTCTTAAGAGGAGAAGAACAACAGCAGCAGCAACAGCTAAAAGAGTATGAGGGAAAAAATCACTGCCTGCATCACACATGAACCCGTTTTATCTCCTAACATCACTTTGCTTTTCTTTCAATGGGAGATTTTCCTGTTAAGCTGCAGAGCTCTTGGCTCCTCCCCAGCCAACACATAAGAAAGTGCAAATAACTTTATAGGAAAGCACAGCAAAGAAATCTGTTCCCCAGAAATACAATGTTTTGCATTAAAATGCATTGGCTAATTTACACTCCCTGTTGGATGTTAAAATGCAGTTGCAGACAGGCAAAGATCTAATCTGGCATCCAGCATCAGACAGCAGACTGCAAACGACTGTAGGTTTTTTATGCCGGTGCACGTGAGTCTAGCCACACTGTTTGTCAAACTAATGGGCTCAAGCTGCCTCATTTCCTGTTCTCTCTACGAGCTTTGTTGAGAGAATGAATAAGCACAAAGGGGCCCCTTTATGAAAAAGTAATCATGATAGTGTGGAAGAAATGATGCGGTGTTAGCCTATCACATGGCAAGGTACTTCATAGCCCATGGATGTTGGGACCTGGAGACACAGGCTGAAGGAGATGCTCAGACTGCAGTGGAAATAGCCAGCTAAGACTTTACCTCATGATCTAGGGTGCACTCTCCTCTCATTTCTACAGACTGGGCTCACGTCACGCAGTTGATGAGGGGGTAGTTTGAGCCGCCATCCGTTGCTAGCTGCTGCACCCCAAGGGGGATTCCCCCTATGCAAAAGCAGCCAGTGTTAGCACCATCATCTCCCCTTCGGGGTTCTGCAAGGAGATGGCGGGGACACTGGCTGAGGCTGCATATGAGAGGAATCAAATCAAAATGCATCTCCTAAGCGCCCTACCCAAACTCCTTTCCCTGCCAATACCTCACAGAACGGGTGTGTCACTGGCTGACTGTACCCGCCCCTCCAGGAGAATAGAGTTTGTGCACCTTGTGCCATGCAAGCCTCCTTCAAAATGGACTTTCCATTGGAGGCACTGCTCCCTGGCGTACCGCAGCGGAGGCCCCGAGGAAATTCAGAGCCCCGTGTAATGTGTGATATCTAACGGCCTTGTAAACAAAGGGTTGGTAATAATTTTAGATACCAGAGGTCCAGATCCTCAACAAGCATAAATGGTTAGAACCCAATAGAGTCACACCACTGTATACCAGCTGAGGATCCGGCCCATAGAATTTAACTCCAGGTTCGCCTATCTCAGCTGTACAAATTCTAATAAAAGCACCAGGCATAGCTCCTTTCACACAGAGCACCCCAGAGGGCTTTATATATATATTGAGACAAATTCAGCCTAATTTACACCCCACTGACTTCCTTTGGCGACCTCTCTCTCCTAGATCATGGGGATAGTTCAGTCCCAGAAGTTAGATCTGCCTGGGTTAAGAAACCAGGAAACAGGCATGAGCAATTCACTCAAATTAGATATACATTTACTCCTCACTTACCTGTTCTTATCTCACATTTACAGCATACATGATTGCATGATAAATAAATTAGTCCCACATCATTAGATTTTCTACCCTATTTTTCCTGTCCTAGTCCCACATGTGGACTCTGGATCTGACTGAAATATGGGAATACAACTAAAATATTATATTCATTTTGAATTGAATTAGCCAACAAAGACCACGTCCACAAATCTTTGTAACAATAAACATTTTCTACAAACTAAAACCCAGTTGCTTTAGCCTCATACACTGACCCTTGTCATTTCAGAGACAGATTGTGTTGTTTCAGATGATATTCCTGGCAGAACACATGCATAACTTTGTTTAATGTTTTGTTTTCCTTTACACTGGAATTTCCCGAGGACTGATCTGAAGACCTGTTACTACCTGAAGAAGATTGGGGAAATCGGTCTTTCATGATGTACAATAATTCCTGTGCTTTTGGTTCACTATTCCTCAATCACATTTCCCAGAGTCTTTTCTAACAAGAAAACCTGAGAATTTGCATGTCCAGGGCATGTGCTCTGTGTATAGTGTACAGCCTGTGTGTGAGAGAGAATTTGGAAGTGTCTGTAGCAAAGACAAGGAATATTATTTTGTAATATGTCTGACATTTTTGAAAGGGCAGTTGTGTTGTCAAGACCTCATAGTTGTTAAAGTTCAGTCAAATAGGCAGCAGAACCTTACAAGTTAAAACAGTAAATAATTGGAGATCAAGATAAATAGCAGGAATCATTTGAGTCAGTCTTAAGAATGAGTGAGCATCCATCTCCAATCACTCAAGATTGATAATACCAAAGGACATCATCTTGATAATCAGTTTTATCATGATGGATGGGGGGATAGTTTAATGAGTGAACATCAGGATTAGAATTTCATTAGAGAGTTTATTAGAGTTAAAAAAAACCTGCAAATGCATGTGGCAAATCTTCTGCCAGGTTGGGTGCCTTAGAAAACGCAGGCGTGAATAAGTTTCTGTCCACATGATAAATGCTGAAATATCACATACATTTGCATCAGGAGGAGTTTGAATGGAATCTACTGCAGCAAAACGTGTCTTCTGGAAAGATATTATGCTTACTACTATGTAATTTAGCAGTCATGAGAGCTGAGCTAACATAATGTAATTGTATTTTAATGTCTTCTGTGAGACTGAGAATCATTAGTCATCATCTAAGGAGACAACACAGACTGAAGTCACGTGATTATGGCAAATTTCTGGGCTTATTGTGTTCACCACCACCATTCTTTCAGTCAAATTCCATGGGATATTTCCATATTACTTCATCCTCGGGGCTTCACAACTGACTTTCCCGCTTGAGGGAAGTGTTTCAAGGCAAAATTCTCAATGTCTAAAACAAAACCAGATCCTTTTACATGGTGAGTGTCAGCTTGGCTGCCTAAAATAAGGTCACTATGTTTCTTGGGTCAGTTCCTCTGCTGGTATAATTCAGAGGCACTCCACTGAATTTAATAGAGCGGTGCCAATTAACAGCTGCTGAGGATCTGGCCCCTTTGACTGTAAAACCCTGGCATGTGTTTCATAACAAAAAAACTTAACTATGGTTTTTAAAGAGAACTTTATTTGCTTTCCATACCATTTAACACACTGGCTCTGCTCCGCCTCCTGAGGTTATTGGAGATTTGTTCAATCATTTAGTTAATTTATTTTATCATTTTACCCATTACCTTGAGCCAAGACTATGCTCTGTATGAGCAAAGAATGCTAATGAAAATTGTGACGATCCCGCTCAATAGACTGTTAGAAGCAACAGAAGGGTCCTGATTTTATTATTTTTTAAATAAACCTTAAGCAGTAATTTTTACTCAGCGGAAAGGTCGTTTGTTTTCTATTGGTAACCAAAATGCTACAGGCAACACGAGTGCTAATAACAGACATACACTGAGTGTAAACTCTCTGGTGTTAGAATAAGTGTGTGGGGCACGTGAGTGGTTCTCTGGAATGCGAATGAATTTAAATCATTTTTGCTGAAGATCTTTTTTCCCCTCCTTTCCATGTGTTAAAAACAACCCTACCTGGTCACACAAATGTGACAGTCAAACAAGAACAAGCCTTTTATCATTTCTGACGCCTAAGAATATAGCAGGGGGGAAATGTAATTAGATAGCTACCGCCTGGGAATATTTATAGAAATAAATAAAACAGACTGAGGATTTGTAATGGAAAATTTGTATTCAGTTTTTTCAAAAATTATAAGAACGTGTATCCTTGCCAAACTGTGAGTAGTTGTAGGAGCTGAGACCATGACTTGAGCGCATGCTTAACTTTAAGCACTGAAGAGACGGGAGTCGGTACTACTCACATGCTTGAAATCAGGCATGCGCTGAAGTACTTAGCTCAGTAGAAGCCCATGATCCCAAGTCTTGTGGTCTTTAATCTGGGCAAAACTGCTATTTATGAAACCAGACGGGGACTCTTCCCAGTTGCCACCAGCTCCATCTTCCATTGACTACATACAAGATACTACAACCCCTGGCCCAATTTCTCAGGAGGGCGGGGAGCAAGACGGGGACATTATGACCCCCACTAATTCCTGCCACCCATATCAAACTCCTCCCCCAGGCCACCCAGCCTCCCTTCCCCCACTCCACCAAGAGCAGACCCAGTGTCACAAGGCCTGGCCGCCTCCCCTGGGATTCGTACCAGTGTAGCAGCTGCGCCCCCCCACCCCCCACCTCTGGTTGGAAGGGGGAAGTTTGTACTCACACTGTTCTTGGGGTTACAATCTGGCCCTTTCTGTGGTCGATCAGCAAGTGCTAGCACCCCCCATAGCAGGAGGGGAAACTGACACAAAGGATTAATTAATTACGTGCCCAAGGTCACATACATCCTCTATTGCAGAGCTGCTAACAGAACGCAGATCTCTGGGCTCTCAGGCCAGCCCAGAGCCATTTTCCTCTCTTTCTCTCCCCACCATTTAGGCTAAGGCCCTAGGTATGGATGCAATGCTCATCCAGAGGAGAATATCACTCGCTGGGGATATTCTCCCAGCTGGGTTAGTAGGAGACTGCTTGACGAAGAGACATTCACAGCTAGAATAATCTAATAGCTAGAGATGTGCTGAGCGGTGTTCCCAAAAACAAAACAAAAAAATTCCATGGGCCTTACGCTCCAGAAGCACTTAGAGGCCCACAGAGATTTTACTAACAGCTGTGCCTTTTGTTAACTGCATAAACTGCCACTGTGGTTTTTACATCTTTCCTAGAGCTACAGTTCCTGAAAGCAGTGCTTACTTCGGGGACAGAAGTGCCCAGGGCACCAGTGGCCAGTGGATATGGTGATGGCAGCCTCTCTGCTAATAAGTTAAAGCTCATTCTGAATGAACCTAGCTGACTCCAGGCACCCAGGGGCTGTATTAAGGCAGGGGAGATTTTTTTTCTCCAAAATTTAAGCTAGCTTCAGACACAATATATTCAAAGAACCCACCTCTAATGGCCTGCATTATTAAAGCATTATTTCACTTTTTTGCATGACAAAGAACATGAGTAATCATTTTGATAACAGTTCTATTCATGATTAACAATAGAAATGCAGTATGCAAATCTGTTCAGACAATCTTTTGGGCACTAGAGCTTAGAAGTGTTACAGTAAATAGGGCTCCTAAAGGTAGGGGACAGAAAGCCTGCAAAAAATTCCCAGGTTTTAATTAGTTGGCAAACCTATTCAAATAGTTTATTAAATATTTAATATTGCCACAACTTTTTTGTTGAATATTTTTTCCAGGTCACATAAAAGGAAATTGAGAATGATGGATGATGCTTTGTCATCATCATTTATTACGTGGATTGCGGTAGAATCTAGAAGCCTCAATTATGGACCAGGACCCCATGGTGCTAGGTGCTGTACAAAACACAAAACAGTCCTTGCCAACAATTCTGTGTATTTCATAAAGACCCTTGAACCTGATATTTTCCCCTCAACTGCCCTTCCACAACCCACTTCTCTCCATAATGAAAACTATACAGCGATTTCACAGCTCACTCCAGTTAATTTGGTGGTAGGCCTGGACAGACACCAGATTCTGCAATGATGGTGACCTCTTCCTGTCAGTGCATGACAATCAGGCCCTGGCCGTGCTCTTTGTCCTCTTCCAGGCAGCGTTCCATAGTGCTGTCCAGGAATTGTTGTTGATAAGACCAAAGAGCCTAGGAAGGGGTGGATGGAGAGGAAACATAGCCCAGTGGTTAGGGAACTAGCTTGGAACTCAGGAAACCCAGGTTCACAGATAGATTCCTAGGCCAAAAGGGACCACTGTGATCACCCAGTCTGACCCCTGTAAAACCCAGGCCAGAAGACTGCCCCACAACAATTCTAAGAGCCAATCTTGATTTAAAAATGGTAAGGGATAAAAAACCCCCCACGCCCATTGGTCAATTGTTTCAATGGTTAATTACTCTCACCCTTAAAAAGTTACACCGTATTTCCAGCCTGAATTTGTCTAGCTTCAACTTCCAGCCTTTGGATTGTGTTAGACCTCTCTCTGCTAGACTGAAGAGAGTATTAAATGTATGTTCCCTGTGTGAATACGTATAGATTGTAATCAAGTCACCCCTTCTCTTTGTTAAGCGAAATAGATTGAGCTTCTTGAGTCTACCATTATAAGGCAAGTTGTCCACTCCTTTTATCATTCTTGTGGCTCTTCTCCGAACCATCTCCAATTTTTCGATATCCTTTCTGAATGGTGGGCACCAGAACTGGACACAGCATTCCAGCAGCACTCATCTCAGTGCTGAGTACAGAGGTCAAATAACCCTTGTACTCCTCCTCCTTCAGTTTCCACCTGTTTACACATCCAAGGATCACGTTCACCCTTTTCTCCACAAAAGACTCAGCTCCGTGCTCTGTCACAGATTTCCAGTGTGACCTGGGGCTAGTCAGTCTCTCTGTGCCTTAATTCTCTACTGCTAAAATAGGGAAAACAGTACAAGCCTACCTCACAAGGACATTGTGAGGTAATAAGATTCTACAGTATTGGCAATAAATACTGTATATACAGAGCTGCTTTGAGTGACTTCCTTTTTGAGAGAATCCACACTGTTCATCAGCCCAAGGGCTTGCTCAGCAGGGTACCTCACCATGAGCATGTGATCCCAATGCGCCATGTTCTGCATTGGCTGCCTGTTGCTTTCCAGGTGGAACGTAAAGGCTTTAATCTGTCAGTATAAAACCTGAAATGGCTGGAGACTTACCTATTCTTCTGGGCCACAGCTGTGGTCAGCAGAGGTATTCAGGCTGGAGGGACCACGTTAGCAGTAACAGGACTGTGTGCGGGAAGAGTGGAATATAAGAGGGGCGGGCAAACCTTTTGGCTTGAGGGCCACATCGGGTTTCCAAAATTGTATAGAGGCTGGTTAGGGGAGGCTGTCTCTCTCCAAACATCCAGGCATGGCATGACCTGGCCACCGCCTCCTATCTGCCCCCCCCCCCCGCTTCTTGCCTCCTGAAGGCTCCCCCGGGACTCCTGCCCCATCCAAACCACCCTGTCCCCTGATGGCCCCCCCAGGCCTCCTACCCCATCCTCTACCCCCTGCTCCCAGTCCCCTGACCACCCCCACATCCTCCACCCCGACTGCCCCCTGCCGCCCCATCCAACCCTCCCGCTCATTCCTGACTTGCCCCCCAGGACCCCTGCCCCATCCAACCCCCCTGTTCCCCACCCTCTGACTGCCCCGACCCCTATCCACACCCCCGACCCCTTACCACCCTCCCTGAACTCCCTTGCCCTCTATCCAGCCCCCCCCCCGCCCCTTACTGCGCTGCCTGGAGCACCGGTGGCTGGTGGCAATACAGCCGTGCCGCCCAGAGCACCAGGTCAGGCCGCGGCTCTGCAACTGCGCTGCCCGGCCGCCCAGAGCCTGGCACCGGCGGTGTGCTGAGGCTGTGGGGGAGGGGCCGGGGCGAGCCTCCCGGGACAGGAGCTCAGGGGCCGGGCAGGAGGGTCCCCAGGCTGGACGTGGCCCACGGGCCGTAGTTTGCCCACCTCTGATGTATTATCAAAAAGTCCCAGAGAGGTGCTTTTTAAGAAGGGATGTAAATCCAAGTAAATAAAATGGTATATTCAATGTCATTCAAACGAGAAACCTTTACTGAGGTATGGTGTAAATCCCTCACCCGGTCTGCACTGTAAATATACATTATACCACAGTCAGCGCTGCCTGGGGTACTTACGTGCCCCTGTCACCTTATTAGCTGAGCAGCTCTCAGTAAGAATGTCCCATAGCTCAGTGGCTAGCGCACTCCGAGGCGGGACACCCCTGTTCCAATGCTTTCTCGCCCTCCGCCAGAGGGAGGAATTGAACCCGGGCCGCCCACATCCCAGGCTAGGACTCTAATCACGGGGCTAAGTTCTCAGGTTGACAGCACTATCGCTTCCTCCTCCTCCTCCAGGTGTTGTGTGTGGTGGGAGGCGCGCACCTCACTCAGTCTCACAAGGAACACCCTGGGCATCTAAGCCGCCTGGCTCCAGGAGAGCGGCTCCTGGTTGTGGATCACTGGCAAAGACAGGCGCCTATCTCCGTGGAGGGGGGGGGCTTATGATATACCTCTCCCATCAACATCTCCCATTGCCTAGATTAGGCACCTCCCTGCCTAGTGTGCTGGCTTTTGTGCATCGCTCTAAGGAGTCTCTCTGCCCCAGTTTGTTGTATAGGGAGCCCAGGTACCCAGCTTAGGCTTTCTGCGTCAGTGGTGCCCCTGTGATTTCCCAGGCACCTAAAAGTTAGATGTTGCAAAGCCCAGAAACACAACAGCTACGTCCCTTTATGAATCCAGGCCTGTGGGGCTTTCCCAGGCTCATACAAGATGTTTGTGATCGTGCAGGATTTGACCCAGCCCTCAGCCGTTGGCCCATCCTTCCTGTAACAAACACAGCATTACCTTGTAGGACTGGGTTTGCACAAGCTCAGCAAGCAATGAACTGAGTAATTTTGAAAATCTGACCTTAGCGGTCAATGGGAACAATTGGCAGATGAGAATTCTTGAAAAATCTAGCCTTTGGTCCGGTGCCTCAAAGGAAGTTGAGCTTTTTTTGAGACTCTGATGCTAACTGGTTACTTTCATCCACTGTATTATGTTATGCTTTCGTTTTAACTTTCATCTCCATAATATACCATCAACAGGAAACTAACCTCCTCACCAGCTATTTACGATTCTCCATGGTTGCAAGAACTGTACAGGATGACACAGGTTGAAGTGAAAGTGACTTGGAACACTGGCAAATTGTAGATCTTGACTCTCTGGTGACAACATAGCGACTTTTTAACTGACTATAAAACCAATAGGTTTAACATTAGCTTGGCGTGAATTCCTCAGTGTAGGAATTGTCAAGGTTCCTCCCCCACTCTGAACTCTAGGGTACAGATGTGGGGACCTGCATGAAAAACCTCCTAAGCTTATCTTTACCAGCTTAGGTCAAAACTTCCCCAAGGTACAAAATATTCCACCCTTTGTCCTTGGATTGGCCGCTACCACCACCAAACTAATACTGGTTACTGGGGAAGAGTTGTTTGGACACGTCTTTCCCCCCAAAATACTTCCCAAAACCTTGCACCCCACTTCCTGGACAAGGTTTGGTAAAAAGCCTCACCAATTTGCATAGGTGACCACAGACCCAAACCCTTGGATCTGAGAACAATGAAAAAGCATTCAGTTTTCTTACAAGAAGACTTTTAATAAAAATAGGAGTAAATAGAAATAAAGAAATCCCCCCTGTAAAATCAGGATGGTAGATACCTTACAGGGTACTTAGATTCAAAACATAGAGAACCCCTCTAGGCAAAACCTTAAGTTACAAAAAAGATACACAGACAGAAATAGTTATTCTATTCAGCACAGTTCTTTTCTCAGCCATTTAAAGAAATCATAATCTAACACATACCTAGCTAGATTACTTACTAAAAGTTCTAAGACTCCATTCCTGGTCTATCCCCGGCAAAGACAGAATATAGACAGACACACAGACCCTTTGTTTCTCTCCCTCCTCCCAGCTTTTGAAAGTATCTTGTCTCCTCATTGGTCATTTTGGTCAGGTGCCAGCGAGGTTACCTTTAGCTTCTTAACCCTTTACAGGTGAGAGGAGCTTTCCCCTGGCCAGGAGGGATTTCAAAGGGGTTTACCCTTCCCTTTATATTTATGACAGGAACATAACTACAAGAAGTTGTGGGCTTCATAAGTGGGTAATGGATTACAAGACTGAGCCAATGATAAAACAGTGAAACAGAGTGCACTAGGATTTAAGGATTTCAAATAAGACTGTCAAAAATATGTAATAATATTGCCAGATCAATTTGCTGTCAACTACAGGTGCGACGTGAAAAAATTTCAGAGTGTTTAACAGATTATGTTCGAGAAACAGTAATTTAGGAGTAACAAATTACAATAAATCAAACTTTAAAATCTGAAAGCATGCAATCTAATAGATATAGAGTGTGACTGAAGAGAATGAGAGAATTTAAGCAATATTATTGAGTTGAGAAAAAGCAAGTTTAACTGCTTTTGAAAGATGATGATCAAAGTCTAGATAAGTACTGAATCAATAAGACTACCAAGGTTACAGGGAAAAGAGGACTTTGAGTATTGTGCCCGCCACGCTTCTACTAAGTGTTTCAGGAGTGGCAATAATCTAAGGTGACAGCATGGTATGTAGGGATGGATGTAGACAAAAATGTCCTCCAAATGAGAGAGAGGCATAAGTAGACCTGGTCCGGATTTTTTCACCCAAACAGGTTTCCATCAGTAAATGCCATTTCAAGGGGAACCAAAATTCATGAAATCATATTAAGAAGAAAATGAAAAAATGTCAGAACAGCCTATTTTGACATTTTCAAAACAAAAATTTTGATTTTTCATTTCAAAATGACTTTCAAAATTATTTTTTTTAATTAAAAGGGTCAAATGAAACATTTCAAATTCATCAAAGCGATGTGTTTCAATTGAACCTAATGAATTATTTTTATTTTATTTGCCAAAATATTCAAAACTTTGGTTTTTCACCCCAACTTGAGACTAGTTTTTCCTTGAAATCTCAGCTTTTTCAAAGGGTGTAAAACCCATTTTCTGACCAGCCTTAGGCATAACCATCTATGATCTCAGGTTTCGCTTGGTAAACGTGTTTTCTCTAGGGTGCCAGGTATTATGGGCCATATTCTCTGGGGTGCAAGTTAACCTTGGCACCAGTGAGTCAGGCTTTGGTAAGGTTTGTAGCATTCTGGAACAGATCATGGCATTTTTAGCTGAGAATGGGTCAACTTGGTATGTGTGTAGGATGCATATGGCTTTAGGATCTTCCTTTTCTGTTCAGAGACGTGACAACATACTTTGACTTTTATCTCCCTCTTCAGAATAAGAATCAACTGGTTTGTTACCTTGCTACCAGGCAATAGCCTTCCAAATAAAAACCAAATATCTCCGAGGATAGCTTCAGCTCCTCTTTCCGATTTGCCAACAGACATGGGGAAAAAGTCTGATGGTGATGGGTGATCCTAGGCTGAACAGCGTGGGAAGCTCAAGTGCTCTCTTGGTCAGTGGCTCTGAAATTCTCAAGATTTTTCAAAGGTGACCAATGATTTTGGGTGCCTTGGTTACCCAGGGTTCTTTCCACCCACAGCTCCTGGTAACTGTGACTCTGTGCGAGGTGGTGTCAGGAAATAAACCAGGGGAGACATGGCCGTCCAACCGCGGCACAAACAAGACAACACACGAATGCTTTCACTTAAAGCTAAATGTTACTTTTAGTCTCAAGCACTTATACACATGTCCGCAACACGTCCGCAAAACACCCCCGCCCTTGATAATGACCAAAGCTGGGTGTGGCTCTCGAGTGGCATAGGCTTCCGGTGGCCAAATCTTCCGTCTGCCGGTGGGGACTGCAAGATGTATCCAGAGGGAGAGTCCAAAAAGAGTCCAACTACCTCAAACTTTTCCCCCGTATTTATACATTAGTAATAGAATGACATGTCCCTTACAGAAAACTTGTTAAGTAAGCAGTTTCAATAGTCAAACAAGAGCTTTCCTCTAATTATCGATTAACCAGGTGTGGGTCTTTCCAGAGTTTGCAGCTTTCAGGCCCCAGTAGATATCCCTGGGGCACGTCCTGCTCTTCTAAGATACAGCCACTTCAACACAATTCTTATCAGGAAGGGACGGAGGTCAAGCTGCCCTCTCTCTGGCACCCAAAGACCCCCCTCCCCTCTTGGTTAAACTGAGACTGCTGAATGGCCGATTTACAGCCTGCTGACTTGGCTGCTTTCAGCAATAAGCCATAGTGGTTTCAGGCACTTGACTGGTTTGCCAAAGTCTCTCCGTACATCTCCATTTTTGGATGCCCAACATGATGCATTTGAAAAGAGGGCTGATTTTCAGATGGCAGGAGCTCAGAACTTTCTGAAAATCAGGAGGCCCATTAAAGCTGTCTCAAGTTGTGAACAAAAACACCAAAAGCACAAAAAAAAAAATCTCACTGGCCACTTCTGGATTCTTGCTTCACCTTGTCCTGTTAGCCGGAGTCAGCAATGCAGACCCACAGCCACGGAGCACGCGAGAGTGGCACAATTTTTCCAAACCAGCTGCCCAGGCGGGATGTTCTTGGTCTGAAATCAGAGAGTTTTCCTTCTGCTAGGCAGCCTTCCTGCCACAGCTGATGAGCCGCACCTGCCTGACAGAGGCACAGAAAGGGGAAGTGACTTGCCCAAGATAACCCACCAGTCCGTCTTAGAGCCATGAGCAGAACCCACACCTCCTGAGTCTCCCTCCTGCACCACCTCCACTGAACATGCCGCTTCCCTCTACTAGCCCCAAGGTTCGTGTTCTTTGCAGTCCAATTTCCAGCTGAACTCAAGTTGCTGCCAAAGCGAATCTAGAACTAATTGGCTTAAAAATGACTTATAGTGTCTTGAAGGAAACAGGTCAAACACCTATAAATACTTGCTGAGTGGCAGAAAACCAGAGTTAAAGGGCTGAAATTTGTGCAAGCCTCTTTCCAGATACTTATGTTTAAGAAGAAACCTTTTCTGTTCTGAGTCTAAGCAAATCAAACCACCATTGCCAATTAACAGACACAAGCCAGCATCAGGAAATTGGTTTGAGAGAAACGCTCTGTAGATAGAAAAGGAGGACTTGTGGCACCTTAGAGACTAACAAATTTATTTGAGCATAAGTTTTCATGAGCTACAGCTCACTTCATCGGATGCATGCAGTGGAAAATACAGTGGGGAGATTTATATACACAGAGAACATGAAACAATGAGTGTTACCATACACACTGTAACAAGAGAGTGATCAGGTAAGGTGAGCTATTACCAGCGGGGGGGAGAACCTTTTGTAGTGATAACTCATATGGGCCATTTCCAGCAGTTGACAAGAACGTCTGAGGAACATTGGGGGGTGGAGGGGGGGAATAAACATGGGGAAATAGTTTTCCTTTGTGTAATGACCCATCCACTCCCAGTCTTTATTCAAGCCTAAGTTAATTGTATCCAGTTTTCAAATTAATTCCAGTTCAGCAGTCTCTCGTTGGGGTCTGTTTTTGAAGTTTTTTTGTCAAAGAATTGCCACTTTTAGGTCTGTAATCAAGTGACCAGAGAGATTGAAGTGTTCTCCAACTGGTTTTTGAATGTTATAATTCTTGACATCTGATTTGTGTCCATTTATTCTTTTACGTAGAGACTGTCCAGTTTGACCAAGGTACCTGGCAGAGGGGCATTGCTGGCACATGATGGCATATATCACATTGGTGGATGTGCAGGTGAATGAGCCTCTGATAGTGTGACTGATGTGATTAAGCCCTGTGATGGTGTCCCCTGAATAGATATGTGGACACAATTGGCAATGGGCTTTGTTGCAAGGATAGGTTCCTAGGTTAGTGGTTCTGTTGTGTGGTGTGGTGTGTGGGACACCATCACTGGGCCTAATCACATCAGCCACACTATCAGAGGCTCGTTCACCTGCACATCTACCAATGTGATATATGCCATCATGTGCCAGCAATGCCCCTCTGCCATGTACATTGGCCAAACTGGACAGTCTCTACGTAAAAGAATAAATGGACACAAATCAGACGTCAAGAATTATAACATTCAAAAACCAGTCTTTGGGAGCCATAGCAACTTGCCAGTGCAGCCATAGGCATTGCAAAGACTGTACACCACTGCTGGGCAAAGTCAAACCTTTTGGTCCCAAATAAGAACACTGAGCAGCCGAATACATCACCTTCAGTCAGAGGGAAGACTTACTGTTTAAAATAGAATCTGGCTTTATAGGCTGCTTTTCATACTCATGGTATCTCCCAAGACACTTTAAAAAATAATGAGTTAGATGCTGGACCCCGAGTACAATGACTCTGAAAGTGAGCATATCAGCTGTTACCCTTTCAGTAACAGGTTTCAGAGTAACAGCCGTGTTAGTCTGTATTCGCAAAAAGAAAAGGAGTCCTTGTGGCACCTTAGAGACTAACCAATTTATTTGAGCATGAGCTTTCGTGAGCTACAGCTCACTTCATCAGATGCATACCGTGGAAACTGCAGCAGACTTTATATATACACAGAGAATATGAAACAATACCTCCTCCCACCCCACTGTCCTGCTGGTAATAGCTTATCTAAAGTAATCATCAGGTTAGGCCATTTCCAGTGCTGGAAATGGCCTAACCTGATGATTACTTTAGATAAGCTATTACCAGCAGGACAGTGGGGTGGGAGGAGGTATTGTTTCATATTCTCTGTGTATATATAAAGTCTGCTGCAGTTTCCACGGTATGCATCTGATGAAGTGAGCTGTAGCTCACGAAAGCTCATGCTCAAATAAATTGGTTAGTCTCTAAGGTGCCACAAGTACTCCTTTCCTTTCAGTAACAGTAACCTTGGATGTTAGTACCGCTTTTAAATTGGTGAAAGTTGCCCAGCGCAAGGTTACCATCTGCACTTTTAAATAGCATGGTAGGATGCAATGGGAATTTTTCTTCTGGGAAATCCACAAGATCCAGGGAGAGGGGACCTTGAGTTAATGTTTTATGTACATGAGAGCACCTCTTTCAACATGGCACCACTTAGTTCTGTCCATGCTGGAGTCACCCAAGCCTACCACACATTCCATCCAAAGGCCCTCCCGCACCTCTGAAAATGTTAGTGTGGCCTTGATACCCTTATTTCCATTCGTTAGAAGGATGGCATTTTTAACATGCTGAAATTCACACCTGAACCAAAAGACAATACAGGACATATGTATCATTTAAGGCCTAGAGAATGTGGATTTCAGCCACAATGCACAACTCACCTAGCAGGGCACTATAGTGAAATTACTGGTGTAAGAACAGGAATCAGACCCACATTCTTCTGGACCAAATGGGAAAATGCTATAAGCAGAGTTGTCTTGATTATTGTATGGTTGTCAGTCAAGTCCAGTACAGAGTAGGTTGGCAAATCGTGTTGGTTGTTTTATCCTGTGAGATCATATCTGACATTGCCTTAGAGGCACGGGAGCAAAACAATGATTGATAACATCAATCGCAGCAAGCAGAGACCAAGTAAAACCATAAAAGAAAGTTTGTCTACATCAGTTGAAAGAAGCAGGTCATTAACTATCGTTATCAAACTTGAGTGGTATATAGTGAACCAGGTTACAAAAGTAAATAACCGTGCCTACGTTTCTCTGATCACTGCCATTTTTTCTGACTTAACTTTGAATATATTTGTTACTGGGCATTCATGACTGCAGCACCTCTCCCCTTCCCGACTGCACATCCCTTTGACAATCGTAGCAATTACTTATACAGAATAGTAATGGGCGGGTGGGGGGAGGGATAAGTATTTCATGGATTTTAGCAATTTACCACCTTTCAGTGCAATTTAGCACCTGGAATCAAGGATCGAGCAGCATGTGACCTGCAGTGCTCCACATCCACATTGATTTAATTGGGGATGGGTCCTGCTTTGAGCAGGGGGTTGGACTAGATGACCTCCTGAGGTCCCTTCCAACCCTGATATTCTATGATTCTATGATTCTATGATCCACCAAAAAGGGATTCTAATTAGGGGACCATTCACTGGTTGAAAATCAAAGGAATATTTTTCCATTCAATGAGAGCAGGTGCTATAGCTTCATTCCACTAATGCCCCACAGACAGCTATTCGGGTTCAGAAGCAGCATACCGTTCCTTCTATTATGTTGTGCATCTTTTTACTCAGCAAGAGAGACAAAGAATTTCACTTTTCTCCTGTCGCGCGAAATCTCTTCCCCCAGCAATCCTTTGCTTCAGTTTCCCCCTTTCAAATGTGGGTCACAAGCAGTTTTGCTGACTTAACTTTTTGCTGCAGCATATTTTACTCAGATGCAGAGTCTGTCGGTGTGTCTCCTGTGTCCCTCTCTTTTCAGCTTGGGGTTGGAATTATTCCACAAAGATGTGTAGATTACCCAATTTCTGCCAGGATTTCGATGGAAAATGCACTGTCAGTTCTGATTTCTCACATCACCATCTCAAATGGGCAGAAAAGGACAACTAAACTGGCAATCAGTTTCCAACAAGAGAAGGTCAAAACAGACTCTGCCTCATGTGAAGAACTGTCAGCTATTATGACAACGCCCTAATAGCTCGAGCTAGCAGAGCAGGACATTTAATGTGCAGGTTGGAAGAGCACTCACCTACGGAATTCAGGCCCCGGGGGTTCCGGTCTGATGGTGAAACTCACCCCAATGCAGACAGCTCACACAAGAGCCAATATACCAGTTAAGCTCTGTGTTAATGGCTCACCTTAAGTGGCTCATAGGACCCTATATGAACTCTGTTCACCTCGGTGAATTTCACCCTAATTATTTTTATACAGCACACTACAGAACATGTACGTAATGATGGGTGGGTAGCAGGGATTGAAACCAGGATCTCGATCTAAAAGCAGGTGCATCTACTGTACAAGCTAACATCCGTGCTCCCATAGCAAATGTATAAACCTTGTCACGTGGATGCACCCGTCTCGGGGACAAAAAGCCATACACTGTTAATGTGGGTTACACATACATCATTATATGAGCTGTCTGGAATGTACCTTCCAGCAAATCCCTGCCCAAATGATAGGAAAGATTTGGAGTTGCTGAGGGTTTATTCTAAGGGCTGAGCCTTAAAAGATACTGAAAGCTTTAAAACTCATAATTAATGACCGTGTGCTGTTCGTAGCTATCAAATAATATAAACCTAAAAATAAAGCTATTCCTTCCCTAAGAACTGACGCCCATAAAAAGAACAAACAATTATTGTGAGTCCACCTATAAGCACCAGCACAGACAACTATGGGAGTTAGTAAAAAGAAAAGGAGGACTTGTGGCACCTTAGAGACTAACCAATTTATTTGAGCACAAGCTTTTGTGAGCTACAGCTCACTTCATCAGATGCATGCAGTGGAAAATACAGTGGGGAGATTTATATACACAGAGAACATGAAACAGTGGGTGTTACCATACACACTGCAATGAGAGAGATTAGGTAAGGTGAGCTATTACCAGCAGAAGAGTGCGGGGGGGGGGGGGGGGACCTTTTGTACTGATAATCAAGGTGGGCCATTTCCAGCAGTTAGTCTCTAAGGTGTCACAAGTCCTCCTTTTCTTTTTGCGGATACAGACTAACACGGCTGCTACTCTGAAACCTATGGGAGTTAGTGTGTAGCTTAACTGAGGGTTAGATAGAACATAAGACAGAGCAGCAGCAGAAAAAGCAGATCAGGTATTTGAAACTTTTCTACAAAAACACTGATAGGGAAAAATTCACCCCTGTGCACGGGACCAGCAAAAGGCATAGACACTGTTTAGGATCGCTGAAAAGGTTCTAAGTGCAACAATAAATACCAGAATGGGAACTTAACAGCCAGGCTAATCTGAGTGCATAGCTGACAATGGTTGTATTTCCAGTTTACATGATTACAGATCCAGAATGGAAGAGTCACCCTTGTTCAAAGCACCACTCTCAGCTTCTCTATCTGCAGGGGAGAGAGGCTGTAGATATTGTAGACAATTTTAATTCAGCCACTGAGCAAAGACAGTGTTGCTATTCATCTGTTTGGCAGGGGGGAGGATTAAAACCCCCAGAACTTCCTTGCCCCTGGCTAGAAAGCATGATATCAAAGAGAACGGCTACAAATTACTTACTTTGCCTGTTTACTGAACACAAGATTATGCAGTCCCCCATGTCATACAAAACAGCATTTGGTCTAAATGTTAGCAAGCTTAGTGTTGTCACAAATTTTATCATGCATTAAAACTCAATATCTGAACCCCTCTCTGCACCCAGAAGGAGATTGATATTGAACTGAAGCCTTCTCGTGCAGCTACAAAATAAACCCTTAAACCCAGCAGTAAATGGAAAAACACAAAACTCCTTTGGCTGATTGCGTTGTTTTCAGTTCACTAGATTCTGCCTGTGGACCTCCCCCCGCAGCACACGCGCACCAGGCGAGGTGCTGTTCTAACATAAGCCAATAACTTTTAGGAAGTGGAAAGCCAAGACTGCTGAATAGACTATATTACCATCAGAATCTGTTTGAGTCACTCGGCAGGTTTTTCCAACAGCTCCTCAGACTCCAGTTGCTTTCAGACCCGTTTGGGAATGTCAATGCAATGTCAGGGTGTAATGATTCATTATTTTTCAGATCTAAGGGCATGTGAATATAATTGTAGTTTTGAAAACTATTCTGAGCACTTATTTGCATTTTTAACATGGGGAAGTACTGTTATGCGAATCTAACAATTCAAAAAATCATCAGCTCCTAAAAAGGCCCCATTTTGCTATTGCCTTTTAAAACCACACTCCCACACCCCTGCATGGAGTTCTGACATATGTTGCCAAGGCTTGAGATTCTTCCCCTCATCTTATTTCTAAATGCTACAGAAAAAACTGCAGCTGAAGAATAATTAGCAGATCATTTATGTTAATCAGATGAGCTCAGTGGCAAAATAAGTCATCTAAAGAACTCTGTCTTAGCTGTGACCAGAGCACGGTCACCGCTGCAAAGAAGATTACACAATAGAGCCACAAAGAGCTTTTCTGAATCATTCTCATGGAGCTGCCCATTGCACCTAGCAATTACCAGTTTTCTTCACACCCGTGGCCCTTGGTGCTGCTGCAGTGTCGCCTGTGGGCCGTAAAGCTGGCCAAGGCCATGGGGGAAATCCACAGCTGGTGTACAGCCAGCACCACCAGCTCTAGTTCACTCCTCTTGGCCCCCTCATCCCAGCATAACAGCATGCCCAGGGGAGAGCCAGAGTGTACTGCACTCAAGCAATCCAGCGGGTATAGTGGCCCCTTGGGCCAGAGAGACAGGATGGTCTATGACGGCACTAGTCATAGACCCAGCTCAATTCTCTGTTCCACTGCAAGCTTCCGAAAGACTGGGATTGATCAGTGTGGAAAAGAGAGAGGACTCAGCCAAGCTGGAAAAGAGAGAGGATTCAGCCAAGATGACTCAGTCAGGGAGGCAAGCCCATGCTCTGGGTACCCCCAAGACTCAGAGTACCAGATGCTGGGACTGGACGACAGGGGATGGCTCACTCAATGACTGCCTGTTCTGTGCATTCCCTCTGATGCGTCCGGCATTGGCCATTGTGAGAATAGAAGACACAAGGCTGGATAGACCGCCGGCTGACCCAGTATGGCCATTCTTATGTTCCTGTTTGATGGTGAACCGTGGCCACTGGGAGCCCTGCAAATGTAAGCAAACTGTCTGGAGGATCGACAGCGGATTACCCTAATGGGCCACATGTGGCCCACAGGTTGCCCACCACTGCTCTAGCATCAGGACCCTATGCTTTGATTCTCTTGGTTAGGCCAGGTGGACATGGGAAATATGCAGCCACAGAATCTCATAGACACACTTTGTTCATATTGGGTCATTAGATATTTATCATGAGGAATGAAAAAAAATGTAAAGAAATGAGAACGGCTGTACGCAACACTGACTTTTCAAACGCTAGTGATGACAAAAGATTCAAAAAAATCAATTGGCTGTTGTTTTTTGTTTTAAAACCACAAAGCACTAGCTTACTGGTTTTGCATTGTAATTTGCTGTCTCCTGCAAAGATTGCTTGGTATCTGAATCAATGCAAAGAACATTGTTTGCAATAAACATATGAACAGTGTGAAATTCATGAATTATGCATCTATCTATAGCATAGGATGACAAGCAAAATTTGTTCTCAAGACCAAATTTCCTGCATTCGCTAGATCCAGTCATACAAATACTCCTTATGCAAAAAATAAATTAGATTCACTGGATTAACACAAAGGGTGTGAAGCAGAAACGTGGCCCGATCCTATGCAGAAACGAAAGCCCCTAATCAGACCGCACAGAAGTCAATGGCATTCTAATAGCAGGACTTCCCTAGTCATAATCAAATGTGCAAAATCCATGGGAAGATCTGCTGCCTGATTTCATATTTTGGCAAATGTCTTCTCCATATTCCCCACCTAAAATCTGTCTTCACTACAAAATAATTCCTTCCTTCTTACTATTGTAAGAGGATAAATGCTATTGGCAGTACATTCCAAATACAGGGTTACGCAGCAGTTGGTTTTTCTCATGTAGAATAAATAGTTGCTGATCTTATAGAAAAATTCAAGTATTTGGCGATTGCAAAAATGATGCATTAGCAAACAGGATTTTTTTTTCCTGATTTGGCTGGGATGTGTTAAAAAACATAAATTATGTCCAAAAATTGAAAGATTTGAGAAGAATTACCCATCTGGTCTGACAATAAGTTTGGATGTATTCTAGTAGTAGTTTACAATTCTCTAGCTGAGCGTATAACAGTTAGGTAGGCGAGGAGTTTCAGAACAGAAATATGAATGGCACAAGTAAACACACTGGGCCAGATCCTCAGTCCGTGCTTTGGCCTCGCTGCACCACTCCCACAAAGCAAAGGGGTGGGATGTCTGCCCTGCCCTGGGCAGCTGAGAATTTCCTCAATATGGGAGTACTGAGACTCCTTGGCTGGCATAGATCCAACATGGCTGGCTAGACTATCTTCTCCTGGCCCTGCTGGTGCAGGGGGTATGTCAAAAGGGGAAGGGGCATGATCGTTCTTGCTCATTGACTTTAATGGAAGCTGGTGGCAAACCCATCAGATAGCATCACTTCCCGCCCCCACGCCATGAACACTACAAGTCACTAAAACTTCTGTGCCTTGTAAATGCTGCAACCATGAGGGTGAATGTGGGGAATAAGGGAGAGGCGGGTTCCTTGTGAGGGTGTTCAGCCCGGGAGCTGGATGTGCCTAAGAGTGAGGCAGAGGAGATCTGGGTGTACAGAAAGGGGAGCTGGGGGTACCTACCCAAGTCATGTCTAACCTTACAGTAGTGCAAACCTGCCCACTTGAGGAGGAGCAGGCTGAAGGCCAGTTAATATTTTATCTGAACGGAATCATCCATTGCTAGTAGAAATTTTACCTCTGCTTTCTTGTCCAGCCTATTACGGTGGGATGTTCTTGCCCCCACTTCTCTGATTATTTTCTGCCTTTTGTTATGTGAAGCTTTAGATGTTTTTAAATGAGATGAACTCCTCACTGAATGGTTACATGAACCAACGCCCCACTCCAGCTCTTGCAGAGGGGTCTGCTGCAGAGCCGGCGGGCCAAGCAATGCTTGTCCTGCTTTCAGTGGTCTCTGAAGTGAGATGATAAGGAAAGCACTTAAGATAACCAATGGGATCCAAACTAGAGAAGAACTAACGCAGCAGCTGGTCTGCTCACCCTCTTCTGGATGTCAGCTGCCTCCACTGCTTTGCTGATCCAAAACATTATTCATTCTTTGATTGAAAAACGATACAAAACCCCCTGTGTGTGAGCTCTAGGCACCCTACCAATCAGCGTTATAAGTAGCAACAACAACAACAACCAAATCACCCAGCAACCCAATAAAATAAGAAAAATTAATGTACTAGGCAGTAAATATAACAATAAAATTCCCACCTCACTCCATCCAAAGCCTATCACAGAGGCAGCTTTAGCAGCGTGTCCTGAGAGCAAATTCAGGTTGTTTCGGGGGCGGGTGGGGAGATCAGAGCCAAGGGCCCTCAGAAAATAATCTTCCCAACGCCCTCTTTCTTAATGCAAGATGCAGCAAATTTGTGTCCTGGATGCTCTCTGGTGTGGTACAGGGAAAGGGGGGTCCCTGTGGGTGCACAAGAGCTAGAAGAGGGGCCTCTTGTCCCCACACTTGTGCTCTAGGCATCCTAGACACAAACGTCCCCTAGGTGCAGCGGTGCAAATCAATATCCATGGATAGAGTTACAGGTCAAAGCCAACACCTCAGACACCCACAAGGGCACTGGCACCATCTGCTACCAGCAAGACACACCAGTCACTGAGCAAGCTGCTGCGTTGGGCCGCTGGCCCACTCTCTGGAGGGATATAAGGTGTAACCCCACTCAGAGCACGCGCCAGGAGTCAAACCCTGAAGTGGCAAAACAGTAGCCAGGTCCAGGTCGGAGAAAAAGGATACGACTTCTTAAGCTGGTGCAGACAGAGGGAAGCACTTCTGGGCACTGTATTAATGTGATCGTGCATCAACAGTTAGGCCTGAACCCTATTAACTAATGGGGTGCACACCCTCTGAGGCAGTGAGGCTGTCATCCCCTTTTACATCTCCCCAGGCGGTTTCCCCCCAGCCCGCCATCACTCTGTACAGTTCTGTTTGTCTCACTTGTCATACAGCATTTAGGACCTGCTTAGAGGGTTTGCTCCCTCCCCTTCCCAAAAGCCTGGCTCTGGGCCTGCCTGAGCCTTCCCCTGAAACGACACATGACATACCTGCATCTGGCCAAGGACAATTCCACCTTGTTCCGTTTCAATTCCCATTGATTTTGGAGACACACATTTCTGAGATGCATGGTGTCATTAGATTAGACTGTTTAGCCATTTATTTGGGTCTGTCAATATGCACTGGATTTTTCCACTGGAGTCTCCAGGAAAGATGCTGCCATCATTGTTATTCAGGTAGCATCACCGTTCACGGAGCCCTGAACTATTAGGCAACATTGCGCCGAGAGCCTCCGAGCTGAGGTAATTTGGGGACTAAATCAAATTTTATCCCTGGATGAGGTTAGTGGATATTAATGGGAGAGCAGGAGTTTGCACTGAATCATTCATGTGAATAAATGGAGAACTACTGTTTAATACTTAATACCGCGGGCACTAATATCTTCTGAAAAATGGAGAGGATCTGCTGCAAATTACATTTAGCATGGTGGAGGAGGAGTCCCACTTTGGCAAGATGGCCAGTCCCATACATGAGCACTGGTTCTACTTTGGAACTGCACAATCAGTGCTATGATTAACCAACTATGCACACTCCTAGAATACAGCTCAGTTCTAGACACCCTAAAGCCATGAAGAGGTTGTGAACCTGGAGGGAATTCAGAGAAGAGCAACAGGAGTGAAACTGCTTTACTAGCACATGCAGAAAAATTAGAAGAATTTAGTGGATCAGATTCTTTTCTGAGTTAAATCCAATGTAAACCAAGGCAGGATTTGACTAGGATCCACCTGACTCAAAGTGAACAAATTTAATTGCATTTGAAGGGTAATGACACTGAGAACTAAGACAATGTTTTGGGTGGCCCAAGAGGATGTAACAGGCAATTGGACAGGAATTGATTTTTTATTTCATAGGAAAATCCAAGGTTTCAAAAAGTTTTCTGTTCTGAAATGGAACAAAAGATATTGTAATTTCCCATGAAATTAAATGCAAGAAAAAATGCACATCAATTGAAATGTTTCATTCTGATAAAATTTAAAATATTTCATTCCAATTGTAACATTATTGTAACATTAAAAATGAAATAAATGCATTTTGAAACAAAATTGAAAAGTTTTCAAAACACTTTTTTTCAATGTTTCTTTCTAAAGAAACTTTCATCAAAATTGACACATTTTCACAAAAAAAGTTTTGTTTTCAACCAATTTGCATTTTCCAATGGAAGACCCTTCTGTCAGAAAATTTCCAACTAGCTCTCCTAGTAATAAAAGGATGAAACCCAACACAGGGAATTTGGGGCTGGATATCAGGGAAGATAGATACTGTAAATGTTGACTGTCCCATTAGATCAGAGATGGAAGTCCCATTGATGTAATCATTTCAAACTAGACAAGGCAAAGCGGATGCTGAACTATGAGAGCAGTCCTGCATTGGCCAGGGATGGACAAATTGACCTAGTGGAGCTCTCTCATGTTCAAGTTCTAGGATTCCATGATACTTTACAGACCATGGGTCAGTTTTGCTACCCATACTAATGTCAATGAGAAGACACCCTCCTCCCCCCAAAAAATCCATTGTTATTGGCTCATGGTCAATTAGCTTAATTAGAAGAATTCTTCTGTTCCTGTGCATTTTGATTTAGTAAATGACAGATGATCTTAGTCGAGAGTCTTGGTAGGCAATATTTACTGTGCACATGGAACCCATTTCTGCTGACCTGGTAATACTTGAATGGGTTTTGGAACACTTCTGCAGCACTGAATTTCATGTGGCACAAGTGTTAACTTTTGAACAAAGTTTGGAAGGTTCTATACTTGAGCTAAATAAGTAGCTATGAAAGTGTTGTGAACAAACGCCTGCGGGAACTTGAATTTGGCAACATGTAAAAATAGTGAAAATTAGTGTAAACTGTACAAGAAACAACAATGAAATGCTAGTGCGACTGGAGAAAGCTGCCTGGCAATTCAATTCAAATACAAACACAGACGATGGCCAGGATGTTCAGAAGTGCTCAGCAGCCACATTTACCCACCTGCCTAAAAGGCAGCTGAGCTCGTTGGGAAATCTGGCCCCAGTTGTGGGCACTGAGGCATTCTGAAAGGTCTGGCTCCAAGTCAGAGAGGGATCAATAAACCTTTGTGCAGACTTCCTGCAGCGGTTTCCAAAGTGGACACGTCAAGGACACCAGTGGAGGATCACGGCATAATTGACCCTGGAGGCACCTGGTAAGTGTGGTGGTACAAGAAGCAGCTGAAGTTAACTACAGCTACAAGCAAGCACCTTCCCCACCAATAAACTATGGGTCCAACTGTCCCCATGATCATTCGCACAAACCCTGATTTAAGGAATAATTTACACCAAGTGAGCAAAGCCCGGTAAATTGGACAAAAGCAGGGACACGGGCCTGATGTCACTGGATGCAGTTGGGGCCGTACAGCCAGTGCATACAAAGCAGGCAGGTTCCCCGGCAGAAGGGAGAGTTGCAGAGTGAAAAGGCTGTATGTGCTCTGCTGGCCAGAGCAGCAGGGCACACTCCTCTCCCCAAGGGGAAGTGACTGCTGTGAGACCATACTATCTCCTCAGCAATAATAAAAGGGGAACTTAATTAGCACTTGCCAGCTGGAAGATACAGATGCAGCTTTCAGTTGCAAAATGGCCACTTCGGAGCTGCTGCTACTTGGCTCCTCCAAATCAAAAGGGCCAGCACAAGAAAAACTTTCTGGGAAACAAAGTTCCTGGAAGAAGGGAGCCTTGGACTGGGAGGGTCAAAGAGGACCAAAAAGCCACCAGGGGGTGTTTGCCTTCACAGTGGCTACCACCATTGTATTACGGGGGCATAAGTGAAAGTAGATTTACAACATCCACAAGGTAATATTGTCGAGAGAGTCCATCTCCCATGTAGGCGCCTAAATGACATTTCCAGAGCTCCCTTGGTTCACAAGAGGAGGGGCTGGAGGTTGAGCATGTGAATGTTGGTCATGGTGGGGAACGTGTTCTCTTGCATGTGATCGAGGGCATTGCCGTTTTAGCGTATGTATAAGCCAGGTGTGATCCATGCTTCGTTGCATGGCATTGCCCATCAGCACTTAATGATAAATTTGCTTCCCAGACATCAAATGCTATTTGCTTCCTCATTGTCACATCCACCACGAAGCAGCCGGTGAGACATTACCTAGCATGGTCACCATGTGTGTATTCTAACACTGCCTTTCAGCTCTCAGCTAACTCCCAGACTAAGTGTCCTTTCACTCCAACTCCCTGTCCTGTTCTGCTTCTTATTTGGGGATGGCGCATTATTAGTTATGCTAGGTCTTGGAGCTTCTAGGATTCTCCCATGGCTGTCGCTCACACCCTGTTAGGACATGTTAGACATGATGGGACTCCTGCCTTAGCTGCACTTGCAGTCAGCTGGTCTTCGCCTTTTCTGAGGACACCAAGCAGGTGTGCGTGCCATTTGGGGGGTTCGCGTTCTTTAGCGCAGCATTGGGACTAACCTGCCTTTGAGTGCACCTATGGACAATTGGGTGACATGTCTCCATCAGCCCAAGGGACCTGCAGTAATGCCACAGACATGAGGCAAATTCAGCAGTAGTTCATGACACTAAGAGCTCCAGCACACTGGATTTTGGAAAGGAAACTGGTGGTGGAGATAGGAGAGAATGGAAAATGGGGCACCCTCGCTGGTTCTAGCCCAGCAGGTAGACAGATCTCTTAGAAACTGGGAAAAATAAATGAGACACAAAGGGGTCCAGAGCACAGGGCTGAGAGCCAGGGACTCCCAAATCCTAGTCTATCCCTGGCCTTGGGCAAATCACTTATGACTATATTTTATCCTCTCCCCCGCGCCCCCCCCCATTCAAATGTCACATTGAAGTCAATGAGAATTTCTTTTTTAAGAAATAAGGGCAGAATAGGTCTAGTTCTTTATGGATTAATTAGGGTCTATAGTGGATTTTAGTGATGAACATCCTGATAGCCTGGTTAAGCATTACCCTGAGGGACTAGGGTGGGTGGGGAAAAATCAGAGAAGGTTACCAGGAGGGAGGTGCTGTATACTAAGAGCTTGTAGCTGATCACACACAGTGAATAACTTAAGCTAAGGTACCAAACACAGGTCCTACCCCGTGAATCTGCCACAGCCCTGGCACATCCTAGAGGCAGAACATTCAGTTAAATTTAACGTTTAAAAAACTCTCTCAAAAACAAGGAGTTTAGCCTTGCAGTGACTTGCAAAGCAAGAATTATTGTCCTCATGTCCCCAGCCTAGCCTCCCTCACTGAAAATCTGCTGCATTTGTTTTTCTAGGCAATAGACTTCAGGTACAGCTATATTTTTAGCTGCATATATTTTTGCAGTGGTGAGTGCTGAAGCTTGGGAAGCCAAAGCACCACCTATGGCCAACTAAATCATCAGCCTTGTCTCAACTGACCGAAAATTATCTCTGTGGTTCTAAAGAGGACAAAAGCCACAGTCAGCTCAGAAGAAAATGTATTATTCCAGGAAGAAGAGGCTAAGTGGAACCTTTCAGTCAAACCCAGTTGTAATTTTCAGATGCAATTTATTTAAAAACAAAAAAAACTAAAAGTCTTCCTTGTTATTTGAGAAAATGAAATCCCTTGTCTTTTTCTGTGCGAGTGTGAGCGCACGCCCAAATGAGAGAGACTTATAAAAATGCAGAAAGAGATGAAACAATACTAACAGCTAAAACCAAAGAAAAAACAAAGGAACATCACATAGCAACAAGAGGAAATGATGAAGAAATGATTACAGTGTAGGAAGGATACAAAAGAGACCATTATAAAAAAGGCAGATATAAAAAGAATTACATGCAAGGGAAAAAATATACATAAATAGGGAAAATGCACAGAGATCACAACAATGTTTTATGAAACCCTGAAATCTTTAGTTTTGCACAGAAATGCAAGCAGTGCAGAACATTTAACAGCTGTAAGGGTATCTTTTGAAGTTCCCAGAATCCCGAGAATCAGTGACGATTCTGAAGGCTGGATGGGGGCACTGAAATTACCTAGTTTGATCTCCCATATTACAAAGGTCATGGAATTTCACCTCCTGAGTATTCCACTGAGCTTAATCTTAAATAAAAAATGCACCCAGCCATCATTTCAAGAATCCAAGCGATGGAGAATCCACCACATCCCTTGGTGAATTCTTCCATGGGTAAATCACCCTCTTTGGATATGTCTGCACTGCAACGTGAGCCCAGGGCGAGCAAAACTCGAGTTAGCAGACCCTGGGTTTGTTAACCTAGGGTTTGAGCATCTACCCTCATTTGTAACTGCAGGTTAGGAATCGTTGAATCCTGGGTCCCCACCTGGAGCTCCAGTGACTACACGGTATTATGTGACCTGGAGTCCAGCCACCCCTACCCCAGACCTCCTACAGCCCTCCCAAATTGTGGCCACACTAGCCCTTTGTCTGTGGTGCTGTGTGGAGAAACCATGACCATGACTGAACTTGACTGTCCAGAGAACAAAAAAGTTGGCCCATAGGATCACAGAATACTTTTGGTGGAGTCCCAGAGCACCAGTCCAGAGGGGCTATGTCTACACTGTAAAGCAATACAGCTTGAACCCTGGGTCCCAGCTTGACTTAGGCTCAGAGCCTCCATCCCTGTGGGGTCCTGGGTCTGACCCCTGGATTAGCATGATTTGTGTTTAGACAAAAGCAGGATTAGGCTTGAGCCTGCATTCAAATGCTAGGCTTACATTGGCATGTAGACACCCCCTCTGTTAAAAACGTTCATCATATTTCCAGGATGATCTTTGCTGACTTCCACAGTTATGTCTGTGTGATATCAAAGCGCCCTCCTGTATGAAACCTGGTCTACACACAGTTTAACTATTTTGGTCACTGGGCATGATTCTAACCCAAATAGGTGTATTTGTATAACCCCTTGTGAGGGCACAGTTACATCAAGGTGTCCTGTATCACTGAAGCATATTCCCCTTCCCTTATAGGAATAAGTTATACAGTAGAAGCACCTATGTATCGGTATCTGCATCCACACTTGGAGTCTTGTACTGCTTTAACTGCATTGGTACAGCTGTGCCATACAATGTGTGTGTTTAGACAAGCCTTCGGACTCACAAGCCTCTGTCCTTGTAGGTACTTATAGACCATGATCAAGTCACTTAAGTCTCTTTTTAACAAGCTAGAGCAGATTCAACTCTAAGTCTCACATGGTCAGGTGAATTTTCCAGACCATGAATCACTCTTATAGCTCTTCTCTGAACCCTTTGTAAAGTGTTGACATGAAATCTGAACACAGTTTACATCAACTCCATGGGACTATTCAGATGTATAATTCTACTAAATTGCTGAAGTGTCGAATCAGGGCTATTCTTTGTAATGAACAGCTCTCCAGAGCTTCTGGAATCTCAGCATGCTTGTAGTCCTCTCATGGCCTGGTCTTTGTCTGGATTGTGTGTAACATGCAGGATCCGCTACCGCCCCTCAAGCTCCCTGATTGCTTGACTGTTTGTGGTGCACAACGAATACAGGGTGGGACCTCAAGGATGACATTCACCACTGGGCAGAGGGCCAAAGCAAGACCATAAGTGATGCATAGGCCTTTCACTGAAGTGAAATTCTCCAAGAATGAGGGACTGAACAGTCAAAATAATCCTTCCAACTCTATCTGCAAATGAATCAATTTTCAAAGCAATATTCTTACATCAGAAAAGTCTCTCTTTCATAAATCATAAATTCAAACAGGAACACTGAGAAGGAAAAAATATCCATCTCAAAGAAAATTATTTAGATGGCTAAACAATAGGAATCATATTGAGAAACATGTCCTGCTTTGTTAGCCTTCTCCATCACATTTCCAACCTAAGGGGTTATATTTATTACTACCTAGGGGTGCTCATGCAAGCGTTCTAACAGGAGCAGGGGTTGCATAATTGAGCCCTAAAATAAGCAACCTGCATATACTTCTCTTGCACACACCCTTGCTTATCAAATTTCATCAAAATTGTGCAGGCTTTCTCCAGCCTGCAGGAGAACGGGCAATCTTTAAACTGATCAGATGTGCAGGGTAGCCCCCTGAAGACAGCTGTTTTTCCTGTCCCAAATTTACACAATGCTGAAGGGTGGTGTCTTCCATAAGAAATGCGACAGCATCCTACAGTTACAGTCCAAAACGTCAGTGTTTACATTAGTGATACTTTAGGGTTCTGGTCTATTATTGTTGTATTTTGCTGAAGTGTGAATGATGCCGACGCTACTTGATAGCCTTCCAATAGGAGGAGTGGGGTCAAACAACCAGACTAGAGATAAGATAGATCTTGATATATTTAAGAATGGGATTATATAACAGGGCTGCCTGCAATAGCCAGAGACTGGACTTGATGACCCAAAAGGTCCTGTCTACTCCCATGTTAATATGATCAGAGATAAATGTGAGTATTTTATATTCATTTCTAGTTCCATTATCCTTCCGATGTGGGGAAAGTTAAACATTTCCTATTTAGCTATTATGCACAATTGTAAGTAATGGGTCATACAGAGCACCTAACCCAGTGGTTCCCAAACTTTAACAACCTGTGAACCCCTTTCACTAAAATGTCAAGTCTCACAAACCCCCTCCTAAAAATGAATATTTCTAGGGATTTTCTCCTTTACCTGAGTATAAATTATAAAAGCAGTGATCTTGCAAATATAAAATTTGTTTTTATGACATGCTTATTACACACTATTTATTATTAATTATTATTTATCATTACAGTATTTGTATTACATTATGAAAACAGCAACACTCTTCCAAGATCTCGCTTTCGAGGCCTGTATCACTTTGAATAAGCCTGTTATAAGACTAGGCTCCTGTGTTTCTTTAAGGAGTATCAAATGTGGAACAGCATGAAGGTATTTAAGACGCCAACTCAAAGTGTTCTTCCTACACAAGTACTCAGGTCTTGAGCAGTCCAGGCAAGCAACGCACGTTACAACAAAGCTTAAACTTGTTCTTCATTATCATTTTAAAAACAAATACTAGCTGCCTATTTAATTTTAAAAACAGCAAAAAATATCCACCTCCCTTTCCATTTCATTTAAGGAGTCTTAAAGTTTAAATCTCCTCAGTGTAACAGATATGCTTGCTTTGCTCTGCTTAGCTCTTGGAAGTCCAGGGGCTCCGGCTGCTGGACCCGTGTTGCCTGGAGTCCCTAGGGACAGCTCTGTCTGCTATTAGGAATTTTTTCCCCAGAACCCCCTGCAATATTTCGTGACCCCCCCAGAGGTTCAGGAAACCCAGTTTGGGAACCACTGACCTAATACAATGTGGGGATGCCAAAGGGCTTTGATTGGTGTGACTGTCTCGGAAAGGATATTCAATTTAGTATTGTGCAAATGCTGCTGTGATTAACATTTGCTGAAGCGTCATCTTCAAGTCTTGTCCAGAAGTGTGGAGGTTTCACATCAGGGCAGAATCCGCCGCTCACACCCCGAACCTGCAGTCGAATGCATGAGGTCAGACCGCTGAGCCAATGTGAAGCCTCACCGCCTTCAGCGAGATTCTGTGCAGGCATAAGGGTCTGCAAACCTGTCCTGATTTCTGCATGCCCACTAGGTTCTGCAGTGCAACACAGTGCTTCTCATTCTGCTCTCACTCTGACTAGTGAGAATCAGGAGTAACTATTGATCTGGAGTTATGCTGGAGCAAGTAAAAGGAGAATCCAGGTTAGAACATTTTTAGAGCTGCAGGGTTTCTATAATCTATGCTTTCACCATTAGAAGAACGTTAGAAGAGAGGATCTAGGGTTGCCCATTTTGGTTGGACATATTCCCAGAGGTTTAATTACATGACAATCTTTAGAGCTTAACCTTTAATTCCTGGAGACTCCAGGACATTCCTGGAAGATTGGCAACCCTAGAAGGATCAAGTGCAAACATCACAAGTGGTGCTGGTTCCACCTTTTCTGCTACTGCTGAATTCTGCAGTTATTGGGTCCTTTGTGGTGTCTGATACGTCTTCCAGTGCTGCAGTTGGTGTTGAAAAATCAATCAACTTAAACGGTATTTCATGAGTATCTGAGAGTGGGAATGAGTGAACCTCCAGGGATGTCATTTGTCATTTACTGCACTTGTTAAAAGTTACAAAATAGCAAGTACAGCAGAGGTTACAGAAAGTACAGTGCAGCCAGACAAACTTTCGATCCATTTACCAAATTGCTCACAGATCACATTGTCAAGGAAGGTGAAAAAAAAATAACAAATGTAGCATTTTATTTTAAGTGTCAAAAAATGCATCACACGGACCTTTTGATTCTTGCCGAGCTCTTATTACTCCAAACCGAGACACACGGGATGAATGGTATCAAGAGTATCTCTCAACCAGAAGTTCTTGAACAATAAAGTGTGTAAAGAAAAAAAAGATTCATAGTTAAAGGTCAAGTGTGCTGAACAATAGGAGTGGAACCTTGCTGATTTGCACTAGAGGGAAGTTCACCCTGGAAAGGGGTTAGCACAAAATAGGACTTCAGAGAGATTTAAGTAGAGCCGAGGCCTTGTACTAGGCCTCTGCACCAGAGCGAATTTCTAGTAAACCTTCTTACTTTCTGTACCAAAGGCCAGAGGTAGATTCCTTCATCCGCATGAGGGACATGGCGCAACCGATTGGCCTGTACAGCAGAGCTGGCCAGAAAACGTGCGGGCGGTGGAGTAGGGTGGAGGGGAGGGGGCGCAAGGGTTTAAATGGAAAACTTTATAAGAAAGTGTAAAGATGTTTTGTCAAAATTGGCAGCAGAAAATTGACTGCTCATCAACATGCTACAAAAGCAAAAGCAAAAACCAAGGCAGAAGTTTTTGGCCAACCCTCCCCTCCCCCTCAAAAAAGGGGGTTTTCCCAATGGGAAACCGAACAGTTTCAATCACAGCAAACTCTTCCCATTAAAATTCTTTTCTTTTTTTAAAAAAACAAAAACAAAAAAACAAAAAAAAAAGTTTTGATGGAAAATTGTTGGTTAGCCCCACTTTAAAGTCCAGCTCAGGGCTTTGGGATTCTCTATAAATAGCATGGCCCTTTTGGTTACACTAATAAACATGGACCAGATTCTGTGAACACTACTGGATGTAGAGCCCAATGCTATGAGCTCAATAGTGAGTGTTTGCAGGCTCAGGCTCTGGATTAAATCAAAGGCCCATACGCCATTATTTCGAAACCTCCAAGTAAAAGTGCTCCCTGACCCAGCTGAGTCTGACCCAGCACCAACTGGAACAGGAGTCTTTCCTCTGAGTCGTTTACTGGGCACAGGGTCAGGCTCTGAATCAGTGCCCCTGTTTGGGGATTTACGTAAAGCGGTTGAATGAACTCACACACAAAAGTGATGACACACAAGACACCCTATCACCTGTGGGCAAACACTTTTCACACAAAAAGAAAAGGAGTCCTTGTGGCACCTTAGAGACTAACCAATTTATTTGAGCATGAGCTTTCGTGAGCTACAGCTCACTTCATCAGATGAAGTGAGCTGTAGCTCACGAAAGCTCATGCTCAAATAAATTGGTTAGTCTCTAAGGTGCCACAAGGACTCCTTTTCTTTTTGCGAATACAGACTAACACGGCTGTTACTCTGAAACTTTTCACACACCGTTCACTCCATATCAGACCTCTCAGTCCTTGTCCTCAAAGGAAACCTGCACAACACTTTCAAAAGATAAGCCTGGGAGCTTAAATTTGTAACTTTGTTAGATGCTAAAAAGCATGCACTCAGACACTGGTTTTATGTCTCATTACAACAATCTGTAACCCACGAACCCTCCTTGGTCTTATGACTGCAGACATGTTAGTTGCCCACTTCATCTGGAATGGTCTCTTGCAACATGGGCTAACTCCTCATGCGTTACAATCTGTTTCATCTTGTACTTAGCTATGACACATTGAGAACCTTCCCCAGACCTGAGGAAGAGCTCGGTTGCTCGAAAAGCTTGTCTCTTTCACCAGCAGAAGTTAATCCATTAAAAAAAATTGCCCCACCCACTTGGTCACTTTGAAATAAGCTAATTCTACTAATACTCTTGGGGCTAGAAATTTCTCCTTATTTGTGAGGGTTCAAAGTTGCCTCATACACATTCACTTTAGTCAGTACCCTCCTTTGGGAGGAGTTTCTGTGCAGTGCAGTTCTAGACAGAGCTCTTGTGTTCACTGCATAAAAGTCGAGGGGTAGGGAGGGGCAGGAAATCATTTCTGCTAGTCTGGTGACTGGCACTGTAGTTACTTGCTGTCAAAATTAAATTACAGCCTACTGTGGTTTGCTCTTATAACCCTGATCCCTCGTCTGTTCTTGAGAGTCAGTTGCTGTTGGAGAGACCATATAATTTTGACACTTGCTTAATCTGGATACCTATATCCTGTCTGACAGAATGATTTCTCTCACTTTATAAATGGTACCATGTACTTCTCAATTGGTATTCACTCTCCCGGGAGCCACAGCACTGGGCTACATGGAAATGGCTTCTCTAAAGATTTCAGAGAGCGGTTAGTTGTGAATACTCACAATAAAATAAAAATATTCGCCCCTATTTTTCTTCTGACAGATGGTCGAACAATATTTTCCTCCTCTGCTGATAGTTTTAAATATTAACACTGTGTGCCTCCTATAGGTGTAACCTTGCACGTGAATAAACATAAAACTAATAATTTTCTGCTTTTAGTGAAACACAAGGTGCAGTTGACCTAGTCAGTTTAACTTCCTATTTAAGTGTGATATTCAACACAGCAAGCATCTAAAATCAAAGAACCCATTGCTTGGCCCTAGTTTTCACCATTTTCTAAGAGCAGGAAGTATCTGGTCCTACCAACATCCAAGCAAACCAACACCGTTCACATGGTAAAAGGTATTATAGCATATTACACATATTAAAATACCAGAGAAATAAAATAAATCCATTGTCCATGAGTCTTTGATAAGCATAGCATATTATTGCTAGTTGCTATTTCGTTGCATTGGCTTGGGATCCATATTTCCACTCTCACTATGGAGTGTCTACATAAATTAACTCCATGAATATGCAGGTGCCTGAATCTGGAAATTAGGGTTTTGATCAGCAGTTCAGGCCTCCTTCAAAGCTCTCTGCAGTCAATGGAGAGACTCCCATTGACTTCCATGGTTTTGGATCAGGCCCCTGATGTCTTACATTTATTTGTAAGTGGGGCTTTCTCCTCACTGAGGTTAGCTGCTGCACAAGTGCTTGTGCGACCTCCTTCATGGATAATTCAGGGACAAACCTTGCCTCACAAGAGAGGCTCTCCTCATCCCTCCATGTGTCTCTGGGTTCCTTGCTTGCATTGGCAGCAATCTGGGGGCTGAGTTATGGACCAAGACTCAAAGCTTTTTGTGATTCTATCGGCTTCCACACTTAGTCCTAATGTGAAGGCTGCAACCTACTTTGCAGCCTCTATTCATGCTGGAACTCAGTCCTAGTTCTGGTTCCTCCAAGGTCAGAATCAAACTTCTCTCCGCTGGTAGAGAGGGGGAGAAAAGGCAGGACATTACTGGTGTGGATGCCCTAAGACACTTCTAAGATTATGCTGTGCCTTGGCATGTATTTTCATCTACATCGCTGTTGTGGAGGCTAGATCCATTGTGACAGCCCAGTTTGAAAAGTGGCAGCTAGTCCAAGGGCTCTGCATAGGAAGGGGTGGCTGATTTACTAGAACATTGCACCCTTTGTAGCGGAGGTAGGCTGGGCCCTGTGTGCTATCCAACTGTACGTGCAAGTGGCTTCCTGGGTTTAAAGACCATATCTGAGAAGCTATTCAGGTGGCAGAATCTTAGCTTGGTTTCCCCCAGAAACAGAGAATGGAGCTGTGGAGGCTGAGGCTAGAAAAACTGTGGCCATCATTCCCCACTGGACCAGAAGAGAGAGCAATGACAGACACTCATCAGGAGCCCGCTGAAAGAGGCCTGTCCCATTTGGCTGAAAGGAAAGGAGATAGAAGAACTCTCCAAGGGGATTTGGATGGGAGTGAAACTGATTGGGAGAGTGATGTGAAAATGTCTGACAGAAAAGCACAATGTAAATATATACATAGTTCCGCTTGCATTGTTGTTCTGGAAGCTATTAATGGCAGCCAATCACAGACTGGATTAAAGCTGATGGGTATGCACCCCTCTGCTCCCCTCATACAAGGGTCCCCCACTCTCCCTCAATGTCAGGGTCTCATTCCCTCTCCCCCACACTAGGGGCTCTGTATGTTTCCCCCATGCCTGGGGTTAAGGAGACCAGATAGCAAGTGTGAAAAATTGGGATCGGGGGGGTCCAACATGTAATAGGGTCCTATATAAGACAAAGACCCCAATATCGGGACATCTAAACACTATCTGGGGCTCTTTTTCCCTAAATTTCCCCCTCCCCCATACAAGGGACTCAGTGTGGCCCACATTCTCTTCCTCTCCGTGTCTGGGGCTCTGTATTTGCCCCCAAAGTACCTGCCTTCCCCCCCAGACAGAGGGGCCACCCAGTGAGGGCAAGCATTGGGAAGGCAGCACATTAAGAGAGGCAAGAAGGTATAATGCCTCCTTCACGCTCCTCTCCGTCTGCCAGCAGGGGAGCCCTGCTGTTAGGCAGGTCTTAGCAGGGAGCGTGAGGAGCAAGGTTTTAAGTGTTAGTGGCTTTTCCAGTTTTCACCAGACTCTATAGGGTTCTGCTCATTGAAGCCTAGAATGTGCCCTGAAATGTTGGGGTTGATTGGTTGTGGTGTTCAAAGTTATCACATTATATCCAGACAAACAGAGAAAAGCCCTCAAGTTGGGTGTACGATCTCACTTTGCGCATTGGTTTTTCTGTACAACCTAGCAGCCCTGCGCCCTTAGGGTATTTTAGTCCAAGCCACCAATGTGAAAAACATTTTTCTCAGCCAGAGAGTCAGAATTTACAGGGGGATGGACTTTCTTTGGTCCTGAACACTACAGACAGCCTGTTTTCCTGTCACTCCCTGTTCAGGATTGGTGGGCTCAGTTGTGCAAACCATTACACAAAAAAGTTGTACTCATAAATGCTCACTAATCTGATTAAGAGTTGCACAATCAATCTGCGATGAGGTGTGGGCTTTGCATTTCTCCAAGGAAACACTACCCAGCTAGGAACAAAGAATGTCAGCCATACTTACACAATGGCACAAAAGCAGTGACTCTGAAAAAGATTTGGGAATCAGGGTGGATAATCAGCAGAACATGAGCTCCTGGAGTGACAATGTGGCTAAAAGAGCTAATGATATTCTTGGATACATAAACTGGGGAATCTTGGGTAGGAGTAGAGAGGTAATTTACCTCGGTATTTGGCACTAGTGCAACTGCTGCTGGAATCCTGTGTCCAGTTCTGGTGCCTACAACTCAAAAAAGATGTTGATAAATTGGAGATGGTTCACAGAAGAGCCATGAGAATGATTAAAGGATTAGAAAATATGTCTTACGGTGATAAACTAAACAGACTGAGCTCTGAGTCAAACAAAGAGAAGATTAAGGGATGAGTTGATTACAATCTATAAGTACCTATACAGGGAACAAATATTTAAAAACAGGCTCTTCAATCTAGCAGAGAAAGGTTTAACATGATCCAATAGCTGAAAGTTGAAGCTAGACAAATTCAGACTGGAAATAGAGTGTAAATTTTTGACAATGATTGTAGTTAACCATTGGAACAATTTCCCAAGGGTCGTGGTGGATTCTCCATCACTGACTATTTCAGAGTCAAAATTGGATGTTTTTCTAAAAAATATGCTCTAGGAATTGTTTTGGAGACATTCTATGTCTTGTGTTATGCAGGAGGTCATCACATGATCCCTTCAGGCCTTCTAATCTATGATACTTGGCCACAATCTGCTAATGGGGATTCAAAGTATCTCCAACCCACAGCACCCAAACAGAAAGTAGAAGCACATGGCTCTTTGGGGAGAGGGCTTCCTGTCTGTTACATTTTGACCCTCAGCTCCGGATGCAGCACGGTGTCCATTTACCCCATCCCTCGTCACCTCCCTGCGCCAGCTATGCTATCTAGTTTAGAATCTTCCTCCTAACTTTATGGCGTTTAAATTGCTCATTGTTTTTATTTCAAAAATAAGAAAACAATAGATCAAAACAAGAATAAAACTAAAGCAGATGACAGTCCTTAATGCTAATTTCCCCACTTAACATTTTTATTTTTCTGTGGTTCTCCCTGATTTCATGCTCATGGACACAATTGCATGAGCTTCAGCTCTCCTTGCTTTCTGTCCAACCCAAGACACCATCTGCAGAAAGGCCATTTAAGATGATGTCAGAATAACTATGTAACTACATTCATAAGGGTTCCTTGGCTGCAAAGAGTGCCACAGAGACAGCCAATTCACAGGAGAAGAGCTTTGTACCCTAATTATTGCAAAGGAGGATTCAAGAAGTTATCAAACTAAATATGTTTTCCTGTTTTAGGCGGTGTCATTAACTGGACTTCTTTTCAACTTGTAGGTAGAGGCAAAGGCTCATATATACCTCCTTAACTCATGCTGCTCCACAAGTTGTCCCAGTGAAGTTGTGGGACTGCTTTCACAGGAAGATACTCCTCTACATCAGTAAAGGCAGCAGAATTGGAGCCTTTAGTAACATGCCCACCATCCCATTCATATTTCTCATCTCTTGTCCACCTGTCTGTTCCCCACGATCCCTCCTGGACTGTTTTCTCTCCACTGGATAAAAGAAAAATATGGATACAGAACAGTCTGCAGGCTGGCTCCTCCCTTGATGTGAATCAGCCTTACCCCATGGAAATCAGAAGTGCTGTAGTAATTTCCACCAGCTGGAGATGTGGCCTTTCACCGCTAGGTCTCTCTCAGCACTACTGAGTCTCAGGATTCCCCTGCCCACTCAGGAGTATTTTCCCCAGATTGAGGGTTTTTCCCCAAGGCAGAGTTTTATTTTTTTTTTTTAAATATTCCACCCATTTCTCATCCCTCCAGCAAACTCTCCAGCCTCACTGCTGCTCACACCACCCCCTCCTGATTTAGTTCAAATTTTAGCATACCGTTTTCCTCAAGATCAATAATGAAAGTATTAATTACAACAGGCCTTCACACTGATTGCCACGGCACCCCATTAGGCCCCTACTCACCAGCCATTCCCCATGCCCCTTTGTTTCCTTCTGCCAGTTTTCAATGCACAGGAAAAAAATATGGTCAAACTGATTTTTTCTCTCCTCTCCGATAAGCGCAGAAACAAAAGGTCAGACCAACTGAGTCCTAGAGACAAATGGAATTCCTTTTGCAAATATTTGTCTTGGACGGGCAAAGAGCAGAGTCAACTCTACCAGGATAATTCAGCATGGTTCCTGTTAGGATATAGATATTCAGGCCTGTTTACAAAGGCCTGTACTTTAAGAATGTAGGTGTATTCTTATCACTTGGCTAGTTATAGAGGTATAAAAGAAAGAATCAAAATCCCTGTCTGCCGGTGTAAGGGCCTTCTCTCACTGTGACAGTCTGAGGCCCTGTGGGAAGCGACCGGTCACCTCCTCACATTCCAAACTAGTCACATTGAAAGAAGGTGTTATTGGGCTGTTCTAACACGGCTGTTACTCTGAATCCTGTCCTGATAGTTCCTATCACCTCCAGAGAAAGGGAAGTGCCTAGAAAATGTAAAAGGAAACTTAGTTTGATAGCATCCTGTCTGGCAAGAACTCACTTATCAATAGCTGGGATGTGAAATCCTCACTTCCGTATTGTTTTGTCATTATAGTTCCCACTTTGCCATTGTTTGTCTGTATAATCTCTCTCTGGTTCTGTGATTGTTTCTGTCTGCTGTATAATTAATTTTGCTGGGTGTAAACTAATTAAGGTGGTGGGATATAATTGGTTACATAATCATGTTACAACATGGTTAGTTAAATTTCAGGAAAATGATTGGTTAAGGAATAGCTAAGCAGAACTCAAGTTTTACTATATAGTCTGCAGCCAATCAGGAAGTGAGGGGGTGGATGTGGGGGGTAGGAGTGTGTGTGGGGGAGATGGGAACAGGGAATGGGTGTAAGGAAATTGGAATCATGTTTTGCTAAAGGGGGAGATGGGAACAAGAAATGTGGGTAAGGAAATTGGAATCATGTTTTGCTAAAGGGGGAAATGGGAACAGGGAATGGGGGTAAGGAAATTGGAATCATTTTTGGCTAAGGGCAGAAATGGGAACAAGGACACAGGTGTAAGGCTCTGTGGTGTCAGAGCTGGAAAGGAGGACACTAAGGAAGGAAACTGGAATCATGCGTGCTAGAAGTTCACCCCAATAAACATTGAATTGTTTGCACCTTTGGACTTCAGGTATTGTTGCTCTCTGTTCATGTAAAAAGGACCAGGGAAGGAAGTGGGTAAAGGAATAAGCCCCCTAACAGTTCCAGAAAATCCAGACTGGATACTTATCACACACCATGGAGCCATCTCCTCCAGACTCACAAATGCCTGCTGCAAAGGTAGGAGGCGCATAATGGGTTTTTTAGTTCTTGTACTAGCCTAAGACGGAGCCAAACCTCATTTTAGTTTTTAAACACAGACCATGCATTTGGGAGTTAGGTAGCAAGATGAGTGACATTTTTAGACTCCAATTCTACCAGGAGCTCTTGCATGAGCATACCTCTGTGTCCTGAGGGCCAGTCTCACGGAGCTCATAGGCAGCACTTTACGTCCATTTTTCTTAACATTTATGGCACCAGTTTTCAGGGGGGAGAGGATGCTGCATCTCCCCTGTACAAATGAATCTTTCTGAGCCCAAACAGCATGGATTAAAGAAGAAAATTACATTTTTTATTCTGTGAGAAAATCTGATGTGAAAATATAGACTTTCCTGAGATCCAGTCTCTATGGTATTATTGGACTCCATGCAGGGAGGAACCCAAGAATGCCTTTCCAAGAGACTGTTTACAACTCAGAGAAATGTTGTTTTTTTTTTAAATTAGCTTTTAAATCTTCAGAGTTGCTCAACTCATTCCAACCGCCTCATGGAGCTTTCGTTTCATTTAAAGGTCTATCACAACCTGTCAGTGGAACATCAAGAAAACGCTGGAAAGCACCATTAATCCTGAGCTCTGGACAGGACAGACAAGCTTATTTTACTAGCTGTACTGTATTAATGCCTTGTTAGGGTTTCTTACAGGTCTCCTGCTAATAGGAATAACCTCTGGAGCAACAGCAATTTATCCATACATCTAGCTTACCCAGCTTGTCACTGCTAGGAACAATTGCTAACCCTCCTGGGTGGCTTTTCATCTTCACTCTCATTCTAGCATACATTATTTTAACCTGTCAGAACATAAACAGGACAATTACTTAGACCAACGTAGGTGGAAAGTGTTGATAACTAAGGCTAAATCCAGCGTTGTCACTCTAATGTGCTCATGTTAAACCAAGCACAATGTGGCAGCTTGCCTTCTCGCATGAAAACATTTGTCAAGCTCACTAATTCAAAATCGACCAACTACAGAATCTCTTGATTTGCACTACTTGATGACAAGCCTAGTAAAGCCTCTGTAGAGACAGCGAGCTGATTATCGGTGCAGATATGCAAAGTTATAACCCAGGAAGAACCAGGACAAATGTGTCTCTATGAAGGTATAACTTGCTGGATTCCACTCATAAAAACAGCGTCTCACTATTTATGTACTGCACCTTCTGTAGTGAAAGATCATAAAGTGTTCATTCAAACTCTGGGCCTCTTTCTCTACTCCTGAACACCCAGAACTCCTGGTGGCCTCATATTTGTGGATTCATGCACAACAAGACAGATGCACTAAGAAAGAGCATTAGTTTCTTCAGTAAAAAGACCCAAGGTGAAACCCTGGCTCCCCTAAACTTGAGGGGAGAACTTCCATGGACTTTAAAGAGACCAGGGCCCTTCCCCCCGAGCCCTCATTTTAAATCATGTCCTAACAGGCAACAATTTAAGGAGTCATCTTTGCTGTTCTGTTATTGGGAGCCATCATCAGTATGTTGACAGCACTATGACCCAGTTACATCTTCAAGATCTTCCCCACTAGATTGGCATATAGAGGCTGCATAATAACTAACTGACAAACTTGACTCATTTAGGACTCAGACATTCTGCCTTTCTGTGAATATCACGTCCATCTTACTTGGAATGATATTAAGCCCCTTATTTTTTCATCGACATTTGATTTTCTTTGCAGGCTGGGACGGCACTGCCTTTACTGTAGCAGAAAGCCGCATAGCCGGGAGTCATCCATATATTGGTGCAACTGCAGTCCCTGGCCTCTCAATCTCCCGCATAAGTCTGGACATGCCTGTTGGATGACAGGGTCCTAGGACTGAGCTCCAGGGGATTCAAAATAGGAGCAACGCTTTTTTCTTGTGGAGGGGAGATGTCAAAAGGAGAGTTCAGTATCTCATCTGAGCATTTGTGCAGAGAAAGGAATAGTACATGGAAGAAGAGTTGGTTAACAGTGTCAGTAGATCACAAATTAACTTGTTTCTGTGAAAATAAGCACTTCTGCAACTCAACATATGGCCTCTGCTATGTCGGCTACAGGTGTTTATACATGTCCTGGAGCAATACTTTGGATTTACACAGAGCTTCATCAGACAAAGCTCACAAAGCACCTTTTGTAGCTGGGCAAATGTAATTCCTAACTTACAGATGGAGAAGCTAAACTTAGAGCTGGCCACAATTTCTCACCTCCATCCCTTCTCCCCCCGGAAAATGTTGAGTTTTCAGTGAAAAAAATGAAAACTGAAAATTTTCAGCCAAAAAGTTTAGGTAAAACTGAAAATTTCAAATCAGTAATGCTGTCTCAGTGCCTTGTGCCCCATTCGCCTCTAAGAGCGGAGCTGCCCAGCTGAACTACATCTCCCATCATGCTCCCAGGTCCCCCTGGTGTACTACCGCTATGGTGCGTCATGGGAGTCCCTGGCCATTGTGGGAACTGTAGTCTGGCTGGAGAATCCAGCCCATAGAAGGGAGTGGGGGAATGCTCTCTCTCCCTTTCTTTCCATTGGTATGGTTATTTATTCTCCTCATGCTACATGCCGCTCTCCCCCATCGTAAGGTCTGCCCTGCCAGCCACCTGACTCACACCCAACACCTGCTTCCTCTACTCTTGCTCACCTATTCCTTCAAAGAAAAATTGACAAAATGTGCGGTGACCTTCCCTTCCTAAAACTCTCCCCTCCTTCTCACCAGTCACGGATGGTCTCTCAGCTGCTGTTCTCCTGTAACTCCTCCACTTGCCGCAGTGAGACCCCATCCCTTCCCCTGATCTCCTTCTTGCCCACTCTCATTCCCTCCCTCACCTCTCATTCTCCTCCAGTTCTTACCCCCACACAATAGAAGCATGGTTCAGTCTCTTCCATCTTAAAAAACAAAAAACCTACAGCCTTGACCCTACTCACTCTCCAACTACTGCTCTATCTCCCTTTCATCTCTTAGCTCACTGAACATGCTATCTGGAGTTCCTCTCCACCAGTTCCATTCGATTCCCAATCCAGCTTCTACCTCTTGTGCTCCACTCAAACTATTCTTGCTAAAGTCTGATCACCTCCTCCTGGCCAAAACCACTACTCCATGCTCATTCCCCTTGAGCTGTCAGTGCCTTCATACTGCTGATTCTACTCCTTTTCTGGAGATCTTGTCTTTCCTTGGGTTCCATGACCCTCCTCCTACATCTCTAATGGCGCCTTCAGCATGTTCGTTAGAGGATCCCCCCCCCCCCCCCCCAAACACACACAAAGACACAGTATCATAGAATCATAGAATATCAGGGTTGGAAGGGACCTCAGGAGGTCATCTAGTCCAACCCCCTGCTCCAATCCCCAACTAATTCTCTATGGGGGCTGCAAAGGGCTTTGTCCTTGGTCCCCTTCTCTTTTCCCTTCTACCCCTTATCCCTGGGTCATCTCATCTGCAACTACAAATTCATAACAAAAGATGGTCTCTATGCCAACAACTCACAGCCCTGCTCCAGACCCGTCTGCTTCTGTCCAAACTAAAAATCTCAGCCTCTGACATCTCCTCATGGACATCTAGCAGTCAGCTAAAGTTCAACATGGCTAAAAGAGAGCTCTTCCTGCCTGCCATTCAGGCCCATACCCTGGGTGTCCTCTTCAACTCAGCCCTTTCCCTACATCTTCAAACCCCAGCTGTGCTTAAACTTAGCCTATTCTTTCAGCATAGTGTAATTTTAGTGATCTCTCCTATCCAACCACACTGCTGAAACTCAGGTCCAGACTCTCATCAACTTGTATTTTGATTGGGACAACCTTCTCTTCTCTGGCCTTCACAAATGCAGTCTGGCCCCACTGATACCCATTCAAATTCTGCTGTAAAGAGCATTTCCCAAGCTTGTTGCTTTGACCATGTCCCCACTCTCTTTGCACCCCTCCAGCAGCCCCCCTTTCTCTATTACATCTTACATTCAGTTACGGCCCTTCACAGCTAATCCCTTAGCTATGTATCATCTCATTCACTCTTGCAATATCTCCCTCCTCCTCCCTACCCATGATGCCAGCCTCCATCTCCCACTTGTTAAATCTTCAATCACCTTCATGCTTCCTAGTATGCTGTCCTTTGGGAAGAGTTCCCATTAAACAGCTCCTGTCAAGGTTCCTCCCCCACTCTGAACTCTAGGGTACAGATGTGGGGACCTGCATGAAAAACCTCCTAAGCTTATCTTTACCAGCTTAGGTCAAAACTTCCCCAAGGTACAAAGTATTCCACCCGTGGTCCTTGGAATGGCCGCTACCACCACCAAACTAATACTGGTTACTGGGGAAGAGCTGTTTGGACGCGTCTTTCCCCCCAAAATACTTCCCAAAACCCTGCACCCCACTTCCTGGACAAGGTTTGGTAAAAAGCCTCACCAATTTGCCTAGGTGACTACAGACCCAGACCCTTGGATCTCAAGAACAATGAACAATCCTCCCAACACTTGCACCCCCCCTTTCCTGGGAAATGTTGGATAAAAAGCCTCACCAATTTGCATAGGTGACCACAGACCCAAACCCTTGGATCTGAGAACAATGAAAAAGCATTCAGTTTTTTACAAGAAGACTTTTAATAGAAAATAGAAGTAAATAGAAATAAAGAAATCCCCCCTGTAAAATCAGGATGGTAGATATCTTACAGGGTAATTAGATTCAAAAACATAGAGAACCCCTCTAGGCAAAACCTTAAGTTACAAAAAAAGATACACAGACAGAAATAGTTATTCTATTCAGCACAATTCTTTTCTCAGCCATTTAAAGAAATCATAATCTAACACATACCTAGCTAGATTACTTACTAAAAGTTCTAAGACTCCATTCCTGTTCTGTCCCTGGCAAAAGCAGCATACAGACAGACACAGACCCTTTGTTTCTCTCCCTCCTCCCAGCTTTTGAAAGTATCTTGTCTCCTCATTGGTCATTTTGGTCAGGTGCCAGCGAGGTTACCTTTAGCTTCTTAACCCTTTACAGGTGAGAGGAGCTTTCCCCTGGCCAGGAGGGATTTCAAAGGGGTTTACCCTTCCCTTTATATTTATGACAGCTCATGGTCTTCCTTCAAAACCCTCCTTAGAATTCTCCTTTGCAGTGGTGCCTTAAAAAAATAAACCTAACAGTTAGGCAGTTGGTGCTCTAAGACTGCAGCCCTTCTTGTTAACCTATATGAGTGCCCTGTTTCTTTGTGCTCTCCCCATCTGTCTGTATCTATCTGTTGTCTCTCGTCTTCTACTGAGGTTGTAAGCTTTGGGCAGAGACCATCTTTTTGTTCTGTGTTGGCCTAGTGCAAGGGCGCTCTGACCTGTGACTGGGGGGTCCCAGCCACTAACACACTACAAATAGTAGTGTGAGGCACCCAATTACCATAATGAAATTTCCAAATCAAAATTCTTTGGTTGTCAGATAAAACTTTTCAGGTTTTTCGGTGGGGAGGAGATGTCTGTTGACAAAAGGTAGATTTAAAATGAAATACACAAAACAGATATTTTACCAAAAAAGGCCATTTAATTGAAAACCCGAACTGGCCATTGCAAAAAAGGTTTTCAACCCACTCTGGATGAGGTGTAGGGTTTAAGTGACTGGTCTGAGGTCACAAAGTGAGTCAGGTGTCCTGACTCCAAGCCCTCTGCCAGATGTCCTGGACCATAACGTATGCAAAGTCCATACACCCTGTTTGGAACAACCAGGGATACATGCACCTGGATATTTAAACACTGATGTGTGCAAGTTGTATTTGATGCTAAATACAAAAAAAAAAGCTAAGTTATTCTGCTGTTTTCATTCTGGTGCACAGAGAGTCGGCTCCAGAGCTCACTAAAGTCACTGAGAGTCTTTCTACTTCCCTCTGTGAGTTCTGGATCAGGCTCCTAAGGTCGCATCCTCATGTCAGCATCCAGCCTGCATATCTGGGGAACAATTCCATCCTTCATGTTCCACAGAGCCTCCTTGAAGCGGTCATGCCTCGCCCTGTACATACCCCTACAGTGGGGCAGGGGACAGAGAGCTACATACCAGAGAACCCCCTGGCTCCACTCCAGTACTCCTAACAAGGCCACGCTGGGAGCCCCTTTGGAGAAAAACTCTTCACCAAGCAGGGCGTGTGCAATGCCCCACCCTAGCCTATTCCCCTTATGCAGTGATACTGAACAGAGGGGCTGCAGAGGCAGGGGCAGGATTTGCCATTCAATAGCTAAGATGTACATGTCAGGTCCCCAGAGAACTATATTAAATTATTGTCTCCGGGTGGCCAAATTTCACAATGAATTCAGGATAAATATTGCACATAAAGTGAAGCCTTAAGAGTTAACTTCTTTAGTTCTTTTGGGGCTTCTGCTCAGTTCAGATTGCTCAGGGACCCTGGGACTTCCCTGCCACTCAGTCCTGTCTGAAGATTATTAATAGAGTTTTATAGTTCCGATTGTACCAATATCAAAACACTCCCCACTCTTAAGAGGCAGCTCTGAAACAATGGTTTCTTTGGCACTGAAAACCTAATCTAGTTTGGAAACACTGGGGATGTTACAGGAGAATTTTAATATAGCTTACCTGAAGCACGCCATCTATTATCATGCTCAGAGCTTGTTCCCCTGTGCACACAAGTTACCCCCTATTGGCTAAAGATTTTATGCAAAAACTCAGCAAAACCAAGCAAAAATGGTGAATTTCTTTTAGGTCATAGGAACAGCCACACTGGGTCAGTCCAAAGGTCCATCTAGCCTAATATCCTGCCTTCTGACAGTGGCCAATGCCAGATGCTTCAGAGGGAATGAACAGAACAGGGAATCATCAAGTGATCCATCCCCTGTCACCAGTTTCAGGGTTCTGATAGAGATTACAGACTCAAAGCGAAACGTGGCCATTGAATTTGGAGGAGAATTAAGAATCCTAATGTAGATCCACATGCAAACTTCAAATTGGCTCGTATCCCTATAAAGCCCCCAATTTGGAACACCCTGAAGTCTAGAGTATTTAAAAATCGCTGATAAAGAACAGGTCCACTTCAAGCTTCTGTGGGCAGCCATAATTAACCCAGTTCTGATTTCAGTAGAGTTGTGCATGGGGACCAGGATCTGCTCACACTCATCTGACAAAAAGAAAAGGAGTACTTGTGGCACCTTAGAGACTAACAAATTTATTAGAACATAAGCTTTCGTGGCAGCAGAATTGGGACCTACTACCACCAGTTTAATTATACATCCTTATTTCTGAGGCTTTTCCTCACATTGTATGCTAGTTATGCCAATGTTCTCAGAGTTCTAAACTTTATTAAATTTGTAAACAATTCTATTTTTGAGTTTGCAACCAGGCTTAGCTCCACAGTAACCATCTTCTGCATCTAACACTTGGCCATTAACTTTTTTTAGTACAATACTTCAGGCAAGTCATCTTAACAATGAACAGATGTGCAGCTGATTGCTTAGCACTTCTGAACAGACCCCTAACCTGTGCTTTTCAGCAAGACCATTTAATTGGAAAAACAAAACTGAAAATTAATGACCATGCAAATGTCATGTGAAAATAACTAGAGACAAGAGATTCTGAAGAGCAATAATTCAGCAAGGTTGAAGTGCAAATCTTCTGATATTTTCAAAGCACACAAGCAAATGAGATGTTGCTTTAGTGCAATATTCAGCTCTGTCCTACTTTAACAATATCTGCACATCTGAACTAGTCAGACTGACAAAAGATTCCATTTTAATAAGTTTCAGTCCAATTAAAAGCTCAAGTTTATTGGAAATAAAAGCTGACAGCATAATGTTTAAAAATTAATCAAAGAAACTAGAGCTGAGTTTGTAGAAAGTGCCTTATCTGAAAGGCTCCGCTACAGAAAACAGGCCTTATTGATGATTTTCATAGACAGGATCCCCTCCTAATTCAGGCTGAGCCAAATGCTTCACATTTATTGTAAGTAAATGTCTCCTTCTGCCTCCTGTTCTCACAGCTCTGCACTCTCCTTCCTGGGTTTCCTATCTTTTTCCTTCCCGTTATTTCCCTCCTTTTTTTCTATACACTACAGCACTGACTCTCTGAAGGGGGGATGCAGGTAGGGTGTTCTCAGTGGTGGCAGATGACAGGACAAGGAGCAATGGTCTCAAGTTGCAGTAAAGGGAGGTCTAGGTTGGATATTAGGAAACACTATTTCACGAGGAGGGTGGTGAAGCACTGGAATGGGTTCCCTAGGGAGGTGGAGGAATCTCCATCCTTAGAGGTTTTTAAGGCCCTGCTTGACAAAGCCCTGGCTGGGATGATTTAGTTGGGGTTGGTCCTGCTTTGAGCAGGGGGTTGGACTAGATGACCTCCTGAGGTCTCTTCCAAACCTAATATTCTATGATTCAATCTTTCCAGACTACTGTACCCCTTTCAAGAGTCTGATTTGTCTTGTGTACCCCCAAGTTTCACCTCACTTAAAAACTTATAAAATCAGACATAAAAATACAAAAGTGTCACAGCACACTATACTGACAAATGGCTTACTTTCTCATTTTTACCATCTCATTATAAAATAAATGAATTTGAATATAGTATACAGAGCAATATAAACAAATCATTGTCTATGAAATTTTACTTTGTACTGAGTTTGCTAGTGCTTTTTATGTAGCCTGTTATAAAACTAGGCAACTATCTAGAGGACTGGGTGTACCCGCTGGAAGATCTCTGAGCACTCCCAGAGATCTATATACCCCTGGCTGAGAACCACTGCACTATGGTATATTAAATTCTTAGTCCACCACGTGCATTTTCTGTGTGTACTGCTGTAATTGTCCACTCTGACTGGTTCTTTATACTCCAGTATTGTTTATTATTCCTGATGCCATTAACCTCTTGATGCTTACAGCTTGCTTTCCCTTAATATTTGTTTCAATATTTTCCCAGTGACCAACACGAGAATTACCTTTCTCTTGTGGCATTCCCCCCATCCTCCACAGTGGTTGATACCTCCCATGTTCTTCAAGATCTTTCAGAAATTATGGTCAGTGGTTTAGCCAGTTAGTTTGCTAATTGCCTTAAGCCCCTGGCACACAAGTCATCCTGAACTGCTGATTTGTATCTAAATTGAAGGAAATGAAAACCTATGCTTGTCTATGATATTCATAGACAACTCCTGCCCTGACAGATAAAGACAATAAAATCTAGTATCTAAGTACTTTCCCAGGACATGACCTTCAGCATTTTGTGAGTTAATTATCGTTAGAATATCATTCTTAGCACTAAAAATCAGTCACGGCACAGTCATTTCTATTTAGCCAACAAAACTCCTTGTTTTTATTCTTGGGATACAATTTCCACCCTTCAAGAATCTTGTTTGTTGTTGCATTTCAGCTTTTTCAGCCCAGCATCTCTTTCCAGGAGGCTTGTGTCCCAAATACAGGCACAGCAAACAAAGAACAGTTCCTCAGCCCACCCCAGGGTACAGCTCCCAAGGTCTTCTCTTCTCTGCTCTCCTCCCCTCACCAAGGGACTTCCAGCTGCTCCTGCTTCTTGCAGCTCCCTATCTCTGACTCACCAGGTGTCCTGTCCTGTGTTTACTCCTTCCCCACACCTGATCTCTTTTAAATGTAATTGGGGTCAGCTGACCTAGCGCAAATGGACCATCCCTGCTCCCTCTTAGGGCTAGGACCACCCTGCGGCAGCAAAGCATTGGGTTGGTAAATGCAGGTAAATGCACTGGAGTGGAAGGGGAGAGCCGCGCCAATAGAAGAGCTGTGATGTTCTTATTATGCCACTCCTCCACTCTAGCATCTCCCTGCCTCTCTTCACTGTTTGCTTTGGGTTTTCCCCGTTTCTTTCAGACACCAGGAGACATCCTGCAATGAGGGTTCCTGGCTCTCAAACAAATGTGACGGCTTCTTGCCAATGTGCGCTGAGAGCGCCACCCCTTCCTTTCCCCGACTGGTTCCCTGCACCATTCGGGAGTGGCACCCCCAACACCAAGACATTGCCTATCGCTCCCCAGCCACAGCGGCCTGATGTCCACAAAAGTCAGGATTCCAACAGCGACAAAAAGCCACGGAATTCCTGCTGCTCCAAGTTACAGCAGCATCTTTTGGGGTCAGCACCTTAGGCCCTACTCAACCCTACTGAGGTGTAAGGGTAGCAGAATCTGGCCCTTTCTGCGTGGAGTGACTGGCAATAGATACATCTCCTCTTCCCCTTTCATACAATTTTTCACTGACATTTGTACAGCTGATCTTTACTGCATCAGTACTGAATTTCAGCCCACACATACCTCTACCTGAAATGCTTTACAGGGCACCCAGACAGCTGCTGACCAATCCTGCTTAACATTTAGTGAATTGAAGGGAAGATCGTGCCCTGTTCTACCCTTCCCAGTCATCTTCCATGGTGCTACAGATTTCCGTATAGGGAGTGAAATCTATAGACCATATGGAAAAGAATCACTTGAAATTCAGTATGATACAGTTTCAATATGATAGAACTGAGAAAAAAACCTCTGAGCAATAATGAGTTTATGGAGAGAGACATCATGCCTTTTGCGAAAGCCAAAATAAAGACCCTGCAGTAGGGCTTTGTGGATCAATGTGCAACCTGTTATTCTCATTGTTCAGTGGAAGAATTACTAAGATCCATTTGCCAGTAAATGTGCCTTGTCTTGTAAAGCATTTGGGTCATTAACTTTAACAATGTCAGAGTGTTGGCACTTCCAATTAAATTAAATTACTGACCAAGGTAATACTTAAGAACATATTCCAGACAAAGGAGTCTACTATTATATTATTACATCCTAAGAAATGTACTAATATTTTAATTCTGCATGGGAAAAATAAGAAAAAGCAATATATGCTAAGTCCAGTGTGGCAAGACATACCGACATCCTCACCAGAGAAAGATAAAACAGAAGTGGAGGGGCAGGGAGAACGAAATAGAATACTGAGCAATCTACTTCAATGGGTCATATGTGCATTGTTCTGCATCATAATGCTTCAATATTCTTTGAAGCAAAGAGCTAGAACACAGGAATTGCTATACCAGAGCAGAGCAGTGCTTATTGGTCAGTTATTTAACCTGGTATCCTGCCTCCACCAGTGTCTGGTGTTTCAGAGGAGTAAGAATGCTGTTATCAGCAACTGGGATGGGGATGGTGAGGCCTAGTGGTCAGAATCAGGAGTCCAGGGTGGAAATGGAACGAGACAAGAACAGGCGCAGGACTAGGAACAGGGCTGGGGCAAGAACAAGGCTAAAGCAGGCTAAGGCTCAGGAAATCTGGTGCCACAGTCAGGAGCAAGTTCCAAGCCGTGGAGTGAAATTGAGCAGCCTGATCTGCTGTTGCTCCTGCTAGGCTTATACACCTGAGCTGGGAGGCACAAGGCCAGTCCCTGGCCCGTGGATTGGCTGGAGCCTAGCGGAGGCGTGACTCATTCCCTTATGGCTGTCCCACCACAATCATCTCTTTAGCTACATATGTAAAGTGAATTGTGTATATAAGGGTTGAGGGGGGGAAATTCCCATCTCCCCATCCCAGCTGAGTACTGATGCGAGAGTCTGGTTATTATTTTACCTGGCTAATGGCAAAGCAGCCAGGGAAAAGAATTGTAGCTACGATGGATGAGGGCTGGTAAGCTGCCCTGAAAACACTGAGAAGTGGCATTTAGACTGACTTGGGCTGCATACTGCCAGGCAAGCGTTCTGAATTTCAGACATCTACCTCCAGGCCGGCAAATGTTTCCTTTAATTTTTCCTTCCGGTTCTGTTCTCCAATCCTGAATACCTGCAGGCTTTATTAGTCAAAACAGGGGAGAAGGAAGAGCCACCAATACAAGCTTAAGCAATTTGTCTTGCTGTGGTACCTGTTGCAAAGCTAACATATGGCAATAGAGAAATCAGTCCCCTGTGCTACATCAAAGTCCCTCTTCTACAACCTGACTAGCGTGTGCCCCTTTGAAGTACTCGAGGAGCTGAGTGTCTTTTCTTGCTCATTTCTGAAACATTCCAAAACATGGAAAGTTCCTGGGGGTTTCTTAGGCAAACACACCGGTGGTTCCTATTTGTGGTGTTAGACACACCAAGGCCAAGATTTCCAAAAACAGCTTCCACTGACTTCAATGGAAGCAGGTAGTGCTGAGCACTTGTGAAAAATCAGGTAATTACCATCTATGGATTTTACGTTCCTGTCTTTGAAAAATCTTTACCTGAGCTTCCATGAACATTCCTTTTTTTGGCAGTCGTATCGTGGCTTCTAAGATGAAACAAGGACCTTTTAAACCCCATTGCACACATCGTTACCCTGCACGCCCCACGCCCCAGATGAATGGCTCTAATACAGTGTGCATTCTCGCAGACCAGGTTCTGTGACTGCTACCTACAGCATGTTAGTCACAGAAAACGTATGAAATCCTAGGGCTCTTGGAGCAGGACTTAGGAGCGTTAAGCAGCTGAACACCTGCTCTTACGGACCCTGTGCCTCCTTTGCATGGCAGGCCAGGCACGGGTGCTGCAGCACGTTGCCATTAAAACAATTAGCACCTTGGGTGTGGTGTCCATTGCCTAGCATGAGAACTAGCACTTGGCGAGCACCCTGAGTTTGCATGGTGCACAGCAGGCCATGAACAAAAAGGAACAGAAAGAAAGCAAGCAATCGGAAAAAAACGATATAGCCCGAGGAGATGGCAGAGCCCACGGGTTGTTAAGTAGTTCTGAGAGATGCATCACAGAACAGTTTTAACCCAAAGATACATGTAAATTACTCAGCTAAAAGCACTTTTAAACAGGCATTGCCCTGCATCAGACTCATCCCCCCAGGGAGAGAACGGTGCAGGGGGAAATGCTATAATTTTCCATGAAACATTTCAAATGAAATTAAAATATTTCATTCCATCTAATTTTTCCATTAATTTTTTTCTGTGTTTTGACTAAAGAAAATTTTTAAAGTGCAAGCCCTTGGGTTTTTTGTCTCTTCCTTCCCCTCCATATTTTCCTTTTCCCATTGCAAAAGGGAGCGAAGGGGTGGGGAGTAAACACCATGAAGGTATTCCAGGCTGCTGCTGCTGTTTTTAAACAAAAGGAAGTTTTGACCAAACTGAACCTTTTCAGTGGAAATTTACATTTTCATCACAGAGATTATTTTTATAGCAAACATATTTTTCTGTAAAAGTTTCTACCAGCTCCAGTAAACACACGGGTACCGGCTATAATTTTATAGGGTTTCGTTGCAGATGAAGAAAATTTTCCATGCCTGCAAAGCAACTAACTTGGACCACATGGAAAACTCCGACTTCTTTGTCCATGAAAGGAACCACTCCAGGAACAGAACCCGAAGAAATGTACCAGCACCCAAAAGCAGCAAAGCATTGATCTACGAATATGACTACATTGAGGGTTGGGTGCAAAAGGGGTGCAGATTTATGAAGAGGGCACAGGAAAAAAATCTATCCAATAAACATATAGAACATGATTATTGTTCACCTATTATAAAGAGGCCATAGAATGACACTACGGGGATAGAGGATACATAAGCATTACAGGGGTGGCCAACCTGAGCCTGAGAAGGAACCAGAATTTACCAATGGACATTGCCAAAGAGCCACAGGAATACATCAGCAGCCCCCCATCATAGAATCATAGAATATCAGGGTTGGAAGGGACCTCAGGAGGTCACCTCGTCCAACCCCCTGCTCAAAGCAGGACCAATCCCAACTAAATATCCCAGCCAGGGCTTTGTCAAGCCTGACCTTAAAAACTTCTAAGGAAGGAAATTCCACCACCTCCCTAGGTAACGCATTCCAGTGTTTCACCACCCTCCTAGTGAAGTTTTTCCTAATATCCAACCTAAACCTCCCCCACTGCAACTTGAGACCATTACTCCTTGTTCTGTCATCAGCTAACATTGAGAACAGTCTAGATCCATCCTCTTTGGAACCCACTTTTAGGTAGTTGAAAGCAGCTATCAAATCCCCCCTCATTCTTCTCTTCCGCAGACTAAACAATCCCAGTTCCCTCAGCCTCTCCTCATAAGTTATGTGTTCCAGTCCCCTAACCATTTTTGTTGCCCTTCGCTGGACTCTCTCCAATTTTTCCACATCCTTCTTGTAGTGTGGGGCCCAAAACTGGACACACTACTCCAGATGAGGCCTCACCAATGCCGAATAGAGGGGAACGATCACGTCCCTCAATCTGCTGGCAATGCCCCTACCTATACATCCCAAAATGCCATTGGCCTTCTTGGCAACAAGGGCACACTGTTGACTCATATCCAGCTTCTCGTCCACTGTAACCCCTAGGTCCTTTTCTGCAGAACTGCTGCCGAGCCATTCGGTCCCTAGTCTGTAGCGGTGCATTGGGTTCTTCCGTCCTAAGTGCAGGACTCTGCACTTGTCCTTGTTGAACCTCATCAGATTTCTTTTGGCCCAATCCTCTAATTTGTCTAGGTCCCTCTGTATCCTGTCCCTACCCTCCAGCGTATCTACCTCTCCTCCCAGTTTAGTGTCATCTGCAAACTTGCTGAGGGTGCAATCCACCCCATCCTCCAGATCATTTATGAAGATATAGAACAAAACCGGCCCCAGGACCGACCCTTGGGGCACTCCACTTGATACCGGCTGCCAGTTAGACATGGAGCCATTGATCACTACCTGTTGAGCCCGACAATCTAGCCAACTTTCTACCCACCTTATAGTCCATTCATCCAGCCCATACTTCTTTAACTTGCTGGCAAGAATACTGTATCCATCAGCTCCCCACTCGCAGCGCCTCCCGCCTACTGGTAGCCCCTCGGATCAGCACCTCCCCCTTCCTCCCCATCTCTCCCTATCAGCTGTTTCGTGGAGGCTCGGAGCGGGAGGGGAAAAGGGAGGAGAGAGGGCACGGCAGGCTCAGGGGAGGGGGCGGGAAGGGGTGGAGCGGAGGCAGGGCCTGGGGCAGAGCCAGGGGTTGAGCCGTGAGCACCCCCCGGCACATTGGAAAGTTGGTGCTGTAGCTCCAGCCCCGGGGTCGGTGCCTAGACAAGGAGCCGCATAGTAACCTCTGAAGAGCCGCTTGTGCCCCAGAGCCCCAGGTTGGCCACCCCTGCATTAGAAGAATTGTAAGGTTACTTAAATGGGAACTTAGAACAAAATAGACAAAATAAAATGCTGACAAAATAATTGCCTATGGAATAGCTGCACTCAAATTCTGTCATCTTTTGGGAAGTCCCAGCCAAGGCACACAACATTTAAGAGTATGTTTTCTATTTGTATTCAGTGTGTAAAAGTGTTTTCTGGATGTATCAAGAAGAGAATATACCCTTTAGAGTCTTTCCTAGAGATGCAGACTTTCATTGAGTCAGGGTATTTATAACAAAGGAGCACAAAAAACCCACACGAACACAAAGCAAGTCTCAAACAATACCCTGTGCCTTTCAAACAATTGCTCAGATACCAGATAATTAACAAGAAATCATCAACATTAACAATAACTGCACTTGTGTTACTTTCCTTGCTTTGAGAGCTGGATTTGGGAGCACACTTGAGAGCTTTCACAACGGTCCTGTCTGATAAACTATTAGAGGGAAATTCACATCTCATTTTGCAGTTAACACTCCTCATCAGATCATCTTTTACCAGTCACAGTCTGCCCCCACTCCTGGCAGCAGTCCATTTGTTTTTAATAGATACAGACGCTTTCCTTCCAAAAACACAGTCAATGCTAAGGTGCTCGTTATGTGGGAAATTATGGGAAACGAAGACAGCAATTCTAGACCATTACAAAACAGCCGTTTTCACCATTCTCCCATTCCCCAGTTTGAGGCCTCATGGGAATGATTACAGAGTGTTCCTTAAACATGTTGTCTTCATCCATTGGGTCCTGCAGGGAAAGGGCTTTGGTCACATCCTGAAGCTAGCTGAAGGGCAATACCTCATCCAAAGACAAGCGAGGCAGCTTCCTTGAATAGATTTTCTTCACTGAAATTGAACTTGCTCCAAGTATTTTATTGCTGTTAGAAGAAAAAATGAGAACCTGTCTAGGTCATTCCAGTCTCTAGATCCCACCATCAGAATTCTCCCAAGAAAGTTATGTTTTCACCGGACAAATATTTTGCAGTAAATTAGCTTCCAGGTTGTTTTGAAAATACAGCATTCCAAATGTTTATACTGCTTTGCGTTCATCTTAGCCTGCTCCAGAAGAAGTGCAAGTTCATTAAAGCTCACAAAAAGACCCAGTAGGGAATGCAGGTAACCTATTATTATTGTTTGTGTAGTGCTCACAAGGTGCGAGGTGCTCTACACAGATGTAAAAATGTGTCACAGTTCAGGTCCCAAGGATCCAGGTAGGCAACATACCAATTTAGAGTTACAAAACTGTGTGAATGAGCGGGGCACTGTCCTGTAGGTCCATGGTGTTTATTTTCCGGATCTTGTAAGTATTTAAATGGAGGCTGTGACAGCTTTCAGTACCCCAGCCCCATTGACAGACTGGAGCCAACAACTGGAAGCTATCAATTATTATTGAGTGTGAGATGTATGTAAGAACTAGTGGATGTAAACTAGCCATCAACAAGTTTAGAGTTGAAATTAGGCAAAGAATGTTCAGAATGCTCTGAAGATTCAGAGCAGGCTGCGCAGTGGGGACAGAAAGACGGTGAAGAAATTTGGCAGCATGTGACCTCCAGAAGAAGAAAGGGGAGCGTCCATGTACCAGCAACACAGACACAGGTAAGTAACCATTTTCATGTTCTCTCCACAGGTACTAATGCAGAGTGGACTAGATGATACATCTGAGGGAAGGGAACAGAAGGAGACTCCGCCAATTGGAAGGCATGAGATGCACTGTCCTAGGGATGGGGTTTCCAAGACCACCGCTCCCAAGAGGAGGAGGTGGGTGGTGGTGGTCTGGGACTCTCTCCTCAGGGGGACTGAGTCATCTATCTGCTGCCCTGACCGGGAAAACAGAGAAGTCTACTGCTTGCCAGGAGCTAGGATTCATGATGTGACAGAGAGACTGCCGAGACTCATCAAGCCCTCGGACCGCTACCCCTTCCTGCTTCTCCACGTGGACACCAATGATACTGCCAAGAATGACCTTGAGTGGATTACTGCAGACTACGTGGCTCTGGGAAGAAGGATAAAGGAGTTTGAGGCGCAAGTGGTGTTCTCGTCCATCTTCCCTGTGGAAGGAAAAGGCCTGGATAGAGACTGTCGAATCGTGGAAGTCAACGAATGGCTACGCAGGTAGTGTCGGAGAGAAGGCTTTGGATTCTTTGCCCATGGGATGGTGTTCCATGAAGGAGGAGTGCTAGGCAGAGATGGGCTCCACCTAACGAAGAGCATCTTGGCAAGCAGGCTGGCTAACCTAGTGAGGAGGGCTTTAAACTAGATTTACAGGGGGAAGGAGACCAAAGCCCTGAGGTAAGTGGGGATGTGGGATACCAGGAGGAAGCAGGAGCAGGAGAGTGCGAGAGGGGAGGGCTCCTGCCTCATACTAAGAAAGCAGGACAAACAGCAAGTTATCTCAAGTGCCTATACACAAATGCAAGAAACCTGGGAAACAAGCAGGGAGAACTGGAAGTCCTGGCACAGTCAAGGAATTAGGATGTGATTCGAATAACAGAGACCTGCTGGGATAACTCACATGACTGGGTACTGTCATGGATGGATATAAACTGTTCAGGAAGGACAGGCAGGGCAGAAAAGGTGGGGAAGTTGCATTGTATGTAAGGGAGCAGTATGACTGCTCAGAGCTCCGGTATGAAACTGCAGAAAAACCTGAGAGTCTCTGGATTAAGTTTAGAAGCGTGAGCAACAAGGGTGATGTCATGGTGGAAGTCTGCTGTAGACCACCAGACCAGGGGGATGAGGTGGACGAGGCTTTCTTCCAGCAACTAATTGAAGTTACTAGATCGCAGGCCCTCATTCTCATGGGAGACTTCAATCACCCTGATATCTGCTGGGAGAGCAATACAGCGGTGCACAGACAATCCAGGAAGTCTTTGGAAAGTGTAGGGGACAATTTCCTGGTGCAAGCGCTGGAGGAACCAACTAGGGGCAGAGCTCTTCTTGACCTGCTGCTCACAAACCAGGAAGAATTAGTAGGGGAAGCAAAAGTGGATGGGAACCTGGGAGGCAGTGACCATGAGATGGTCAAGTTCAGGATCCTGACACAGGGAACAAAGGAGAGCATCAGAATAAAGACCCTGGACTTCAGAAAAGCAGACTTTGACTCCCTCAGGGAACTGATGGGCAGGATCCCCTGCGAGAATAACATGAGGGGGAAAGGAGTCCAGGAGAGCTGGCTGTATTTTAAAGAATCCTTATTGAGGTTACAGGGACAAACCATCCCGATGTGTAGAAAGAATAGTAAATATGGCAGGCGACCAGCTTGGCTTAACAGTGAAATCCTTGCTGATCTTAAACACAAAATAGAAGCTTACAAGAAGTGGAAGATTGGACAAATGACCAGGGAGGAGTATAAAAATATTGCTCGGGCATGCAGGAGTGAAATCAGGAAGGCCAAATCACACCTGGAGTTGCAGCTAGCAAGAGATGTTAAAAGTAACAAGAAGGGTTTCTTCAGGTATGTTAGCAACAAGAAGAAAGTCAAGGAAAGTGTGGGCCCCTTACTGAATGAGGGAGGCAATCTAGTGACAGAGGATGTGGAAAAAACTAACGTACTCAATGCTTTTTTTGCCTCTGTCTTCATGAACAAGGTCAGCTCCCAGACTACTGCACTGGGCAGCACAGCATGGGGAGGAGGTGACCAGCCCTCTGTGGAGAAAGAAGTGGTTTGGGACTATTTAGAAAAGCTGGACGAGCACAAGTCCATGGGGCTGGATGCACTGCATCCAAGAGTGCTAAAGGAGTTGGCAGATGTGATTGCAGAGCCATTGGCCATTATCTTTGAAAACTGTCAAAGTTTGACTCAGACTCACAATTTATCAGACCACTCTGTTTTATTAGCAAAGCTGCTCTGCTAATACATTTAGAAGTGAGCCCCCCGAGTGGGGCTTGTGTCTTTTAATTTATACAGTTTTTTGGAGAACAAGTTACAGAGAAGTTACAGACAAAAGAAGAAAAAAGATTTTAGTCACCACCCTTCAAGATCCCTGAGACCAGTCACGTATCTTCAATTACCTGCCACCCTTAACAATCTCCTTTAACAGCTTCCAGTTAATTTAACTAATTGCCCTTCACACCTTCCATTCAAAAGCTAACTGTCCCTACCTGTGCTCCCTCAGATACTTTGTAACATGTTTTGGCATGCCCTCTCATATACAATGTATCCAGCATGTCCCCTTATACAATGTTATACTTTCACAATGTTATACTTCCACAATCCCCACTTTTGGTCAAGGCTACGCCCATGACCAATGACTTACTGGATTCCATACATCAATCGTTCTTTTTCATTACTTTCACTGGTGACATTTAACAACATTAGATTAGCATTCTGGTTAGGGGTAACCTGATGGATGGTTTGTCTTGTGCAGTTTTGGATACAACAAGAAATCAATTGAAAACACACAAAGATTATTAGAATTCCAAATAGGATAGTCACTCTGGATTCCCCAGACCCTCAGGACACAGCAGCTGAGGACTACGCTTCTCAAAGGACACATGTTGGAAGCAGGACCCTTTCTGGTTCCGACAACCCCTTTCGAGGGAACCGCAGTCACGGTTTTACGTCCACCAGGCAGCAGGCGCTAGGCTCACTACTGCTTCTTGTTTGTTGGGTCCTGCTGTCTGCTTACCCTCTGCTTCTGGCAACCCTTACGAGAGCGCAGATTGTAAGGTATTGCAGGCTGTTCCTCTTTATCTTCTGGGGTTGAAGCTGGTTCGGCGTGGTCTTGCAGAGGTGCTTGGTCCCCTTGAGGTGGCGCTGGCTTACACTGTGAGGCGTGGATCCATGCAGCGACGCCGGATAATTTCACTGCTGTCTGGGTGGTGAGCAGTACCTGGTACGGACCCTTCCACCGGGGTTCCAAGCCGTGCTTCCGAAGGTGGTGCCGCAAGCAGACCCCATCACCAGGCTCAGGAGTGTGACAGGCAGCAGAGGTGGGTTCCCTCGGCCAAGCTGCTCCCACCTGCGAATGGAAGGAGCTCACAGCTTGCATTACCCCTTTGCAGTACTGGAGGAGCATGCTGTGAGTTAGGTTTAGGTCTGGGGCTGAGGTAATAGTAGCCATTGTTCGCATAGGGCGTCCCATGATGATTTCAAATGGACTCAATTTGTGTCTCTGGGATGGGGATGACCGAATTTCCATAAGGGCCAGTGGTAAAGCAGCTGGCCAGTTTAACCCTGTGGAACTACAGATTTTTGCCAGCTTATTTTTAAGCACACCATTTCGCCTTTCCACTGCCCCTGCACTCTGTGGATGATAAGGGCAGTGCAACAGGTGGGTGACATGTAATACCTGGTTTAGATGTTGAACAATTTTTCCAGTAAAATGTGTTCCCCGGTCACTAGACAAAGTGGCAGGAATTCCTTTGGTAGGGATAATGTGGTTTAACAGACATTTTGCAACGGACAATGAATCAGCTTTGCAACAGGGAAAGGCTTCAATCCAACCCGAAAACAGACATTTTATAACTAAAATGAATTCATATTTCTGACACTTTGGCATTTGTACAAAATCAAGTTGCCAGTGTAGGAAAGGTGCTTGAGGCAAACCCCAGAACCCTTGTGTTACTTTTACAGATTTGCCTACATTGTGGCTTTGACAAGTAACACAAGTGGCACAGTGGTGGGTTGCAAAGGAGCTGAAATGGGGAGCCCACCACCCCGCCTTACTCATAGCAGAGACCATCCCCTCCTTGCCGACATGCGAAACACCATGTAGCAGGGCGGCTAGAGACGGGTAGAGTGAGGGGGGGCTACAAAGGTACCGGTGGGCGATGGCCAAAGGGAATCAGATTGCAAAGAGCAACCCAAAGCACTCCAGGAGTCTTTCTCTGTTTCTGGGGCAGAATCCTGGAGCTGAGCGAGATGAGACAGGGATGGTGGCGTTACAGAGACAGAGAGGGGACCAGGAAACGCTTCTGGTGAAGGTTTTATAGTGGCGGCATGTTTGGCAGCAGCATCAGCAAGTTCATTACCTTTTGCCACCTCGGTGTCTGCCGCTGAGTGGCCAGTACACTTAACAATTGCCAAGGCAGACGGTAGTAAAACTGCATACAGGAGGGCGGCAATGTAGGGGCCATTCTTGATACCAGTAGAGGTAAGAAAACCTTGAGCCTGCCAGAGGGTGCCAAAGTCATGCACAACCCCAAAGGCATACCGAGAATCAGTAAAAATAGTGGCAGAGAGCCCCTCGGCTAGAAAGCAGGCACGGGTTAGAGCAATCAGTTCAGCCACCTGGGCAGAGGTCACAGAGAGTAAGGGCGCAGCTTCTATGGTCTCACAGAGAGAGACCACAGCATACCCTGCAAGAAGGTGGCCTTGGTCATTTCTATAACAGGACCCATCAGTGAATAATACCAGGTCAGAGTTAGGGAGAGGTACATCTGAAAGGTCGGGGCGCGGGACAGTGATAGCGGAGACAGTTGCAAGGCAGTCATGGGGTTCACCATCACTAGGTAAAGGAAGGAGGGTAGCAGGGTTTAACCGGGAGCAGCGCTTAATAGTGATATGTGAGGCTGAAAGCAGCAAAAGTTCATACCTAGTGAGGCAAGCAGAGGAGAGGTGAGCAGTAAATAGAACAGCCAAGTTTGCAGAGCAAGTCCCGTCCCAGAAGGTTTGCAGGGGTGGAATCAGAGAGGAGGAATGCATGCTCCTCAGAGAGGGGACCGACCTGAACAGACAAAGGTTTTGAGAGGGGAAAAGAGGTAGGGATCCCTGTAATGCCAACAGCAGACACAGATTTTCCAGATCGGGGAACCTCAGGCAAGTCAGTGGTGCGGATTGTAGAAAGAGAAGCTCCAGTATGAACAAGGAAAGGGAGAGAGAGATCATTTACAGTCAGGACACATTCTCCAGTAGGGGACAGAGGTAATAAGGGAGCTAAAACTTTGTGAGGTTCCCCAGCATCCCGTCATTGTTGGGGTGAAAAATAGGGTTGGGGATCAGCTGGAGGAACCAGCGGGGGGTTCACTTGATTTCCCATACAATTATTAGGTCGTCTTGGACACTCTTTTTTCCAGTGTCCAGGCTGTTTACAGTAGTTACAAACCCCAGTTAATCCAGCCCCCTGCCCCTTTCCGCAACCCCGTCCCTGTCCCCGGTGTGGTCTGCTTAGTCCTGAATAATACTGTATCTGCAGAGCCATTAACTTTTGGGAGGACTGTTCCTCCTTTCCTTTTAAAGTGCGGTGGCAATGCTCTGCTACTGCCAGCAATTTGCCCATGGTTTCAGTCTCCCATCCCACACTTATTCGTTTTAAACATGCTGCCTGTGGCAGGGAGAAGACCATCAACAAATGCATGTGCCAAGGCCTCCTGCCCATTTACATCGGGCTCTTGTATTCCTGAATGTTGTAGGAAAATATCAGTTAGCCGGGACCTACAGTCGCCTGGGCTTTCTCCTTGCCCTTGCTTACAGCAACGTATTGCTGTACAGTTTGTTTTAGGAGACCACACTTTGGGAATGGCTTGATGCAGGCACTTCCAAAGAGCCATACACCGGTCTCTGGATGCCGAATCTGGGCCAGTACTTTTTATGGTTGAGTGGCGTGCCTCAGCTGGCCAGTCTGCAGCAGCCAACCATTTTTCATAATAACTGGCAGGAGCTAACAATTTACACAGTTGGAGGAGATCTGTCTCAGAGGGTTCATAGGTTACACAGATTAACAGAAACTCCTCAGCAAATTTGACAGAGTTTTCCTGTGGTTTGGGAAAACTTTTAACTATAGATAAAAGTTCCGTACAAGTCCAGGGCTTGTAATCCCATATGGACTCACTTTCTCCCATCTTAAGGACTCGTAAGGGTGCCACAACAGTTTGATCAGAGTCTCTCATTAACCTCCCATCAGGTTCTGTTCAATATCTTCATAAATGATCTGGAGGATGGTGTGGATTGCACTCTCAGCAAATTTGCGGATGATACTAAACTGGGAGGAGTGGTAGATACACTGGAGGGGAGGGATAGGATACAGAAGGACCTAGACAAATTGGAGGATTGGGCCAAAAGAAATCTGATGAGGTTCAATAAGGATAAGTGCAGGGTCCTGCACTTAGGATGGAAGAACCCAATGCACCGCTACAGACTAGGGGCCGAATGGCTAGGCAGCAGTTCTGCAGAAAAGGACCTAGGGGTGACAGTGGACGAGAAGCTGGATATGAGTCAGCAGTGTGCCCTTGTTGCCAAGAAGGCCAATGGCATTTTGGGATGTATAAGTAGGGGCATAGCGAGCAGATCGAGGGACGTGATCGTTCCCCTCTATTCGACATTGGTGAGGCCTCATCTGGAGTACTGTGTCCAGTTTTGGGCCCCACACTACAAGAAGGATGTAGATAAATTGGAGAGAGTCCAGCGAAGGGCAACAAAAATGATTAGGGGTCTGGAACACATGACTTATGAGGAGAGGCTGAGGGAGCTGGGATTGTTTAGTCTGCAGAAGAGAAGAATGAGGGGGGATTTGATAGCTGCTTTCAACTACCTGAAAGGGGGTTCCAAAGAGGATGGCTCTAGACTGTTCTCAATGGTAGCAGATGACAGAACGAGGAGTAATGGTCTCAAGTTGCAGTAGGGGAGGTTCAGATTGGATATTAGGAAAAACTTTTTCACTAAGAGGGTGGTGAAACACTGGAATGCGTTACCTAGGGAGCTGGTAGAATCTCCTTCCTTAGAGGTTTTTAAGGTCAGGCTTGACAAAGCCCTGGCTGGGATGATTTAACTGGGAATTGGTCCTGCTTCGAGCAGGGGGTTGGACTAGATGACCTTCTGGGGTCCCTTCCAACCCTGATATTCTATGATTCTATGATTCTCTTTTCCGAGAAGAGATGTCAAGAGAATCTTTGCAGACTGCTTTGGATTTCTTCTTCATAATATTTTGCAGAGCTGCGAGGCCAATGAGGGTATCTTCTTCACTTTTATTATCTGTAGTCACTGAAGATTTTTTCTTTTCTGATTTCTTATTTGCGCAGGAGTATGGTGGGGGTCGGGTTTGATCCGGATCATTGCACAGGACTGGGCAAAGGGGAGCGCTCGGACTAGTGGTGGGAGAGACTGCATCCAATTGAACTGTTAGGGTTTTTTTTAGAATTTTTAAGAGAGGTGAGTTTGACTCAGTCCATCTACGATTTGCCTCTTCCCACCACTGCATGAAGCAGTCTACTTCTCCTCTCTCCAATTTGGTTTTTGGGAGGACGACTTTGCTTTTTAAAGTGTCCACTCGATCCTTGTCCCAAGAACCTAACAGTGGCCACTGTAATTTGGGGTTCTCTAGAGCTAATTTGGACCATTTTTCAAGAAACCTACAAGAGTCCGGACCCCTCCTAAAATACATAAAATAAGCTGGAGTTCCCTTAGGGAACTGTTCTACCTTAGACTTCTGATTACCCATCCAGGAGGACTTCACACAGCACTCACACAAGAAGGAAATTCGGGCTCAGCAGAGCGGTACCCGGTGCAACACACAGAAAGGAGCCCACAGGCTACTGCCTCAACTGCCCTTGCTTTCACACCAGGGGTTATACCCAAGGCATGGTGCAGCTGCAGCTGTGCAGATTCCACTTATTCAGACCGTGGGGACGGGGACCCCTTGGTCAGCCAGTCTCCAGACAGAGATGGCTCCCAGATTCACACACACACCACGGGGAAGACGGATAGACACAAAGACAAGACAGTCCTCAAACCGGTTAAAGCACAAAAATAATAATTACCTGAGACGTCTGATTCCAGAAGCTGGATCCAAAGACCCCTACCCGAACAGAGTGGGAACCAACAAGTTCAATGGCGTAGACTGCGCTGCTGCTGTGTACCTTTCTGTCTTGTGGAGGATCGCTTGGGCTAAGCGTCCAGGCGCCGGCTGCCACGATCGTCCTGCAAGGCAGTCAGGGATCACACAGCCTCAGTGAAGCCGCTTGCCATCTGGGTGGGACCTCCAAATTGTCAAAGTTTGACTCAGACTCACAATTTATCAGACCACTCTGTTTTATTAGCAAAGCTGCTCTGCTAATACATTTAGAAGTGAGCCCCCCGAGTGGGGATTGTGTCTTTTAATTTATACAGTTTTTTGGAGAACAAGTTACAGAGAAGTTACAGACAAAAGAAGAAAAAAGATTTTAGTCACCAGCCTTCGAGATCCCTGAGACCAGTCACGTATCTTCAATTACCTGCCACCCTTAACAATCTCCTTTAACAGCTTCCACTTAACTTAACTAATTGCCCTTCACACCTTCCATTCAAAAGCTAACTGTGCTCCCTCAGATACTTTGTAACATGTTTTGGCATGCCCTCTCATATACAATGTATTCAGCATGTCCCCTTATACAATATTATACTTCCACAATGTTATACTTCCACAAAACTCATGGCGATCGGGGAGGTCCCGGACGACTGGAAAAAGGCTAATGTAGTGCCCATCTTTAAAAAGGGAAGAAGGAGGATCTTGGAAACTACAGGCCAGTCAGCCTCACCTCAGTCACTGGAAAAATCCTGGAGCAGGTCCTCAAGGAAACAATTCTGAAGCACTTACATGAGAGGAAAGTGATCAGGAACAGTCAGCATGGATTCACCAAGGGCAAGTCATGCCTGACTAATCTAATTGCCTTCTATGACGAGATAACTGGCTCTGTGGATGAGGGGAAAGCAGTGGACATGTTATTCCTTGACTTTAGCAAAGCTTTTGACATGGTCTCTCACAGTATTCTTGCCAGCAAGTTAAAAAAGTACGGGCTGGATGAATGGACTATAAGGTGGATAGAAAGTTGGCTAGATTGTCGGGCTCAACGTGTAGTGATCAATGGCTCCATGTCTAGTTGGCCGCCGGTATCAAGTGGAGTGCCCCAAGGGTCGGTCCTGGGGCCGGTTTTGTTCGTTATCTTCATTAATGATCTGAAGGATGGCGTGGATTGCACCCTCCGCAAGTTTGCAGATGACACTAAACTTGGAGGAGAGGTAGATATGCTGGAGGGTAGGGATAGGATACAGAGGAACCTAGACAAATTAGAGGATTGGGCCAAAAGAAATCGGATGAGGTTCAACAAGGACAAGTGCAGAGTCCTGCACTTAGGACGGAAGAATCCCATGCACCGTTACAGACTAGGGACCGAATGGCCAGGCAGCAGTTCTGCAGAAAAGGACCTAGGAGTTACAGTGGACGAGAAGCTGGATATGAGTCAGCAGTGTGCTCTTGTTGCCAAGAAGGCCAATGGCATTTTGGGATGTATAAGTAGGGGCATTGCCAGCAGATCAAGGGACGTGATCGTTCCCCTCTATTTGACATTGGTGAGGCCTCATCTGGAATACTGTGTCCAGTTTTGGACCCACGCTACAAGAAGGATGTGGAAAAATTGGAGAACGTCCAGCAGAGGGCAACACAAATGATTAGGGGACTGGAACACATGACTTATGAGGAGAGGCTGAGGGAACTGGGATTGTTTAGTCTGCGGAAGAGAAGAATGAGAGGGGATTTGATAGCTGCTTTCAACTACCTGAAAGTGGGTTCCAAAGAGGATGGATCTAGACTGTTCTCAGTGGTAGCAGATGACCGAACGAGGAGTAATGGTCTCAAGTTGCAGTGGGGGAGGTTTAGGTTGGATATTAGGAAAAACTTTTTCACTAAGAGGGTGGTGAAGCACTGGAATGCGTTACCTAAGGTTGTGGTAGAATCTCCTTCCTTAGAAGTTTTTAAGGTCAGGCTTGACAAAGCCCTGGCTGGGATGATTTAGTTGGGGATTGGTCCTGCTTTGAGCAGGGGGTTGGACTAGATGACCTCCTGAAGTCCCTTCCAACTCTGATATTCTATGATTCTATGAAAGGTTTTCGAACCATCACCTGAGTGCAGTTCTGTAACAGCCTTCTAAGTGTAACCCTTCTGCCAGGCCAAGTTGATAGCAGCAAAGGCCGGGTTCAGTACACAGGAGTTCCTTCTCATCAAAGCAAATGCAAAACTAGCTCGAGCCCCCACCCAATGACCTGGGAAAATCTTACACACCCCCTGGGCACCTCAAAGAGGCAATACTTCCCCTCTCTCAAGCACAGAGTCTCGGTGTAGCAGAGAATCTTTAATAACATGAGGTAAACGACATCAGCATTCAATTGGGGAAACACCACAACTAGTGTTCATTAACCAAACCATGAGCAAAGACCCACCCCAGCAAATTGGGCCACATCCTTTCCCTCGGGTTCTTGAGTCCCAGAACCCAAATGTCTCGAGTCCAGCAATCCACAAATCACCCAAAGTCCAAAAAGTCCAGCCCGAGAGTTCAAAAGTTCATCTGCAGAGTGTTACTCTCCAGTCTGGTTTAAAATGTGCCTGTGTGTGGGGGAAAGAGGTAAGGGGCACCTTACGTGTCCTGAAGCTCGCCGTCTCATGAACGGCTCTGCTCTGCACAGCTCGCCATCTCACGAACGATCCACTCCACCGTCTCACGAACGGCTCCGCTCTGCACAGCTCGCCTCACCGTCTCATGAACACTCTGCCAGCCTATCCATGAACAGCACCACTGCACTCTAGATCTTCCGGCTCCCCATTACTTGACACAGTGCTCAGTGATTCCAGCTCTCAGTGATTTCAGCTCATAGTAGTGGGAGCCTTAGTGCTGGTGCCCCATAAGGCCAAAGTGAATGCAGCACAGTACCTGTAGCAAGACTCTTAATAGACCCAAAATTAGCTCTGACATTCCACAGTGGAGAGAGACAGAGGTGCAATGGGTGTTTCAGGCCCTCACAAAGGTACTAATACCTGTCTCAAGCCTCTCTCAATTCACAGAGTTTTGGAACCCATGACCCTTGCCTAGCGAGTGCTACTTAGTTGATGGTGAGTCCCTCCATCACAACAAAAGGCCAAGTACAGTTCCAAGCACAGTTCCCATAATCAGGGTAATAACAATTTATTCTTCTTGCCCCAATAACAGAGACACTGGGGATCCCACAGCAGCCAAAGTGACCATTTGGGCAGCTATGGCCTCATTCTAGGCGGGGTGGGTGTGCCTATGCAAATGAGATCATCCCCTGAAGTTCTTTTCCACAACTTGCCACACCTCACCACCAGATGTCAGGGTGGAGCTCATCCTGACTCTGCTTACATAAGAATGGGGGCAAAAAAACCAACTGGCTTCAAGACTGAGCTTGATAAGTTTATGGAGGGGATGGGATGATGGGACTTCCTACGATGGCATGTAGCCCATTTGTGACTGCTAGTAGGAAATATCTCTAACTGCCAGTAATGGGACACTATGTGGGGAGGGCTGAGTCACTACAGATAATTCTTTCCCAGGTGTCTGGCTGGGAGGTCTTGCCCACATGCTCAGAGTCTGATCACCATAAGTTTTCCTCCAGGTCAGATTGGTGGAGACCCTGAGGGTTTTTCGCCTTCCTCTCCAGCACGGGTATCAGGGCACTTGCTGGTTTAAACTAATGTAAATGGTGTATTCTCTGTAACTTGAAGCCTTTAAACCGTGATTTGAGGATGTCAGTAACTCAGTTAGGGGTCTATTACAGGAGTGGGTGGGTGGGGTTCTGTGGCCTGCAATGTGCAGGAGGTCAGACTAGTTGATCAGGATAGTCCCTTCTGGCTGTAAAGACTATGAGTCTAGTGCTGTTATGCCTTCCTCACTGGGCTGCTATGAACATTAAGGGACACATTCTGCCATCTTTATTCACAATAAGCAGTATCTCTGACTTCACAGATAGCTCCCTTTATTTCAATGGACCAGATTCTCCTACATGTTCTCATACTGAGAAATTCCTAACTCCATGCATCATCTCACTGACTGGCCCTCAATATTTGTTCTGCTCTTGGAAAATGAAAAGTTCCCTATAAGTCCAAGGTATGCATAGGTCTAGATGTCGCTCTGCAACAAACTGTCTATAGCCCCTCTGATCTCTGACTAGTAAGGCTCTGTTGCAGGGTTCCTGTCTCCTCTCCTTTTCTTTCATTCCCCTTGTCTCTTTTTCCCTATATCCCACATCCCTCTCCCACCATCTAAAGCCTTCTGAAAATTTAGCCAGAACTGCCAGGCAGCTGGTATCTCCTCCATCTCTGAGCCAGGATAAGATTACCTTGCTTCCCCTCTCCCTCACTTGCACTGAGATTCGCCACCCTAGCACGCTGCAGCCCATGGCTGGTGCTCCCCGGAAATCAGCAAACCTCCAGACCCTCCCCCACCCCAGATTTTCCCCAGATCCTTAGCAATTGCTCACTCTCCAACAAGCAGAAAGTCCCATTCCCAGGCTTTCCTGTGTGTTTGGGGTTTGTAATTAAATCAGTTCAGTGTGGGCGTTGTAGAGCAACCAATGTGTAGGCTGGGATCCAACTGGCTTAATTTGCTCCTGCTGGCAGAGCTGTGCCTCTGACATGATTTAATCAGCATCACCAGACTCAACCTAGAGGTACCTTGGAATTAGAATATCCCCATTGAGCAGGCAGGCCCTTCTCCATCCCCAGCCCCAGCCCCAGCCCCAGCCCCAGCCCCAGCCCCTTCAAGTCATCAGAAACTAGAGCACTCAAAGGACACGGCTGCAACTTACTAGGTCTCCTGCAAGTCTCCCGCACACTCAAACTTCTGCAGCTAGGCAAGCATTATACAATTCTGACAGTGAGGCACACTGATAGCAAGACAAACCCCTGGGTGTCCAATAGCACAAACTCTCTAAAGATACAGAGGTCCCTATCACACGTTCTCACCACCTCCAAACATGTGTTCACTGCTGAAACCCTGGGTAGTTTTTCTTCCCACTGTGGGTGAAATCCTGGCCTCACTGAAGCCAGGGGTAAAACTCTCACAGACTTTAATGGAGCCATTATTTCACCAAGTGTCTGCAGGTTTAATAGCATTTTCCTCGTCCTTCCCCAAAATGCTTCTTTCAGACAGTAACAGTTTTTTCATGAGGATAATGCTGCCACCATCAGGGAGAGATGCCTTTATTTGGGAGATATGTAGGTGGTGGGTGTTCAAAGACACCTACTTCTTGCTGAACGCAGTCACAATTGGCGTGTTTCATTTCAAAATGAATTACTTCCATGGCTATTTTTATAAAAAGTTATTCACATCAAATAGAGATGTTGCACAAAAGACAGGACGCCAGCCTGCTTGAGCAATTACGAGTGTTGTTTAAATTACAATATATTTATGAAATGAAACAAGCGTCAAGAGTTCACTCTCAAGCAGAGACAATTGCGACAGCAGAGGAGAATTTCAACCTCACCATTCAAGCTAATTCCAGGTACCGCATTATTGTTTGCATTGAGGTGTTTGTTTGTTTTAATTCCTTTTACATTATTCTAACATCTCAGCAAAATTCTACTCATCTTTAATAAATATCATCTCTAACTAGCCATGGAGGTACCATCTGAAGCACTGTTCTGCATGATGAGTGCACAACGTAACATAATAATACTGACCACTTTCCAGGCAAGAGGTCACAGATATGCACTCTGACTCCAGAAAAACCCATGTATCTGTGGAAATTCAAAACCAAGGTTAAAATCTTCAGCATCTATAGTTCTTAGGGCAGCTCTGTCCCCAGAGGGATATCCATCATGGCAAAACTTGTTAAAATTCCTCAGCTCCCTGAAGCTGGCACTTCACAAGAATTCTAATAAAAAGCCACATTTCAGTGCCATCAGAAGTCAAGTGAGAAATGATCATGATACTTTCCACAACTTGCCCCAAAACTAGAAAGAAAAACCAAAGCTCTGAGGAGATCTTCATAGCCATTGCTACAACAACTCCAATGGGCTCAACAGGATGACCAAAGGCCTTGATACAATGCCACAGCACTCAGTACCACGTGGGTCACACCAGTAAATGAGCTCTGTTGCGAGTGATGCTGGAACCATTTTTATAGTGCGGGTGATGAAGGCAGAAACCACTCATCTAGGTTGTTATTACTACTTCAAGCCAGGGGGTTCAACAGCACCTCTAGTTCCAACTCCTATGTCCATATCTAGATTACCTGAAGGATCCCTCCCAGTCTCTCCACTGTCTCACGGCAGAGTTCCTTCCCTTTTCCCCCCACAGCCTACTCTGCTCGGTGCTGCCTCTCTTTATAGTAACCACCCAGCTGGGCTTTATCTTTAAGTAGGTCTGGCCCAGCCTTCAGGGGCAGCCAGGTGGGTTAAGTGGCTTTTCAGGCCCACATTAACCATTTCACCACCTGTGTGGGCTACACAGGCGACCACATTACGCTATGGAGTCAGTTCAGTGCATTAGGGATGAGCACAGCACCTAGCAGAATGGGGCCCCAGCTGGAGCGACTAGCATCATTGAAATACCAAAAATATAAAAATTAAAAAAAAAAAATTTTTTTAGAGAACTTACAAAAGACAGAATCCTTCCAAAATGAATTCCCACTGCACTACAGCTCTCAAACAAATGTTCTATTTATACACGTAAGTATAAACTCTCTATAGTTTCTAGATTACATGGAAGCCACAGGAATAAACATCCACCGTAGCTCACAGAATTAAAGATTCTCTTCATCGAAGACAAAATAAAGGCATTTATTTAAAAAAATCCTAAAGTTAAAGAAAGAAGCTGATTTAAATTGCTATTGATTGGGAAATGGAACAGGTATTTTTATTGTAACATTCAGCACCCATGGCATGGCAGGTAACACTCATCATACACACATGATGCATGTTGCACAGAAGCATGTCTGAAAAGCAGGGCATCTTGTGGAGGAACCAGGGCTATAACATTCCACATCCTCTGTGCTGCAGGTCCATGATCCTTTGTCCTTTCCAACAAGGCCCACACAGATTCCTCTCAAAGCCCCCATAGAACTTCAGAATTCTCTCCCCACAGGTTCTCATCCCTACACCTTCCAACATGGAGTATAACAGATCTCCAGTCTATCTGGTAGGCCAAAAGCCAGATTCTGGTTCAATTCTGGTGCACTCTCAGGTTTTTTTAACTGAAGGCTTCTTACATCTCTTTTCAACCATGAAGTGACAGGAGGCCTCAGTCAGGCCCCACAAGTGATGTGAGATTGGAACGTAGAGATGGATGGGACGACTAAAGGCCCACCAAGAATTTGGAAGGCAAGGAGTTTACTGAGGTGTTGGGGGCAGGGGGTGAGAATTATTCAAACCAACCTGACCTTTACTAGATTTTTGGGTTAAATTCATGAAGGGCCTGATCCAAAGCCCACCAAAGACTCCCATTGATTTCAGTGATCATTGAATCAGCTCATAAGGGGACAGAGTGTGTTAGACAATGGGAATGTAGGGCCTGAAGATATGACAATTCCTGAGCCATTAGTGAAAGGGCAGAAAAACAAGAAACTGTCTCTTGAATGGAAATAACTTCACTTTCATGTCAAGTATCGTATCAGTGGAACTAACTACACAAGTTACTTACCATTCTGTATGTCAATGATAAGTGCAAGTAATGCATATGGGAAAACATAATCCCAACTATACATATAAAATGATGGGGTTTAATTAGCTGTTACCACTCAAGAAGATCTTGGAGTCATTGTGGAGAGTTCTCTGAAAACATCTGCTCAGTGTGCAGCAGCAGTCAAAAAGGTGAACAGAATGTTAGGAACCATTAGGAAAGGGATGAAAACAACACAGAAAATATCATAATACCAGTATATAAATCTATGGCATGCCCACACCTTGACTACAACGTGGCGTTCTGGTCTCCCTCTCTCAAAAAAGACCCTGAACAAGGCAGAAGAGTGTATTTTGAAGAGTGTACAGTCACAGTACTCTTGGATTCCTTGCTGATGCTGAGCTCACACACAGAAGCATCTGTGAGTAATGCTTTCTACCACCTCTGCTCGGCTTGGAGACTCTGTCCCATCCTGACAGATGATGACCTGGCCACAGTTATTCATGGCTTCCTCACCTCTCAGCCCAGATTACAGCAACGCAATATATCTGGGCAGGAATCCTTCAGCACTTAGGAAACTCCAACTAGTACAAAATACTGTGGTGCCATCTCCTCAACAACACAGGCGACTGTGCACACCACACATCTGCCCTCAGCTCTTTTCAGGGGTTCCCATAGAATTTCTGAACAAGTTCAAGGTCTCAGCCCATATATTCAATGTACTCCATCACCTGGGCCCATTATGTCTTTAGGATCATCTAACACTCCAGGATGAAGACCATGATCAACAAGTATACTCCTCCGGCACAATGGAACGCTCACCAGTGAGACTAAAGCTCATTGGTGCGGGAGACAGAACTTTCTCCGGGGGCAGTCCGAGACTGTGGAATGAACTCTCCCAAGATCTAAGGACTGTTACAAACCTCACCATCTTCTTTTTATGTCTTCTCTAACACAGAGCAACAGGTACATTTATTTAAAAAATAAAATAAAAACCCACCAAGACAAGACACTCCACATGCTTCTTCTCCTGAGCAAAGGATGAGAGAACAAAAAACACATGACAATGTTAGTCGCATTGCTTAATGTATTACTGGAAGGAGCTCAGATACTATGAATGATACTATGGTCTATGATACTATGAATGATACTGTGGTCATGAATGTGGTATAAGAACCTATTAGGGCTGTCAATTACTCGCAGTTAACTCACGCGATTAACTCAAAAACATTAATTGTGATTAAAAAAATTAGTGCAACTTACAAATGTAGGGTTTTTTTTGTTACATAACTGCACTCAAAAACAAAACAATGTAAAGCTTTAGAGCCTACAAGTCCACTCAGTCCTACTTCTTCTTCAGCCCATCACTAAGTTACATTTACGGGAGATACTGCTGTCCGCTTCTTATTTACAATGTCACCAGAAAGTGAGAACAGGCGTTCGCATGGGACTTTTGTAGCCACCATTGCAAGGTATTTACGTGGCAGATATGCTAACCATTCATATGCCCCTTCATGCTTTGGCCACCATTCCAGAGGACATGCTGCCATGTTGATTACACTAATTAAAAAAATAATGCATTAATTAAATTTGTGACTGAACTCTGAGGGGGAGAATTGTATGTCTCCTGCTCTGTATTACCCACATTCTGCCGTATATTTCATGTTATATTGTCATGTTGTTCATTTAAGAACACATTCTGCACAACTGCAGATTTGACAAAACGCAAAAAAGGTACCAATGTGATATTTCTAGAGATAGCTACAGCACTCGACCCAAGGTTTAAGAATCTCAAGTGCCTTTCAAAATCTGAGAGGGACGATGCTTTCAGAAGTCTTAAAAGAGCAACACTCCAAAGTGGAAATTACAGAACCCGAACCACCAAAAAAGAAAATCAATCCTCTGCTGATGACATCTGACTCAGATGAAAATGAACATGTGTCGGTCCGCACTGCTTTGGATCATTAATCAAGCAGAACCCATCACCAGCATGCATGCATGTCCTCTGGAATGGGGGTTGAAGCATGAAGGGACATATGAATCTTTAGCGCATCAGACATGTAAATACCTTGCAATGCTGGCTATAACAGTGCCATGAGAACGCCTGTTCTCACTTTCAGGTGACATCATAAACAAGAAGCAGGCAGCATTATCTCCTACAAATGTAAACAAACTTGTTTGCCTGAGTGATTGGCTGAACAAGAAAGAGGACGGAGTGGACTTGTAGGCTCTAAAGTTTTACATTGTTTTCTTTTTGAATGCAGTTATTTTTTGTACATAATTCTACATTTGTAAGTTCAACTTTCATGATAAAGAAATTGCACCACAGTACTTGTATTAGGTGAGTTGAAAAATACTCATTTTTTACAGTGCAAATATTTGTAATAAAAATAAATAGAAAGTGAGCACTGTACACTTTGTATTCTGTGTTGTAACTGAAATCAATATATTTGAAAATGTGGAAAACATCCAATAATATTTAAATAAATGGTATTCTATTATTGTTTAACAGCGTGATTAATCATGCAATTAATTTTTTTCATCACTTGACAGCCCTAGAACCTATATAGAATAGAATCTTTCCAGCTCTTTTGAGCCCCTGTGAGTACCAACTTCAAGCTTAAGTCACCTTTGGCCCCCTTGGTTTTGCACCGAGTGCAGGTTGTCTGGGCCGAGAATCGGCCCCTAGGAGGTACATGCAAGTAATAATGTTTCCTTAGTCAAATATTTGAAAAGTTGCTTTTTCCGAAAGAAGCTTTTTTCTTCCCTTGTATTTTTTTGAAAACTGCTCTTAACAGAGTCTCTGGCTGATGCATCATCCACATGGTGCCATGCACTTATGTAATAAGACGAGTGATGTAAATGGCTATGACCCATCACGATAATGCAGCATCCGCCCTGGAAATCTGAAATAAAAACAAATCTCATTATGAAAAAAACATCCATATGTAAAGAAGGAGGAGTCCTTCCTGGGTAAAGGCCATGCAGGCTGTTCAAGATAATGTAGAAGTAATTAGCATTTCAAATAGCTACATGAGAGGCACGTTTGCAAATCTCTGTTGGAGACCTCTGTTTGCACTTCCCACACGTGCTGGCTGCTTCACAATGATTCCAATGTCATGAGCATTCCACTGACTTGAAAGATGTCAGAGTATATCTACCACCCACCTACGTAAGCACCAGAGTTTTCGGAAACCTCTGTGTGTGCCCACCAGCTGTGGAGAGGAGGCTCACACTTGTCCATGACCCATTCGTTTTTCATGGTAGCTGCTTACTTGTGCTTCAAAACGTATGCTATCAATTTAAAAAATAATCAGTCACCTGCCCTTCTGATTACAAAGATCACCTTCAGAATGTGAGCCAAATCTCAAAGGGTAAAGAGCTGCCTGCCTGAATTAGCAGGGAGCTGAGACAATAGCTCTGGGGAAAGCATGAACTCCCCCATTTACCTCAGTGGGGCGTTCATTCTGAACCCAACCCTCAGCATGGCAGACTCTTTCAGTTCTGATCAAAGCACACAAGAAAGAAGCTGGAAGGTGATATTAGGAAGATCTATCTGATCTACCAAGTGGCATCTCAGTGCGGCATCCATGAGTGGGGTGGAGCATGTCAGAGCACCATCACTTATCTGTTTATTTTACAGCCTGACCCCTCTGACCCTTCCCGCTCTGAAAGGATTTTTACAAGGAGAGAGCTGTACCCAGGCAAGCCTGTTATTATTCATGATAGGCCTAAGGGGAGTGTTTACCTTTTTGTGTTTGCCAAAAACCCAGCCCTCCTTGTACAGCTGCTACTGGCTGGGTGGGCACAAATCTCTGCATTTAAGAATGAGCAACCAATGCTGGAGTAAACATGAAGAACTGGTCTAAATCTCAGCCCCAGCTGAACCCAAAACCTTTCTAGATATTCAGCTAATTCTGGGTAACTCATGCTGTGCCTTATCCAATATTTCTTCGGAGGCACTTCTTATTTGCTCGGGATTTCCCAGGGACGAGGGAGAGGTTGCTTACCGTGTACAGTAACTGGAGTTGGAGATGTGTGTCGCTATGGGGGTTCCCCTTCCAGACATGCCCATGCCCATGCGCTCTTGGCGAGTTTTCCTAGCAGTGTTAGTGGGTCTGCACCTGCACCCTATACACCCTTGTGCTCCAGGGCAAGAGCATGAGTGGCAGTGGGTCCACCCCGCACCAGTTCCTTCTCAGACATGAAGTCCAGTCAGAAGACTGAGACAGAGAGCAAGGAAGGCAGGTAATGGAGCATCTCTTAGGGCAGTGGTCTCTAAAGTGGGGTGCGCAAGACCATCCGTGGGGGTGCGCGGCGGGAGGAGCGCTGCCAAAGGACCACCGCCAGCACGCACCAGTAGCACTCCTGGGCCTTTGATTCTTCAGCGGCCGCTCGGCTCTCCCCCGCTCCATCTCGGGCAGCCCGCCAGTAGCCGCTCGGCTCTCCCCCGCTTCGTCTCGGGCGGCCTGCCGGCGGCCACTCAGCTCTCCCCCGCTCCGTCTCAGGCAGTCCACCAGCGGCCGCTTGGCTCTCCCCCGCTCCGTCTCAGGCAGTCCGCCAGTGGCCCCTCAGCTCTCCCCCGCTCTGTCTCGGGCGGCCCGCTGGCAGCCTCTCAGCTCTCCCCTGTTCCGTCTCAGGCAGTCCGCTAGCAGCCGCTCGGCTCTCCCCCGCTCCGTCTCAGGCAGCCCGCCGGCGGCCCCTCAGCTCTCCCCCGCTCTGTCTCGGGCGGCCCGCTGGCAGCCCCTCAGCTCTCCCCTGTTCCGTCTCAGGCAGTCCGCTAGCAGCCGCTCGGCTCTCCCCCGCTCCGTCTCAGGCGGTCTGCCGGCGGCCCCTCAGCTCTCCCCCGCTCTGTCTCAGGCAGTCCGCCAGCGGCCGCTCAGCTCTCCCCCGCTCTGTCTCGGGCGGCCCGCCGGCGGCCGCTCGGCTCTTCCCTGCTCCGTCTCGGGGGGCCCGCTGGCGGCCGCTCGGCTCTCCCCCACTCCGTCTCGGGCGGCTCGCCGGCAACCACTCTTTTTTTTTTGGCTTCCCCAGACCTGGCCCTGGGGGTGCACGATTCAAAAAGTTTGGAGACCTCTGTCTCCGGGAACACACATCTTGAAGAACCTTGTACAGGAATTGGAGTAAGTAACTCTCCTTCCAATTTCAGAAGATTCCTGAGCAGTACCTCAATTATGAAGAAGGGTGCTGAGGAGACAGATTCAGTATGGACCACAGAATAGCATCGCCATAAGCTGCATCAGCTCTGGAAGCAGATGAGAGGACACGATGCTGGGGGAAGGTGTGCACAGAGGCCTAAGTGGCTGCCTTGCCCCTATCTGGATGGGCACGTTTTTCAATAGGGTGAGAAAAGTAGACTGAGCCCTGGAGGAATGATCAATCACCCTGGGAGTGGGATGAACCCCAAAGCCCTCATAAGAAGTTAGGATGCACCCCAAAACCCATTGATAGAGTCTGTGAATCGAGAGCAGGTGCCCTTTCATTCATTCTTCAATCAAGATGAAGAGCCTAGGGAGAAGCCCTAAAGGGCTTAGTCCTGTCAAGGTAAAAAGCAAGTGCTCTTCTTACACCTTGTGTTGGTAGGCTCACTTCATCGCTTGAAAAGTGGGGCCTGGGATAAAACACCAGTAGATGAATCACCTGACTAACGTGGCATTCTGAAGAAACTCTGAGCGGGAAATGATAGTGTGGGTGTAGAGTCACCTTGCTGCGATAGAACGCTGAGAGTCAGCCATGAGGACTCCCAGCTCTGCTCCCCTCCTGGCCAAGGTGATGGCGATGAGGAACAAGGTCTTGAGGGACAACAAGAGGAGGGAACAGCTCCTCGTAGGTTCAGACAGGGTTTTCCTCAGCATGTTAAGGATTAAGTTAAGGTCATGTGGTCGAATAAGTTCTCTGACAGGAAGAAAGAGCTTGAACAGGCCTTAACAAACCTCATAGTGGATGGGTGAAAGAAGACTGAACACCTCTCAATGGAAGGGGGGCAGTGATGGCAGCCAGGGGAACCTTACCTGAGCTCAGCAATAATTCTATAGTTTTTTTCTTTTATTGAGCAGGTAACTGAGAATGTGTGTCAGACGAGATTCAAGAGGAGGTATAGATCAGTGGCTGCACTAAACCTGAAAGTGTTTCCACTGCTGTCGGTAGATTTTCCTTGTAGTGGCTTTCCTACTATTGAGCAGTGCTGTCTGCACCTCTGTAGAGCTGTCTGGTTCTGGGCCAGAGAATCATCTAGTCACTGGGCCTTGAGATGAAGTGACAAGCAGTCGTGGTGAGTGATGAGATCCAGTGTCTGGGGAAGGGGAAGAGGCGAGGCAGCTGTTGAGACATGCAAGCCAGTTCTGGAAATCAAAGTGGTCTTGGCCACAATAGCGCTATGAGGATGGCTAGTAATTTCCCGTTTCAACTTGTTCAGGTCCTCGAACAGTAATGGCACCGGGAGATGGGCATACAGTAATACACACGGCCGAGGGATGACGAAGGCATCTCCCACTGAATTGCAGTCCTACCCCTGAGCAGCAGCATCTGCTCTTCACAGTGGATGGTGTCATGAAGAGATCTATCTGCAGACAACCCCAGGTGGGACATATCCGTCCAAATACCTCATTCAGCTCCCGCTCATGGTCGAGGCAGAAATGCCTGCTGAGGGAGTCCGCCACTGTGTTCTGCAGTCCTGGTAGATAACCTGCTGAGGTCTGTATGTGGGGAGATGTGCACCAGTTCCATAGCCCTATGGCTTCAGCGTGTAAGGACTGGGATCTTGCTTCTTCCTGTTGACCAATATAATCCATTGCTACTCAGTAGACCAGCATTACTCTGACTGGGTGACGCCAGGCTGGGGAAGGAAGTAGTGGCAAGTGAGCACTAGCATGTTGATATGTAGTGGAGGGGTCACCTCCTGTGGGGACTGTTTGCCCTCAGCTGTGACTTTCAGAAAGCATGCACCAGCCTCGCAGGGAGGCATCTGTAGCGATGATCCTTGTGGAGAGAGGCTGTGAGAATGCAACGCCCACACAGACCTTTGGGGCTCTTTCCACCAACCCAGAGATCCCGCAGCATCCATTATCTCTGCCTAGGACACCCCGGGCTGGAAAGGTGTGAGCTAAAGGAGACTTATTTAAACTAATCAGTAGATTTAAAATAAAAATCTTGACTTCTGAAGCTAAGGGGCCTACTCAATGCTTCCCCAGCGCAGTGATTAGACAGACGAGAAGAAGAGAACACCAACACATTGCTTCATTCTTCCCTGACTGGCTGTGTTTATAAAAGCTAGGAAAGCAACTTTAAATTGAACTTGATAAAGAAAATTAGAGAGTTTCTGCAATCTCTTTAGACCACTCCCTTACGGCCTTACTGCAGCTGATACAGCATATCTGAAAAAATATATACTGTATCATTTACCTTGTCAATAAGACACTGTAGAGGAGGGACAGCAATCTCCAGGGAAAAGAACACACTGGCACTGAACTAGTATGATGCGCCTCAAAGTTTGAGGCTTTTACCCTTATGGATGGCAGATACGGTTAAAAAAACCAAAATACAAACTAAACCCAAAGACCCAAATTAAATCATATTTCCTTCATTGCACAGGATATTTTAAATTTCTTTAAAAAAAATGAAGCCATCCATCAAGAAAGGGTCTGAAGGCATGACACGACTGATTTTGTTCCAGCAACACAGCAGTTCAATAACTCCTCTCTCACAAATTCATACAAGCTTCCTGACGTTTGTTTCAGCTCCTCTTCAGTATAACCATTATGGAGGCTGCCCAGAGGTATTGACTAAGCTATGAGTGTCTGCCATATGGTGCCCATCACATTTGTCCCCTCCTGTGTTAAACTTTCGTGAGCTGATAAAAGAGCAGTTAGTAGCTCTTTGTTAAATAAATGTCAGTCAAGGCAAGCAGAGTGGAAATTTGGTGGTCAGATGTAGGTGGTCGATCACTGCTGAAAAAGATTAGTTAGCTGATAGAGAATGATATTTACCAGCTGTCTAGGGTGTCATGAGCTGGGGAATGGTACTGGCCTTAAAAAAAAAAAAAAAAAAAGTCTTGGAATAATCCCCTATTGTTTCCATCAGGCTTTTCAGCTAGGCTTGAAAGGAACCTGCTGATCCCAACAAGACAAAGAAGAGCCTCGAAAGATTTTAAAGCCCAGCTGAATCCTTCATTCTGCTTTTACAGCAGTGCTGCGGGACACCTTTGTGCTGAAATCAAAGTTGCAGAAATATAGTTTGCTTACAAGAAATGAAACCAACAGCCCCAGATTCAAGCATCTCGCCAAACTCCAAACCTCTGAAGGGGATTTAGTATGGGTTTGCAAGCAAATCTTTTCCCAGGATGGTGGAGCTTGCAGCCCGTTTTCAGTATCAACGTTTTCCAAAGGAATTGCAAGAATTCTTAAATCCCCTGGGTCCAGATCCTGAACTGGTGTGAATTACAGTTGCTCTATCAAATGGAGTTATGCTGATTTACACAAGCTGCGGATCTTGCCCTTCTATGTAACAGATTTTCTGGGGAACAAAATGTACAGATCCTTGTATGGCGGCACAAAGTTCATCAGAACCATTTCATCCAGCAACACACATATGACATTCCTTGATTGTGACTAGATGGCTCTCTCTTTTCAATATTGTTTGGCTTATATTTGGGGTCTGATTCTCCTGACTTACAGTGGTGTAAATCAGAAGTAATGGTGTTAAACCACTGTAGAACTGGGGTAGGTGAGAACCAGGAGTGTTTCGGGGCACTAAGTTTTGTGACATGTTCGTTTCTCTGGTGTGGTAGGATTTGTTTTCGCTGGGTTGTGTTTCAGATCTCTGGCCCAATCTTTTGGATGCATGCATGTGAGCAAAACACATATGTACATCTGTGCATACCTGCTGGTGTGTCTGTGCCATGGCTGCTGCAATTTGGGGTGCTGCGCTTATGTGTATTTGCAACTCCAGTTACACACATGCATTGGGCAAAACTGCATGTGAACATCTGCAAATGCGGGCCTATGTTCTTTTTGGATCATTTGTGCCATGTGTGTGGGCCAGATGCTATCTTGGGCCACAAAGGGGACCTCCAGAGCTAAAATCATGAGCCTTTGTAGCTGCAGACAGACAGCCAGGCTTTGTGACTGGGGCTGTAACAAATTCACATCCTCTGTGGAGACACAACGCACTCGGACCAATGGGTTCCACTTGTTCTTTATATTACTTTTCATTTCTTAGGGTGGCATCTGAGTGCCCTGAAATTCAATCTAAAACAAAAAAAGAAAAGGAGTACTTGTGGCACCTTAGAGACTAACCAATTTATTTGTGCATAAGCTTTCTCAGGCATTGGCACCCTGACAGCAGGATTGTCTGGCTAAGTAGACTCCCTCCTCAGGCCCTACACTACCAGCACTCCCAGCTATCTTCGAGACACCACTAACTTCCTGAGGAAACTACAATCCATCGGTGATCTTCCTGATAACACCATCCTGGCCACTATGGATGTAGAAGCCCTCTACACCAACACTCCACACAAAGATGGACTACAAGCCTTCAGGAACAGTATCCCCAATAATCTCACAGCAAACTTGGTGACTGAACTTTGTGACTTCGTCCTCACCCATAACTATTTCACATTTAGGGACAATGTATACCTTCAAATCAGCGGCACTGCGATGGGTACCCGCATGGCCCCACAGTATGCCAACATTTTTATGGCTGACTTAGAACAATGCTTCCTCAGCTCTCATCCCCTAATGCCCCTACTCTACTTGCGCTATATTGATGACATCTTCATCATCTGGACCCATGGAAAAGAAGCCCTTGAGGAATTCCACCATAATTTCAATAATTTCCATCCCACCATCAACCTCAGCCTGGTCCAGTCCACACAAGAGATCCACTTCCTGGACACTACAGTGCTAATAAGCGATGGTCACATAAACGCCACCTTAGAGACTAACCAATTTATTTGAGCATGAGCTTTCGTGAGCTACAGCTCACTTCATCAGATGCATACCGTGGAAACTGCAGCAGACTTTATATATACACAGAGAATATGAAACAATACCTCCTCCCACCCCACTGTCCTGCTGGTAATAGCTTATCTAAAGTAATCTTCAGGTTAGGCCATTTCCAGCACAAATCCAGGTTTTCTCACCCTCCACCCCCCCACACAAATTCACTCTCCTGCTGGTGATAGCCCATCCAAAGTGACAACTCTTTACACAATGTGCATGATAATCAAGTTAGGCCATTTCCTGCACAAATCCAGGTTCTCTCACTCCCTCACCCGCCTCCAAAAACCCACCCCCATACACACACAAACTCACTTTCCTGCTGGTAACAGCTCATCCAAACTGACCACTCTCCAAGTTTAAATCCAAGTTAAACCAGAACATCGGGGGGGGGGGGGGTAGGAAAAAACAAGAGGAAAAGCCCTCTACACCAACATTCCACACAAAGATGGACTACAAGCCGTCAGGAACACTATCCCCGATAATGTCACGGCTAACCTGGTGGCTGAACTTTGTGACTTCGTCCTCACCCATAACTATTTCACATTTAGGGACAATGTATACCTTCAGATCAGCGGCACTGCTATGGGTACCCGCATGGCCCCACAGTATGCCAACATTTTTATGGCTGATTTAGAACAACGCTTCCTCAGCTCTCGTCCCCTAAAGCCCCTACTCTACTTGCGCTATATTGATGACATCTTCATCATCTGGACCCATGGAAAAGAAGCCCTTGAGGAATTCCACCATGATTTCAACAATTTCCATCCCACCACCAACCTCAGCCTGGTCCAGTCCACACAAGAGATCCACTTCCTGGACACTACAGTGCTAATAAACAATGGTCACATAAACACCACCCTATACCGGAAACCTACTGACCGCTATTCCTACCTGCATGCCTCCAGCTTTCACCCTGACCACACCACACAATCCATTGTCTACAGCCAAGCTCTGCGATACAACCGCATTTGCTCCAACCCCTCAGAGACAAACACCTACAAGATCTCTGTCAAGCTTTCTTACAACTACAATACCCACCTGCGGAAGTAAAGAAACAGATTGATAGAGCCAGAAGAGTTCCCAGAAGTTACCTACTACAGGACAGGCCTAACAAAGAAAATAACAGAACGCCACTAGCCGTCACCTTCAGCCCCCAACTAAAACCCCTCCAACGCATTATTAAGGATCTACAACCTATCCTAAAGGATGACCCAACACTCTCACAAATCTTGGGAGACAGGCCAGTCCTTGCCTACAGACAGCCCCGCAACCTGAAGCAAATACTCACCAACAACCACATACCACACAACAGAACCACTAACCCAGGAACTTATCCTTGCAACAAAGCCCGTTGCCAATTGTGCCCACATATCTATTCAGGGGACACCATCACAGGGCCTAATAACATCAGCCACACTATCAGAGGCTCGTTCACCTGCACATCCACCAATGTGATTTATGCCATCATGTGCCAGCAATGCCCCTCTGCCATGTACATTGGTCAAACTGGACAGTCTCTACGTAAAAGAATAAATGGACACAAATCAGATGTCAAGAATTATAACATTCATAAACCAGTCGGAGAACACTTCAATCTCTCTGGTCACGCAATCACAGACATGAAGGTCGCTATCTTAAAACAAAAAAACTTCAAATCCAGACTCCAGCGAGAAACTGCTGAATTGGAATTCATTTGCAAATTGGACACTATTAATTTAGGCTTAAATAGAGACTGGGAGTGGCTAAGTCGATATGCAAGGTAGCCTATTTCCTCTTGTTTTTTCCTACCCCCCCCCCCCCAGATGTTCTGGTTTAACTTGGATTTAAACTTGGAGAGTGGTCAGTTTGGATGAGCTGTTACCAGCAGGAGAGTGAGTTTGTGTGTGTATGGGGGTGGGTTTTTGGAGGGGGGTGAGGGAGTGAGAGAACCTGGATTTGTGCAGGAAATGGCCTAACTTGATTATCATGCACATTGTGTAAAGAGTTGTCACTTTGGATGGGCTATCACCAGCAGGAGAGTGAATTTGTGTGGGGGGGTGGAGGGTGAGAAAACCTGGATTTGTGCTGGAAATGGCCTAACCTGAAGATTACTTTAGATAAGCTATTACCAGCAGGACAGTGGGGTGGGAGGAGGTATTGTTTCATATTCTCTGTGTATATATAAAGTCTGCTGCAGTTTCCACGGTATGCATCTGATGAAGTGAGCTGTAGCTCACGAAAGCTCATGCTCAAATAAATTGGTTAGTCTCTAAGGTGCCACAAGTACTCCTTTTCTTTTTGCGAATACAGACTAACACGGCTGTTACTCTGAAACCTGTCATAAACGCCACCCTATACCGGAAAGCTACTGACCGCTATTCCTACCTACTTGCCTCCAGCTTTCATCCAGACCACACCACACGATCCATTGTCTACAGCCAAGCTCTACAATACAACCGCATTTGCTCCAACCCCTCAGACAGAGACAAACACCTACAAGATCTCTATCAAGCATTCTTACAACTACAATACCCTCCTGCGGAAGTGAAGAAACAGATTGACAGAGCCAGAAGAGTACCCAGAAGTTACCTACTACAGGACAGGCCCAACAAAGAGAATAACAGAACGCCACTAGCCGTCACCTTCAGCCCCCAACTAAAACCTCTCTGACACATCATCAAGGATCTACAACCGATCCTGAAGGATGACCCATCACTCTCACAGATCTTGGGAGACAGGCCAGTCCTTGCTTACAGACAGCCCCCCAACCTGAAGCAAATACTCACCAGCAACTACATACCACTAGAACCACTAACCCAGGAACTTATCCTTGCAACAAAGCCCGTTGCCAACTGTGTCCACATATCTATTCATAGGGCCGCCTCATATCAGCCTATCAGAGGCTCATTCACCTGCACATCCACCAATGTGATATATGCCGTCATGTGCCAGCAATGCCCCTCTGCCATTTACATTGGTCAAACTGGACAGTCTCTACGTAAAAGAATAAATGGACACAAATCAGACGTCAAGAATTATAATATTCATAAACCAGTCGGAGAACACTTCAATCTCTCTGGTCACGCAATCTCTGACCTAAAAGTCACAATATTACAACAAAAAACTTCAAAAACAGACTCCAGCGAGAGACTGCTGAATTGGAATTAATTTGCAAACTAGATACAATTAACTTAGGCCTGAATAGAGACTGGGAGTGGATGAGTCATTACACAAAGTAAAACTATTTCCCCATTTTTATTCCCCCCCCCCCGCACTGTTCCTCAGACGTTCTTGTTAACTGCTGGAAATGGCCCACCTTGATTATCACTACAAAACGTTTTCTTCCCCTCCCCCTGCCCCCCGCTCTCCTGCTGGTAATAGCTCATCTTAAGTGATCACTCTCTCGTTACCGTGTGTATGGTAACACCTATTGTTTGATGTTCTCTGTGTATATAAATCTCCCCACTGTATTTTTCACTGCATGCATCCGATGAAGTGAGCTGTAGCTCACAAAAGCTTATGCTCAAATAAATTGGTTAGTCTCTAAGGTGCCACAAGTATTCCTTTTCTTTTTGCGAATACAGACGAACACGGCTGCTACTCTGAAACCAATCTAAAACGAATGCATTCAAATAAACGTGAATCACTCGAGTGGGTAACTCACTGAAACCAAACACTAACCCCTTAGCAACAGGAATAGTTGGTAGCTAATTAAAAGCCAGACAGAACAGATGAGCCTTAAATCATGCCTTGCAGTTTGTCCAACTCAGACTTGTGCTAACTGGCAGAGCAAGCATGTTGCAAAGACGAGGCCATACTGGCCAGAGACAATTACTTTCCAGAAAATAGCAAGCATGAGTGTCCCCAAACAACCTAAACATGGCAAGCTAGATCCTTCCCCTCACCACCCATTCCTAAGGCCCCAGTTGCTCTGCATAACCTGCTCCCTGTGGGTTCCTCCCCAATGGCATAGAGTTGGCAAAGCAGCCCAGATGCACCTCCCGTTGTATGGAGAATGTTAAGAACAGGAGTATCAATGGATCACCACTGTGCTCCAATGAACCCAGCTGGCAGAACAGCCTCTTGGGTGTAATTACAGCCAGGCACAACTTAGAGAAGCCCTTAGACCGCTCTACATTATACCAGGGGTAAAACAGTCCCTACCTAGCCTAAGATGGGGGGGGGCAGTTGAGGTGGCATAACAATTCTCCTCCAGAGGTGTCGGGTGCAGCATAGGTATAGCTGAGGATCCCACCCCATGAGACCTAACTGTATGTCAATGTATTTTTTCTCTGCTCTTTCTTAAAATTCAATTAAGCACGTACCCTACATCTAAACGAAAATGGTTTGGGTCATGGGCATAGAGATCAGGAAGTGATAACATTTCCTGGATGGGAAATCTTCCTGACATCACATTAGAAGTATTTCTGAGCTGCTGCAGAAACAAATTCTAAAGCAAACCAAAATCTAGTCTACATGAAGAAATCATCATAAGAACATAAGAACGCCCAGACTGGGTCAGACCAAAGGTCCATCTAGCCCAGTAACCTGTCTTCTGACAGTGGCCAATGCCAGGTGCCCCAGAGGGAATGAACAGAACAGGGAATCATCAAGTGATCCGTCCCCTGTCGGCCATTCCCAGCTTCTGGCAAACAGATGCAACCCCCTTATGTTGACATCCTTAGCTGTGTTTAAGAGTGCATTATATCAAATTAACCTAAACCAATTATCTAGTAACTTCACCTGCATTGTGTCCACATGGGAGATTTGCACTGATTTAGTTCATTTGGTTTCCAGACCATTAAATTGGTACAAGCAGGAAGGGGGTGGGGGGAATCACAGTGCTACTAACAATCATGATTTTATCAGGAATCTCACCATAATTAGTGTTTTTCTTAAAACCCCAACTTTTGGAGTTGTTATTGAATGAGAATCTGGCAGGGGCATTGTTCATGTAAGAAGCTTACAAGAAGTGGAAGGTTGGACATATGACCAGGGAAGAGTATAAAAATATTGCTCGGGCATGTAGGAATGAAATCAGGAGGGCCAAATCGCACCTGGAGTTGCAGCTAGCGAGAGATGTCAAGAGTAACAAGAAGGATTTCTTCAGGTATGTTGGCAACAAGAAGAAGGCCAAGGAAAGTGTGGGCCCCTTAATGAATGAGGGAGGCAACCTAGTGACAGAGGATGTGGAAAAGCTAATGTACTCAATGCTTTTTTTGCCTCTGTCTTCACGAACAAGGTCAGCTCCCAGACTGCTGCGCTGGGCATCACAACATGGGGAATAGATGGCCAGCCCTCTGTGGAGAAAGAGGTGGTTAGGGACTATTTAGAAAAGCTGAACGTGCACAAGTCCATGGGGCCGGACGAGTTGCATCCGAGAGTGCTAAAGGAATTGGTGGCTGTGATTGCAGAGCCATTGACCATTATCTTTGAAAACTTGTGGCCAACGGGGGAAGTCCCGGATGACTGGAAAAAGGCTAATGTAGTGCCAATCTTTAAAAAAGGGAAGAAGGAGGATCCTGGGAACTACAGAGCAGTCAGCCTCACCTCAGTCCCCGGAAAAATCATGGAGCAGGTCCTCAAAGAATCAATCCTGAAGCACTTACATGAGAGGAAAGTGATCAGGAACAGTCAGCATGGATTCACCAAGGGAAGGTCATGCCTGACTAATCTAATCGCCTTCTATGATGAGATTACTGGTTCTGTGGATGAAAGGAAAGCAGTGGATGTATTGTTTCTTGACTTTAGCAAAGCTTTTGACACAGTCTCCCACAGTATTCTTGTCAGCAAGTTAAAGAAGTATGGGCTAGATGAATGGACTATAAGGTGGGTAGAAAGTTGGCTAAATTGTCGGGCTCAAGGGGTGGTGATCAATGGCTCCATGTCTAGTTGGCAGCCGGTATCAAGCAGAGTGCCCCAGGGGTCGGTCCTGGGGCCGGTTTTGTTCAATATCTTCATAAATGATCTGGAGGATGGTGTGGATTGCACTCTCAGCAAATTTGCGGATGATACTAAACTGGGAGGAGTGGTAGATACGCTGGAGGGCAGGGATAGGATACAGAGGGACCTAGACAAATTGGAGGATTGGGCCAAAAGAAATCGATGAGGTTCAATAAGGATAAGTGCAGGGTCCTGCACTTAGGACGGAAGAACCCAATGCACCGCTACAGACTAGGGACCGAATGGCTAGGCAGCAGTTCTGCGGAAAAGGACCTAGGGGTGACAGTGGACGAGAAGCTGGATATGAGTCAGCAGTGTGCCCTTGTTGCCAAGAAGGCCAATGGCATTTTGGGATGTATAAGTAGGGGCATAGCGAGCAGATCGAGGGACGTGATCGTTCCCCTCTATTCGACATTGGTGAGGCCTCATCTGGAGTCCTGTGTCCAGTTTTGGGCCCCACACTACAAGAAGGATGTGGATAAATTGGAGAGAGTCCAGCGAAGGGCAACAAAAATGATTAGGGGTCTGGAACACATGAGTTATGAGGAGAGGCTGAGGGAACTGGGATTGTTTAGCCTGCAGAAGAGAAGAATGAGGGGGGATTTGATAGCTGCTTTCAACTACCTGAGAGGTGGTTCCAGAGAGGATGGTTCTAGACTATTCTCAGTGGTAGAAGAGGACAGGACAAGGAGTAATGGTCTCAAGTTGCAGTGGGGGAGGTTTAGGTTGGATATTAGGAAAAACTTTTTCACTAGGAGGGTGGTGAAACACTGGAATGCGTTACCTAGGGAGGTGGTAAAATCTCCTTCCTTGGAAGTTTTTAAGGTCAGGCTTGACAAAGCCCTGGCTGGGATGATTTAATTGGGGATTGGTCCTGCTTTGAGCAGGGGGTTGGACTAGATGACCTCCTGAGGTCCCTTCCAACCCTGATATTCTATGATTCTATGATTCCTGTGTTTTGTTGTTGGTTTTGTAAACAAAGAAAGTTTCTAGCTCTCACAGGTGCAAAGAAAAGCATGAAAATGTGACCTGAGTGCACCCTAAAGGCTCAGAAACTAGAAGGTAAATAAAAAAAACCCCAAAAGTATTTTAATCTGATTGTTAAGCCGATGTCATGATTCTGGGGGGCCTGACACTTTTGTTGGAATGTCTGAGGTTGGTAATACTGAGCTTAAGAGTAAAAGGAAAGAGGAAATACTTGGTCAAAATTCAAATAAATGGCTACTTTGGCACAACATCTGGTACTCGCGTAAAGTCCAGTGTCTCGGAGGGATTCCATTTTTGGGGTGCCAGGGTTGACAAAACATGAGAATCTGTTGTATTTTAAAATATGCCAATGCTTTCACTTGGTCCCTCATTGTCCCTCCTTACACTTGCAGACTGAGCATCTGATTTGCTGGGCACTCACAGCAGACTCACGTTGGCGAATTAGTCTTTCTGGCAAATTTCGTCACAGCTATTTTCAGATTCCACACTTGAGACTCTCTCAACTCCCTGTAATATGGGCCCTTTGTCTGTTAGTGCCCCCTTGTGGCAGGATGGGATAATACACCAACCTGACTCTCACCCATGTGCTATCATACTCGGTTCTGTGTTCTTCTGTTCCTTGTTATGACCCTCCAGCCAGGTCCTTAATAGTCTTTTCCCCCTTCAGGGTAATGGAGAGTCGGCAATCCCATGGCTCTGGTGGGATCTTGATAGACAAATTTCAGAGTAACAGCCGTGTTAGTCTGTATTCGCAAAAAGAAAAGGAGGACTTGTGGCACCTTAGAGACTAACCAATTTATTTGAGCATGAGCTTTCGTGAGCTACAGCTCACTTCATCGGATGCATCACGAAAGCTTATGCTCAAATAAATTGGTTAGTCTCTGAGGTGCCACAAGTCCTCCTTTTCTTGATAGACAAAGTTCTCCTGAGTTTAGAGCCTTCTTCTCCAGAGTCCTTGGCTGGAGTAGGTGGGGAACACAGGCCACCCGCTCCACAGGGGCCTTCCAACTCAGGGCCCTTGTTTGGGCCCGCCAGAACCAGTCCTGCACAGTCCCTCACTGCTCCCTGAGCTACTTTCGACCTCTCCTTCTCTGTAGGCTTTCCCCGCCTCTCGCCCTGCTTTTCCCTCTTCAGAGGGTTGGATTCTCTGGCAGCTTCTCCCCACTCTGCTGGAGGGATCCTCTCTCTGCCATCCCTCTGGCAGATTCCTGTCTCCTCAGGAGCTCCCCCACTAACTGAGGTCCTTTGATCTTGCCCAGGTTCTTCCCTGCTTACTTAACTGCCTCCAGTGACTCAGTGCTATCGACACCCAGGTGAACCCAAGCTGCCTCCTTCCCCCTTGTGTAGCTGTCGGAGGTAGGCTGGGCCCTGACTCCTCTGACACACCTCTTATTTCTAAATTTAAATAGTCCCACCATTGACATCCATCACCAGAGTGTGGCTTTTCCACTCAAGGGAGTCTGGCTGCCCTGGGCTCAGGCCTAGTGTTGGTACATTACAATGCTACATTCATGGATTCAGCACCACATACCCTACCAGAGCTGTAGACTCATATACTATGGTGATGGGGCCAGGTAGAAACCTGGCCAGAAAGAATCCTGCAGTCCTTACTTGGTATATACTCCTACTGATGTCAGTGACCCTAAGGGACTTGAGGATCGAGTCTGTACCAAGTGGTGTCTACACCTTCCTCACACTGGTATTCCCCCTTCCCTCAGCCTTGGCAACAGGCTGCCTGGAAACTCCTGCGATTCCTACTCCTGCCTGGAAAGCCCAGGTTACCTCCCCCGGGTCTATGTGCTGCATCATACTGTCCCTGACTACACACAGGCTTCGATTAAAGATGTGGGTGCTATCCTCTGCTGGACCCTTAGGAATGATTTGCCCTATCGCTTTGTGCTGTGGTTTCAGAAGCTGAAAGCTGTGAATGTTTATGCTTCAACAGTTCCATTAATAGGTATTAAATAATGTTCCTTTAAGCTACAGTAACTACTGCCCCAGGGTTCAGTCTCATTTGTATGGGTGTCTTGTCACAATGCCTAGAATTATAGACATTCCTGCCATATGCCCGCCTATATCTGCAAAGTTACACAGTACTCAGATTTCGTGCTGAGAACTAGCAAATATTACTGTTCATTCATTAGAAGCAGAGGAGTTGAAATTAAATCAGTTTTGCTGCCTCAAGTCTCAGATGTGCAAAGAGGGAGATATCAACTCTCCCTAACTCTTAGCTGGGTAGCTTTAAAATGAGATCCCTAGCGTAGATGGTCAGCAAAAGCACAAATCTGATACCTTTCCCCCTTCTGCCTCCTTTGCCCACCAAAAACATGACTGAAAACGCCTGTTGACAGGGCCCACTCTGGGAACAGAGGTAGGCCATCTTTGGCAAATCAGAAAACACAGGATGCTGTAATCTAGAGCGTAGCTCAGAATTTGAAATGAGCACACATATACACACACTGACAGCTTCATTGTGCCCTCTCTAGCAAATGCTCATCATCTCCCAAGGAAATTGTTATTCTGAATTCATCACAGTCTCCTGCTCGCTCATCTGAGGGAAGGCTACGATGCCTTCACACTGCCACTCTATACAATTTTGTGTCTCTGTTGTGGGTACGTATGCAGCCTTTTTTTCCGGTGTATTTGAGCCTCTCAGAATCTTCAGTGAATTTACCCTCACAATACCCCTCTGAGGGACGGAAGGGTTATCATCCACACTTTCCCAATGGGAAACTGAGGTGCAGACAGACTAGAGGCTTGTCTATGCAGGCCATTACTGTAGAGCAAGCCAGGGTGGAAATGCACAGCACACCAGCTTGCTGTGCAGTGATGTCCCAAATGGTACTACTATCACTCAGAAGTAGTCCTGGAGTGTGCAAATCGAGTCAGGCACAAGGATTTTCAGTGCACTGCAGCAGTGCCTACAGGACCGTCGCTCCCTGGCTTGCCGTGTAGGGCTCATCTACGTGGGAAGTTATTCAGTGACTTGCTCAGTGTCTCAAAGGGAGTCTGTGTCACAGCAGGGAATCAATCCTCAGTCTCCCAAGTCCCAGGTTAGCCCACTAACCACTGGGCCATCCTGCCTCTCCTCCCCTTCCTTATATTATATCCCCCTCATGACTCTCCACTTTTTGGGCTGTAAGTTCCCAATCCTGACTGGGGCTGCTGGGCCCTACTGCCAGACAAACAAACAACCAACAGGGTAGAACGGTCACTGCAGCCAATCGAAAGTGCAGTTCAGCACGAATATTTTGACAGCTGCCATCTTGAATGACACAACAGGGACTGAGCCAGGGAACTGCCCGAGCTAATGGCATGAGCAGCCAAGGATCCCTGGCTCTGGCCTGTAGCAACTCATTCCCTCAGTGGATCGGCACAGAGTGGGGACCTGGCACACGCACCCACCAGTGAGTTACAATATCTAGCAGTCCTTTATTTAAAGGACCTGATGATGAATAAAACAGATGCGCCAGTCACCATAAGAAATGTAGAGGTGTAATGAGAGTTAGCAGGCGTAGGATGCTGCGAGACAGACGGATATCAGGTAGGCTGATGGGAGTGGGGGAATAAGCTTGTTTCTGCTCTCAGATACACGAGCGGAAATCTAGAGTAGCTCTGCTAACTGCCGTGGAGATACTGTGTATTTGCAGTGGTGACGACTAGAGCAGAATTTAGCCACATGGATCTTCTACAGAGAATTCTTTCCCAGGTGTCTGGCTGGTGAGTCTTGCCCGCATGCTCAGGATCTAACTGATTGCCATATTTGGGGTTGGTAAAGGGTTAAAATCCATTGCTGATGTAATAACCTGGTATATGGATTTGTGTACAGGCCCAAAGTTTGGTCAAGAGGTCAGAGGCCTAGCAATAGCTAAGAGAAAGCAGAATAACCAATGAAAACCTTGCTTTGTTAAGATATGCCTGGTCAGCAAAATGCCAGATGTTGGAGGCAATAATTGTGTCTTATTCAAAGTTGCAAATAGAACAAAGAAGCCCTGTTTCTGTTGTGATAGTTTCTTCTGTAGGGAGATGTTCTTCCACACATTCTAACCTTGAGTTTATGAAAGGTTCAAGCATGTCAGTATAAGATATGGCCTCCTCCCGCCTTCCTTTTCCAGGGCCTGCCTTAAAACACAAATGAACAACTTGAAAGACAATCTTTATTGCTATATACTTTTACTGTTTCTTTGCTTTTACCCCTAGATATGTATCTGTTGGACAATCAAAGGAGCTACTTCATTCCTATGGACCCCAAATCAGAATTCAACATATATATATATATTATACCAATACATTTATTAAAGTACTAATTAACTGTTAAATGATAATTTGTCAATGTGAGACCATGGGTGGAGACATTATGTAACCTTTGACCATTGGCTACTGTGCTATCATGTTTAGCTGCGAGACCTATCTGGGGAAGTAAAACTGCCTACCCCGTCACTTTCCCCCGCCCATGGAAAATCCATATATTCCATTGTAATCAATTGATTGACAGTGTCTCTGAGCCTAATAAGCAAGGTGACACTCTTTCAGCGCTGTACATAATAAACTCCTGTGCTTGACCTCTACACGGTGTGGATTTATGTCCTTCAGTTGGGAAGGAATTTTCTCCTGGGTCAGATTGGCAGAGACCCTTTGGGGTTTTTTTGTTTTCCTCTGCAGCCTGGGGCAGAGGTCAATCGCAGATTTAAACTAGTATAAATGGTAGATTCTCTGAAACTTGAAGTCTTTAAATCATGATTTGAAGATTTCAGTAACTCAGCCAGAGATTATGGGTCTATTACAGGAATGGGTGGGTGCAGTTCTCTAGCCTGCGATATGCAGGAGGTCAGACTAGATGATCATGATGGTCCCTTCCGGCCTTAGAGTCTATTAGGGCTGACAAAACCCATCATCCAAGAAGGCCCCAAGACACTGCAGTGGCATTTGTTAGTACTTTACATGTGTGAGTGTGTCTCCAGGAGGACAGGGGTCTGAGCACATGCAAAGGACCTGCTCCAGCTCCTGTTGAAATCAGTGGACATTTTGGTTAAAATCTCTCTGAAGCTCAGTTACCTTCAAAAAAGTCCCTTAAAAAAAAAAAAACCAAGAGCATTTGCACCCCCTATGATGGTGTGCTGTGGAACGCCGGTTACCCCCAGCCAATGTCAGCCTCCACATACGTTTATCTCAAGCTGCCACATGAGAATGGTATAGGCTATTCTGCCCAGCCGAGAGCATAGAATACGGTTTTCCTTCGGTGCAGACTTGCTCATCACTTGCTTTCTACGTGATAAACGGGAATCTTGAAAACACATGGGAGAGGTACACCAGAGCTCAATAATATTAGATGACATCCTCACTGCTCTGCAAAGGCCAAGACAAATTTCTCACTGAACCATAGCAATAAAACAATATGATAAAGGAGCTAAAGCAAAAGGCTATGATATGCTTGAATCACTTCGGCAGAAAACAAATGCTGTGCATAGCGACGTAAATAAATAATTAGACAAGCAAAGGAGCACTGCCCCCTCACTCACTTCCAAGCGAAGAAGCCATTTGCCACCTGCTCCACCCATTTGGAACCAGCACTGGGGAAAGTTTGGAAACCATCCTTGGAAAGAATAAAAAGGTTGCATCTAAGACAGAACTGTGCTGTCAACAGATACATATTCCAAGTTTAAACGGGTACCCCAGGGGGACTAGTAAGAAACCATCTCACAGACCTGAAAAATGCTGCCCATTACAGAACCTGGCATCTTCTTGGCACTTGGCTCCATGCTAACTAGGGGTAAAATGTCATCCCCCCCCACCCATACACGCAGCTGGTTCAAATGTAATTTCCATACAACATGCACTGTGCTTCGGGACTGACTTGTTTTAACCTTCACTCAACATGGTGCTTACTGTGCAAATGCTCTGCCAACAGATCGTGCTTACCAACAAAGAAAAGCGTCTGAAGTCACCATGAGAGGAAAGAGCTGTTTGATATTTGTGCCCTTGGACACCCAGTGTCAAAACCCATCTAGAAGCTCACAAACAGGCGAAAACTTGACAGAGAAAAATCTGGCTTGGCAATGTTGCCTGCAGCATTCTCAGAACAGGGAAGTGAAAACATATTCCCCACAAGGGGCAGACACTTAGTGGTGGGAAGAGGATCTTGTAAAAAGTAATACAATTTTCTCCACCTAAATTGCATTACCTTGTCTGAGTGTAAAGCCAGAGACTGCAGCACCTCAGAATAAGATATAGATAAAAAAAGTTTCCAAAGACACATCCACTTAAAAGTCATGGTTGAGAAAGACCAACTGTGAGACAGACTGCTATTTTTCGATAGGCACAGACATTGCAATAGCTGCATAGCAAGGATATCGGGGAAGAGGAAGGAAACTGCTTTATAGCTAGGGCTCTACTGAACAATCGAGCTATACATCTTAGGTCCTTATAGGCCCCCTATCACCATGGTTACCGAGCACCTTCCAACGGAGGTGTTGACTCCCACCTCCAACTGGCCCGTAGCATTAGCCCCACCACCACCCACTTCTTCCATTTTCAAACAAGTTCCTTTGTGCTTTTCCCTATGCTGCCCCTCAGACCTCCCCTTAAACAGCCATAAAACTAACTCATTATCCTCCTTAAAACACTTCTTTGACATGATGCCTGTGAAAGACTTGACAACGGCTAGGTCGCTGGTGAGCTGTGACCACAGTCCATCAGGCTGACCCCTATTGTCTCATTGTACTCCCCCTTAGGTCTATCTCTTGTCCTAGATTGTAGCTCTTTGGGGAAAGGAACTCTTTTGGCTTCTGTTTATACAGTGCCCAGCATATAGGGTCCTACTCCATAACTGGGGCTCATACATACTAAGGTAGTACAAATAATCACAGGTATTTATCCTCAGAACTCCACTGTGAGGTAGACAACTGGTATCAGCCCCATTTTTCATGTGAAGCCCAGAGAAAAGAAGTAACCTACCCGTGGTCACCTAAGAAGTCTGTGATTGTGCAGAGAATTGATCTTGGGTCTCCCAAATCCCAGATTAGAGTCCTAACCACTGGACTATCCTCCCTCTCTACAAGACAAGCCTGACAAGTGTCAACTATGGAACTGGGCCCCTCTTTTTAACATGAGCATGAATAAAACAGAAGTTTGGTTTGAAGGAAAGTGATGGCCATTAGATACTGGCTTTGGGTGCCCATTTGAAAGCCTGGGTACCTATCTTTTGTTAGGTGCCTATGGATTTTTGAGATGGTCAATAAGATGTGTGAGAGGCATAGAGAGGCTGGAGATACCTTAGAGAGGGTAGTTGAAAGTGACAGGAAGATGAACTCAGAGCCAACTTACAGATATACCAACTCTGACTTTAAGCAAGGTCAGGAAGGCCCACAAACTCTGAGGAGCCTCTAATTGAGACAGAGACAAATGAAACAACCCTCTAAAGACATAACAAAATCAGCCAAACACCCCGTGTATGTTTAAACCCGCTTGTCCTGCCACAGAAACCCTTTTCATTAGGGGAAAATTAAACATTCTAGCAACGTGTGCTCTGGGGGCTATTTAAAGGGCCTGCTGTTCCCCTGCTTCTAGCGCCCCGCTCTTTTAAATAGCCCCTGGGGTAGCGGTGGCGGGGCTCCGGCAGCTATTTAAAGGACCGGGGCGGTAGAAGCGAGGGAGCCCCGGGCCCTTTAAATAGCCGCCGGAGCCTCACCGCCGCTACCCCAGAGCTCCGACAGTGCAGCTCTGGAGACAATTTAAAGGGCCCGGGGCTCCAGCCACTGCTCTTTTCTGGGGCAGGGTGAAGCACGGCCACAGGACCTCCAGCAGGGGACCTTCAGACCTGTCCACCCCACCACAAACCCAAAGAAAGAGAGAGAGAGCACAATATGGACGGTGAACCCCTTCTTTCTGGACTCACTCACTCTCTCTCACACACACACACACACACATATATCAATCCTCCCACTGCTGCTGACTTTCTTGTAACTTTCCTTGAAGCAAATAATCCAGGACTCACAGGCTCCTCTGAGAGTCATGTTAGTGATATTCCATTAGCCTGGAAAAGATGCTCTATTTATTGCAAAGTCAGTATCTGCCTCCCAAGAATTGAACTCCTGCTCCCAGGTTCTGCAGAGAATGCCCACAGATCTCTCTGCAAACCAGCAGCCTGCAGACCTTATCTGGGATCCTCCGCTTGCATGCAGGTGCTGTGGAGCTGCGGGTCCATTTTAAGCACACATACACACAGCTGCTTCTCTTGGATACACTTGATCCAAGTCAGAAGCTATTGTATGTTTCAGAATAGATCAGAAACCCGTTCTGTGTGCAGTAACTATAACATAGGCATAAATCTGCCCCAAGCTTGGGTCTATCTGTCCTTTCCCAAACCCTTCCTCTATCCACATCCTTTTTCTGATTCACCCTTTTCCTTTCCTTTCTTTGACTCTTCCTGGCTCACTGAAACCTGGTATCATTTGTTAAACACCACTGAAGACTTTACAAAAAGCTGCCGGACGCAACACACAGTAATTATTCTTGGGGATTACGACACTGATAGTAAAGGAAACAGCTATAAGAGAAGGGTCGGCAAAGGCGTGCAAGTGAAATCAGGTCACTAGTGGGCTGCAGAGAATGTCCATCTTACAGAAAAATTTCCAAGAAAACCTTTATACAGAAATACTGACTCCGAACAATTTCCTCTTCTAATGACAACCAGCATTCATTTGGCTTCCTTTTGTCTGCTTCTCTTTGTTCCCCCCATTCATCCCTTCTGTGGAGCAGGGTCTCATGTCTGTGACCTTCTCTTTTTCAGCTAAACCTCCATAGGGAATGGGCCCTTGACCCACACCCAACATTGTAAATGCAAATGTGTCCTAAGACTTTTATAACTACCAAAGCCTGAATGCATATCACCATCCATAGCATGTGGTAGGGGGATTGCACACTGCACCCAAATCTGTTGGCCTACCAGGAGAGTAAAGATGCATTATTTCGACACATACTTCAACCTGCATTTTCTATGGATGGTTTATATTTTGTGGTCTCATGCCCAAGCATATCTGTTACATGATGCACTGCAAATTACAGCTAGTATCATTTCAGCCACAACCAGCCCTGTGCAGTTCCCAGAAAAGTTCAGATCTGTTTGCACTGACCTAAAACAATGTGTGTAAGTTCTCTCCTTCTGCACTGTGAAGCATTGGCTCACACCCCTCTAGTCAAGAAATACAGCTGGAAACAAAATACTAAAAAATATCAAGGTACATCCTCAGCTGGGCCATGTCAGCACAGTTCCACTAAAGTCAACGGCACTATGCCAGGTTACACCAGCCGAGGATTTGATTCATCATTTCTTTTCAGCCTGTTGCTGGCTAACCGCTTTGAATGGCAGCTATCCGATACAAATTTGCTGGAGTTCATTGGAGGGAGTGCAAAATATGGCAGCTGCTGCTGTTCTCTGGATGCCAACGAATATCTTTATTTCTCTTGCTAATCTTTGCAAACATCAAAGAGAAATCGTAGAAATCATTTAAAACTGACACGTGTTAACATTTAAAACCAACGACCAATTAGAGACTTGAAACCTACTGAATAGATCCACTATTCAACATGCCACCCGGTCTTCCAGTTATTCATTGTGTGTGCTTTTTCATGACAAATACATCAAAGAAGATTAGAGCAACCCTGTTTCCTGCAGAAGGAGATCATTGTTCCTGTACTTAGCTGCTGCCAGTGCTAGGCAGGATGAACCACGGGGTTCCAAACAGAGATGCCTAAAGTGAGGTTAATGAGTTAGGCTTTTCTCCAGCTGCGTTCTTTTTGCAGACCTTTCAACCAATATCTATTCAGTTGCCATGCAAAATAGCAAGTGTACCTAAGCCTGTATTCGAATTTCACCCCTATTTTAATTGTGCTGACACTTCATCCTAGAAGATATCTGCTGAGCTCCAGCTAGATCATTTGTAACCCTTATCATGATGATGGCAACCAGTGTAGCACCGTGCCCTCCAGCCGACACAGAATGGAGACTCAACTCTTCACTATTTTGCAATGAATAAATTGGTTATCAGGATATGCGCAGCAGCAGTTTCCCCCCCAATTTAATGATCATACATCCATGGCTTAGCATATCTCTGTGTACTGTGATGATCAGGAAAGCCTGATCGAAAGGTTTTAGAGTGGAATTCAAGTCAAAGTTGCAGCCACCATGGAAAGCATCTGCATGGATTGATTTCTGTGTTTGAGAGACACTGCAGCACTGTTTCACCTTGCATAGAGGTGACCTCCATTAAAACACAGTTGTATTTTTGAACTATATGATAGTGTCACGGCTTTATCCTAAGAGGCCAATTTTCACATAACCGGATGCAATAATCACATTTTCCCATGACAACTGGGTAACTATAATCAAATTACCTGTTTGGATGGGCAGTTATATTTTGGGCAATGCAGCCATCCTTGTATGTACCCAAATGGTGGTTTGGCGTAAGAAGTGGGTACATACACAAATGGTGACCTACTCCCCTTCTCCAGGACAACAGGTTTGTCTAAAGGAAGGCAGTGTGTGGTTGCCATTTCCATATATATCCGACCTCATGAAGTACCTTAACTTGGTGGGTAAGAAGGAGCTGAGTGATGATGGGAAAGTGGACAGCCCAAAAGACCTGTGCCCACTTCCGTGATGAACACACACCGTGGTCTCTGAGGGCTTCAGCTGAAGCATTACAGTTCCTGACACCAGGTGGAGCAGAAGGCAGCAGTTCAGTGGACTTCTACACGCCACAGGTTGACCCAGTTCTTCCAGTTCCACACAGCCACAAAGAGTTTCCAACAGGGCTGCTCAAAACCATTCCGCTTTTTTTTTTTTTAACAGAATATTTGTTTTTTGAAAAAACCTAAAATTTTCACAGAAGGTGCCTGCTTTTTTCTAAAATTGGGGGGAAGGGGGGGTTTCAAAACACCAAACATCCAAAAATTGAAAAAATATAATTCAAAAACCAAAATATTTACAATTTCCAAGCAAAATATGTCTTGGTTTTGGCTGGAAAAGTTAGTTTTCGCTTTTTCAACAGAAAGTAAAAAAAATTCACGGAAAATTTTGACACAAAAGAAATTGTTTTGTCGTCATCAACATTTTCAACAGGGATTTTTTCCCCAATTCAGTCTAGCTTCTAATGTTTGTGGTTCCACTCGAGCCTAAAACAGCAGCAGTCTGGTACCCTTTAGGAATGCCACTCAGATTTCAGTAATCTTTAGTCCTTCCATAAATTTAGAATTGGAATTCAAGTGTTGTTTATCAAATCTAACAGCAATTTTGACTGTGCTTATAAAATAATAATTTTTAAAAAACCAATGCGCCATACTGCAATTTGTAAATTGCTTGGTGCCTAAGGTCATACACAGATGATACCAAATGAATTCATAATTATACAGCAATCCAGTGTCAAGTCTTGCTCAAGATCAACTGTCTGTAATGGGCCACACTCTTACCACTTCAAAAGTTATTTCTCCTCCCTTGGTATCCTGCTGTTAATTGATTTATCTCGTTAGACTGACCTAACACTTGGTAAAGCAACCCACGTCCTTTCATGTATTTATACCTGCTCCTGTATCTTTTACTTCATACGTCTGATGAAGTGGGTTCTAGCCCACAAAAGCTTATGCACAAATACATTTGATAGTCTCTAAGGTGCCACAAGGACTCCTTTTTTATTTGCTCGAGATTATTCATCAAGGGTAAAGTTCATCCCTATGTAGAAGGCAGAGCTGTTTGAAATGTTGGGATTTTTTCCACACAAATTTCTGAAAACAATTAACAATTTTAATGTTGTTCAATTTTGGGCATGTGACGGACGGCTTCCGAGAACTCGGCCAGAGTGAGGAGGCAGCTCTAGCCAGTCTCGGTCACCCACACTGACTGTAGGGAGCTCCTCCCAGAGCACTCTGCAAGTGTTAGGATCGGTCGGATCCAGGGAGAAAAGGCTTGCGCAGAAGGCTCTCGCCCTCCCGCACATCTCCACTGGATCCGTGAGGGGGGTGCCGTCTTCTGCCAGAAGGCAGGTGACTGTTTCTTGGCTCCCCTCCTTTTCTCCAGGGCGTAGAAGAAGTGGGAGCCGCCATCCATATCCCGAAAGAGACAGATGCCTGTTCCCCGATCCACTAGGTGGATCAGCAGAGACTGTGGGGATTGTTTTTCTTCCTTTCCCCATGCTGGCCAGTGATGAGGCTAACTGAGTGAACGGCAGATTTGAGTCATGAAAGTGGCCAAACTGAGGGCTGCCGTGAACCTCTGAGGCGAGAAAATCCACCAATAAGCACAGAGGAGGAACTTTGTCACAGTACATATAATGATACAGTCTTTAATTACATGATCACATGCTCTCTTCTCCACAGGACACCTGCCTCATTCAATGCACCTGCTGGGCTTGCTCTGGGGATGAATCAGGGTTGTGTGGAAAAGAGGCTATTGTCTGTAGGGGCCCTGCTTAGTTAGTTGGTGAAGCTGTAAGGGGTGTAGTGAATGAGTCGGTGGTTGCAGGAAGAGAAGGTTTGGACTCATTGTCAAAGCAGATAAATGCTGCCCTGGAAAATTGGATCCTATTCCTGCCTCTGCCACTGAGTTCCTGTGTGATGCTGGGCAAGTCACTGAGGACACACTTTTCATGGGTGGTCACAAAGTGTTTGTTTCTCATTTTCTGCATGCCCAACTTGAAACCCCAGGGTCAGATTTGCAGAAGTGCTGAGCACTCAATAGGAACTGTGCTCTGAATGTATGAAATCTATCATATGGCAAGTTCTCTGAAAAACCAGCTCCTAGCATCTCAAATTTGGCTCTCAAAAGTAATGGAAATATTTGTCCTTAATCTCTCTGTGCTTCAGGTCCCCATCCATACAATGGGCATAACCGCTCCCTATCACCTCAGTGGTGCACTGTGAAAATTAAATGTTCAGGAAGCACTCAGATACTATAACGATGAGCACCACAGAAAAGCTCACGAGGAAATGAATAATTCTGCCTTCAGAGATGGGTTTGAATAGGACATTCCAAGGGGTTGGCATAAACAACTGAAACACCTCAGGCTCCTAAAGATGAAGTGAGAGTCAGTTGCAATTTAGCTCTAGAAATGGGCAAAGGTTTGGAGGGGTTTCAAAGCAGTCAATTTGCAATTCTTTGAATGTAATAACTATTCACGTCTGAAGCTGCACACCTTGCACCACTGGACTGGTTAAGGCAAAGACGCAAGAGGGCAGGGTGAGCCATATGCCTGGGCACTGCCTGAACTGAAGTGGACTGTTTAGATCACCTCCCAGAGGATTGTGTAACAACAAGCAATTTGGCAGCTATCTGAAATACCAGTAAGGTTTTTCCATAGAGTTAGCTGCAGGGATGATTTTTAAAACTATTGGTAAGTATTATATTTTTGCATTTTTTTCAGTCATAATTACTTTTCTTTTGCACAGAACTTTTCCCAAACATCCTGAAAATGCAAAATCTTTCTTTGCTTTTACATGCCTGAAAAACTATAAACATGCTTGGTTCCCTTGCTAATTCCCACAGCCCTCCCATCAGTTAATTTCTATCACAGTTCCGTCGAGTGAAAAATGAATTCTGTCCAATTTCCCTCCTGAAAAACATACAAATAACAAATAGGAATCTCCATCATTCTTCCAGGGATGGGGCTGTGGACCTAACAAACACAGCATGTGAAACAAATCAATATTGTAATCACTAAAGCAACCAATCAAATGAAACGTTAGGACCAATCAATACCATATCTTCTACTGATGACAACTGTAAGACAGAGCCCTTAACACTGTAAAGATACTTTTCTTCCCTCAATGTGAGAGGGACCTTGATAGCGTGTTCTGTATTTAATGTTGGCTGGATTTTAAAAAGACAACAGATTAAGGGAGCTATTTCTTATGATGTCTCTTGTGTTTGAAGTATAGATTTTCCGTCCACCTACAGCCATTCTCTGTATTTTGTGTAGTAATCCCTTCTTGTGTTGCAGCCCAAGCAGTGGAACCAGGATGGAGAGTCCTGCTGCTCTTTGTTTTTGCACATTGGGGAATATCACAAACATTTCACAGTTGAACTGCAGTCTCCAAAACTAAGCATTTGATTGGCCACATGCACTCTTTTGGCACTGTCCAACAATGGTTCCATTCTCCAGTGATGTAAATCCCAGGTGTTCCCTCCCTAAGGCTAGCTCAGTAGGCATACGCCATGAGAGGAGCATGGTCAATGTAATCTACATGAATGTTGTGCACGAATTGGCCATGTGGACTCTGCTGGCATGCAGTAGTCATGTAAACTACATTGACAAGCACAAGGGAACTCTTAGTGCACACCAGCAGGAGCCATCAGGCCAGTTAGTGTACAACATGCTAGCGCACACTAGAACTGAATCCTCTCTCTCTGGAGCAGACTAACACGCCATGTAGACAATCCCAAAGTGATTAGCCCAAAGGCACACATGATATCTGTGACTAAGATCAGAATTGATCTCAGGTCTTGGTGCCCTATCATCCAGACCTTCCTTTCTACCCCAACACATGATCTGTCTCAGACTCCTTACTCTCCTCTCAATGAAAAAAGGTTTTAATAGTGAAATGTAATATTCAAAAGAGAAGATGTTGATATTTTAGACCACAAGCCAGCAGCCTGCAAACCCTTTATCCCAGGGAGAGGGTCTCCCGGACCACAGTGGGACTCTCACATGGATAAAAGTGAGCATGTGTGATTTTGCAGCATGGGGTCCTATACCCAGCCCTCTTTTATGTTTGGAAAGTTCAGGCTCCTAGCATCCTGGGGGTGCTACCACAACAATATAATAGATGATGGCAATTACTATTATTTCACATTTAAAAACACAGAGAGAAAAACATAGGCAGGAAACTCGCTGTTGAGAACATTTTGACTTCCTATTTACTTATTTCTTCAGAGTTTAAAAATATGCCTCAAGATGCCCATCCAGGCCTTTGCGCACAGGGCCACCCTTTACAAGTATACTAAGAGCAGTGGAATGAAAAGTGAACCATAGGAGTGATTTCTCTGATACGTAGATTTTAAAGCCAGAAGAAACTACTATGATCGTGTCTGTCCCCCCTGCATAACATAGGCCAAAGGCCCTCACTCAAGATTCCTGCATTAACGGAAATGCGTTTTGCAAGGCACACTCACTCGGAGTCAGTGGGGCTCCAGGTGTGTGCAGCAGTCTGCCCAGTTCCTATCAGTTGCACAATTGGAGCCTAAGTGTCTAAACTGCCAAATTCTGTAGTCCTTACTCACTTGGTTCTCAGGCAACCATCCCACTGGCTCCAGCGGGAGAGATGCCTGGGAAAGGACTCCATGAGGACTGTGGGGATCTGGCCCTTGATTTGGAATCTGCAACAGACAACATTGATTTATTTTTTAAAAAAGCATTTTCTGTTTGCCTTTAAAACAGGAAGTCCAGGGCTCTCCTGCTCCAGCCACTCAACACTGTACAAAAGCCCCTTTTGCCAAGAAGGTCCTTTCATGTCTCTGCTGTGCACGTTTTACGTGGAGATTTCTGACACAAATATGACAGCGCAGCACTTTATTTGTGAGGGTTTGGGTTTTTTCTCTCAGTTTTAACTTTCCACTCCACCAAGCAAAGTTTAACAGAATTCATTTCTCTCAGTAGAATCCTCAGGGGAAGGCACTGTTCTGTTAGCTTCCTTTAGTTATTTATTGCCTGTCTCCCACATACTGCATACACTAAAAGATGTACTACCAGCACTGAAAAATTAATCCTGTTGCTGTGAGGAACATGGAATGCTACAAAAGCAGCAACAAGTTGGGCCATATGAAGAGACCAAGTTCACCTGAAGAGCAGGGTCCCAGAATTCCACAATGCTAGAATCCAGTGCAGCACATTCCAAGGTTCTTGGTCTGTTCTAAATCCAAAACCTCACCTCTGAAGTGTCTGCAGGTAGCTTTCAGCTCTGATACCCTGTGACAAGGGCTTAGTCAGCACCCAGGTGGGTGACCTCCATGGAAAACCCAGGAGCTGGAGTTGGTGGCTCAGCTCACCACATGACATTCTTCCCTCAGAGTCAGTACTGTGTGGATACCCCAATATGGTGCTAAGGTATTTTTCTTTCAGGTGAGATATAAAACCAAAATCCCTGACCACTTGTGGTCTTGAGAGATCCCACAGCCCTTTTCATGTGACTAGGACCATTAAACTAGAGTCCTGGCTAAATTCCATTCTGCTGGCATAAAGCAGTCCAAACACCAGTCACATCATCCCACCCACTGTTAACAGCACCTATTATCTTACAGACAGATTCTTTTGAAATATAAATTGCTAGTATGAGGCACAAAAGCTGTCAAGCGATTTTTATGCTGCTCTGCAATATCCAGTATACACAAGCAGCAGCAGATTCAAGGGCAGCTGTGACTGACACCCGGAGTACGTTCCTGGCTGTCTCTCTGAGTGACAACCCAAACACTTTGTGAATGGCAAATACCTCCATGTACCTGGGAAAGGGTTTTAAGCACAAAGGGACAGATTCCATCCTGCTCTGCCCCATGTGTCATCAGTTACACCAGTACCAACTGGGTACAAAATTATGCTGATTCCAAATCAATATTTTTCTGAAATTTCTGTTGCATGAAACGTTTCAATATTTTGACTTTTTGTCCCACTTCACAGAATCATAAAACGTAGGACTGGAAGGACCATGAGAGGTTCTCTCGTCCAGCCCCCTGTGCTGAGGCACGACTCCATAGACCTCGACCATCCCGACGGGGGGTTTTCTAACCCATTCTTAAAAAACTCCAATGATTCCGTAGCCTCCCTTGGAAGCCTGTTCCAGAGCTTCACTATCTTTATAGTTAGAAAGCTTTTCCTAATATCTAACCTACATCTTCCTTGCTGCACATTAAGCCCATGACTTCCTGTCCTACCGTTAGTGGGCATGGAGAACAATTGATCATCATCCTCTTTATAACATCCCTTAACATAGCTGAAGACTTATCAGGTCCCCCCTCGCTCTTCTTTTCTTAAAAGTAAACATGCCCCGTTTTTTAAACCTTTCCTCAGAGGTCAGCTTTTCTAAACCTTTTCTCATTTTTGTTGCTCTCCTCTGGACTCTCTCCAATTTATCCCCCTCTTTCTTAGAGTGTGGCACCTAAAACTAGACACAGTACTGCAGCAGAGGTCTCATCAGTGCCAAGCAGAGTGGGACAACTACCTCCCATGTCTTACATGTGGACATTCCTATTAATACACATCAGAATGATATTAGCCTTTTTTTATAACTGCATCACATTATTGATGCATATTCAGTTTGCAATCCATGAGACCTCCCAGACCCTTTGTAGCCAGCAGTTATTCCTCATGTTGTAGTTATGCATTTGATTTTTCCTTCCTAAGTGAAGTACTTTGCAGTCGTCTTTATTGAATTTCATCTTGTTGATTTCAGATCAATTTGTCAAGGTCATTTCAATTCTAATCCTGTCCTTCAAAGTGCTTTCAACCCCTCCCAGTTTGGTGTCATCCGCAAATGTTATAAGCATACTCCCCATTCCATTACCTAAGTCACTAATGAAAATATTGGCTGGTACTGGACCCAAAACTGACCCCTGCAGGACCCTACCAGATATGTCACTGAATCAGTGATAAATATTCTCTGAGTTTGGTTTTTGAACCAGTTCTGTACCTTATTTATAGTAATTTCATCTCCACCACCTTTCCCTAGTTTCCTTTTGAGAATGCCATGCGGGATTATGTCAAAAGCCTTCCTAAAGTCAAGATATATCATGTGTGCTGCTTCCCTGCTATCCACTAGGCTAGTAACCCTGTCCAAGAAGGAAATTAAATTGGTCTGGCATGATTTGTTCTTGACAAATCCATGTTGGCTCTTACTTATCACCCTATCATCTTCTAGGTGTTTACAAATTGATTCTTTAATAATTTGTTCCTGTATCTTTCCAGGAGTTGAAGTTAGGCCCGATGAATTTCCTGTGGGACAGAAATTGAGTTTTTCTGTCAACTGTAGAGCCAGCTGAGAAAGAAAAGTCCCCCAGCACAGACATTGCCTAAGGACTCCCATGATGCATCATGGGAAATGTAGTCCAGTCAGGGCGCAGGGCATGTGTAGAAAACAGAGACATGAACTGCCCAAAACCACAACTCAGATGAGGCACCACAGCAGGTCAGGTGGACTGAGAACAATGTCGACTCAACCCAAAATGAAATAGTGTTTTGATTTTCTCCATTGTCCCAAATTCTCAATGAGGCTGAAGCCAGAGATGGGCCCAAACCCAAAATTCAGAGCTAGGTCCGGTTGTGGATTTTAAGCCACCTTCTCCTCCCCAGTCCCCAGAGTTTGGGGGCATTCAGCTTCAGTTTTACAGTTCAGCCTCATTTCTAGGGAAAATAGTTGCATCAGGAACAACTGCTGCCATCTAAATGCCAAGAGCCATCTGGCAGCAAAAAAACTGGTTTAAAGATAACGAAAGAGTTCGGCACCACAGTTCTCCACCCTCATGCCCTTCAAGGCAGCAATTCGCAGAATGAACCATGGACGGAAATGATTTCAGAGCAAACTCAGCTAGCACAAACAAAATAATAGCCTCGCTCCTGAAATTTTGCCTCCAGTTCCCAGAGAGTACCAAGCAATGCAGGAAGCACATGAAAGGACAAGCAGTGGCAAGGAAATGCTACCTCACTATGCCCATTTTTGTTCAGAGTCCATTTGCATTTTGGACGTTGGTTCAAGGTAGTTGTGACTGCATCTGGAAATGGCTGCCTTTAATAATGGCCTACATTTACAGAAATAAGAATCTCACATGACTCTGCTATTTGCTCACTAGCAAATTCCAGACTTGATCCAAAAGACATTGACATCAACAAGCATCTTTCAGGCGACTTGAGTGGGCTTCAGATCAGGTCCCTGTTACCTAGGAGACAATCTTTACTAGCCCACCTAGTTGAGAGAACTGTGAATTTTTACTGCACCCATTATTAGAGTTCAGTCATGACCCCTGAGGTAAATGAAGAGTCTCTCTCCTTAAGGGCTTGATTGTACACCACTGAAATTAATGGAAGTTTTGGCATTGACTTTGATGGGAGTAGGAGCAGGCTCTACAATGGGAGAGGCTCACATATGGATCCCACTGAGGTCAATAGGTCAAGTTCAGCACCTGGCATAAGGAGGCTCATGCAACTCCATCAGAATCAGTGGAATGCATTTGTTGACATTAAGGCTGAATGTGGCCAAATGGAGTCCCATCCATGCAACCCAGGGCACTATTTCCTGTTAAACTTTGGTTTGGAATCACCACCATTTCTGCAGCTGAGAATTCCCATCCAAAGCTAGGTGCTCATGTGTATTTTGAGTCTGTATTCGCTCTGCTTCACAGGCTTCTGTCACCCTGTAACGCGGATCTAGACATCTAGCACCAGCCATCCATTGACAGGTTTTCTAGGTGGGTTACTAGAATCAGAAAAGTAGAGTCACTAGTCTGTGCAACTTTCAAGGCACCATTAAAGCGATATTTTTGATATTACCAAGGTCTAATGCTGTTTTGAATTTGCAGTTATGGAGTTCATTTTAAAGCACTTGATTATACTTTGAGAAGAAATAGTCTTACAGTACAAGTCATTTTCTCAAGTACACTCAAAGAAAGAATAGTCTATGGCTCAGTAAATACAACAGTCTGAAAAGTTATGAGCTATCTGCCTAAGCTGAATTGACTTACTGATATTACCTGCAATGAATGAGTTTTAGATAGTCTCTCATAAATAGAAGGCTACAGAGCCTACAATTTTATGGACGTCTTGTGCTTATCAATATATATGAAAAATGATGCTGTCAGGTTTTCGAGGGGATACGATGTGAACCACACCACTGTCAATTTAATTTTTTATGATTAAATATTTGGTGCTGTTAAAGGTTATTTAACATTTAATATAGCTGCTCTTCTACATAGCTGATAACTGTCATCTTTACATAATATTGTAGCTGAAAATGGATAGGGAAGGCATATTTTTAAGACGATCCCTATTTTTTTTATCCAATTTACTGTTAGATTTGTTCCAGTAATAGGATAATATGAGGTGGGTTTAAAAGGATTTCAGTATTCAGATGTTCTGAGGCCATTGTATGTTCTTCCATAGTGGCAAATCTCTCCAAGCCCGTATCGTGAGACTCTTCTGAGCTCAGATTCCAATCAGGTTTTCTCTCATTAAAGCGACACTATCAACTGAAATATCACATTTCTGGCTGACCACCTTTTGTTTTTACCTACTATTAATAAAACACTCAAAGAGCTATAAATGTAAGATTAAAAGACAAAACTATTTCTCTCTATTTTGTAGAATGTTAACTTTGTGCACGGGACAGAATTTGGCGATGAACAACTGTTTCCTTCACGTGATCAGACACCCCTATACTGCAAACATAAAATAAAATAAAATCCTGCTTTCACTTGGGCAGATCCAGTTACAGTATCTAGCTCTTACATAGGACTATTTACGCATGGAAAATTAATCGTATGCATAGGTGTTTGCAGGATGGTGCCCACTTTTGGCCTGGCTCTTCCATGGGAGACAAAAATGTTTACAGAAGTAGGCAGATGGGCCTTTTTAAAATCACCAAAATTGTCAGGTAGCCCCAGGGACAGCTGTAATGCCTTGTTCTGTTTTTCTTTTTTTAATTGGCAAGTGCTCAACGTTGGTGCGTCCCTTTCAATAGAGTCCAAAATCATTCCGGTCTTTCTAGTATTCATCCATCATGAAGACAAAGTTCTTTACGATAAATACATGGAAGGGATTCATTTTGCAATAAATTAAAAAAACACCTGTTGAGTCTTATGGAATCAATTCAGTTTGGACCCTGCCGCAAATGCTTGCTCTGTGCAGCTCGACCCATTCACAGAATCTGGGCCTTGGTTTTGCATTCAGTAGTACTCGCTACGGTATATGTACTAAGAAAGCTTTTTATCACCTTTCAGTGACTGAATTACTTTCTTGGGCAATAAAACTCTTTATGTGGATTTTCCCTAGTAAAGTGCGGGTGTAAAAACATTAGTCCTCCCAATCCCCAAAAGACAGGATTTGATTTTGTCACAATCTATGATCTGTTGTGTCATGAATTTACTGTCCTGTGTCATGAAGTTAGTGTACCACAAGTTAGCTCCCAGAGTTTGCCCTGGTTTAGTGCTCAGAACACCTATATAGATGATCATTTCTGGAGCTGTCACATCTTTCCTGTAACAGTGCTTACGTACTATGGTGACGGTGCTCCAGAAATGCAGACGGATGAGGGTCCGGAATACCACTTGCTAGGAACTATACCTTTGCAGTGACCAAAAAATATACTCGTGACCCTTGTGGTAGGTAAAGGTACGGATATCCAAACACATAGTCCCTGACTTTGTGCAGGCATTTTTTCCTGTGCGAAGTGTGGATGAAATGCTACTCTTTTAATTTGGTGGTATTTTAGACATACTTTGCACTGAACAACAGTATACACGGCCATCTATGACTCAGGAGAACCCTAGCATTTCAGTATTCCACTAGAACTTTAGAAAAATACCATGCCAAAGTTAATAACTGGCAACTTCTGCAAGGGCAGAAGGGATCCCCTCTTCCCTGGAGAAGGAGGGGATCCCAACAGAACCCCAACCCACTACTTACTCCAGCAGCTGGGATGCATGTGTTTGGATGGGTGGGTCCAGGACACTGCACTCTCCTCCTGCCACATGCAGAGGCCCCTGCTCTGGTTGGAGACGCCACCCAAAGCAGTGGGTCTTGGCATTAACACCCCATTGAGGCAACTGAGGCAGTTCACCCCTCTCAGAGCTGCTGCTTCAGTCTCTCTGCAGACGACACTGCACTGGTTTCACTCAGGTCACGGTTCCAAACTTCACTCCGCCACAGGGAGAGCTAGACACTTATTTTATTTTTTAAATGAAAGCTGAGATTGTGCTGTAATCACAGGAGCTGGGGGCCAAGGCATGAAGTGCTTAGACCTTCCTCCAGGCCTGGCTGGTATGACTGCTTTCAGTTCGCTGCATGTCAAAAGGAACAACAAGGTGAGGGGACCACCATTTACACCACTTAGAATTAGACGTGACCCTGTGCTGCAAGGTTGGCTCCAGACCTGAACTTCCCCAGAGTCTGGATACGTTTGGATCAGGGATTCCAGTGGGAGGCATCCTTTTCCAAGGTAGCTTTATTAGGAAAGTGCAGGCTGATTTCTGATGCTGTACAGCCTAACAAAATTAGATCTTAGTAGAAACAGATTTTTCCAGGTATTCAAATTACATTTACGTAATGCCAGTGAAATACACTCCCTTATGTTAGGCCAAACATATAAAATAAATAGGGCAGAAATACAGAGCTCTTTCTGCATAAAACACCTTGAGAAATTTTTGATGAAAATTCCTGAGTACTTTAAAGGTCTCTTCTATCTCTTTGCAGCAAAGGCAAGAAGGGCAGCAAATTATGACCCAGTAATTACGATGATGGATGTTGAGGCAGTCCATTATATTAGATACAGTGCTGGTGCAAAAACCAGCGCTCCCGATCGCATCCTTCACTAAGCAGGACACTCGAGATTATAATAGGCAATATAGATTTACAACATTAGGTTAAAGCAGGATAATTCTTCTTCTTTTCCATTTCCTTTCCCATGGACCTGCTTCTGCTTTACATTTCTGTGCTTGTTTCCAAGGCATAATCTGTATTTCAGGCAGACAGGAACTCGACCTGCTATTCCACTCACTCTGGTGCAAATCAAATGTAACTCCATGGAAATCAACAGGCATGGAAACCAGCGTAAAAATGGGGCGTGAGTGAAGAATCAGCCTCGCTGTTTGCTGCTAATTAGAGGTGGTGATGTGCTTGCTTCTGTCTCCTACAAACAGCAGGGAGGACAGATTGATTAAACTATGGAGATGCCTATTCTGTGTCAGTGTAGGAATGTAGTCGAAAGGCCTGTCTCAGTACAATGCAAACAACAAGCTTGCTGTTATAAAAGTGAGATCCTTGGTTTTATTTCTATTAATTACTTCATCATTTGGGCGAGACTGAGAAAAGGTGAATGTTTTTCAGGTACGCGCAGGTTGAATACTGTCCTATAGCAGGTTTCAGGGGGGTAACTGTGTTAGTCTGAATCAGCAAAAACAAGGAGTCCTTGTGACACCTTAGAGACTAATAAATTTATTTGGGCATAAGCTTTCATGGGCTATAACCCACTTCATCAGATGCATGGAGTGAAAAATAGAGTTGACAGGTATAAATATACAGCACATGAAAAGAGGGGAGTTGCCTTACCAAGTTGGGGGGCGGGGTCAGTGCTAATGAGGCCAGTTCAATCAGGGTGGATGTGGCCCATTCCCAGCAGTTGACAGGAAGGTGTGAGTATCAACAGAGGGAAAATTACTTTTTGTAGTGTGATACAGCATGGCCAGAAGGCAGCAGGAGAGTGATCTAGGAGAGATATGTAAGCCCCAGGATGAGGAGAAGCCTTATTCCCTGTAGAGCCTTATTCCCTCATTCCCTGCTTTAGATTAATTAAAAGCACCGGAAGCCAATTAGAGCACCTGAAGCCAGTCACCTGATAAAAATCCCCTGCTTCAATCAGCCAGGAAAAGGGGTTGGAGCAGAGTGGTTTGGTGTTGGAGCAGAGAGCAGTTTGAAGGAGTTGGAGCAGAGGAGAGTTTGCAGAAGTGCCATGGCTGGCTAGAAGACCACGACCCTCGGCAAAGAGACACCCGGCTTGTGCAGCGAGACAGGGCAGGAGGCCCCACAAGCTGAAGAGCAGGGGAGGGAAGTAGTCCAGGGGAAGGAAGCACTAGTTCAAGTGGTTTTGCCACTATCCCTAGGTTATCCCTAGCTGGAACCCAGAGCAGAGGGCGGGCCCGGGTCCCTCCCTTTCCACTACCCTTCTCTGGGTTACTAGTGGGACAGCAGATACCCTAGTTCAGGGGCAGGAAACTGCACCCTGAACCCCCCACCCCCAAGACGAGGAAGCGCGGGACCCATCATAATCGTGCCGGCAATTTGCCACAGTAGTGATCCAGCCACTCCCAGTCTTTATTCAGGCCTAATTTGATGGTGTCAAGTTTGCAAATTAATTCCAGTTTTGCAGTTTCTCACTGGAGTCTGTTTCTGAAGTTTCTTTGTTGAAGAATGGCCACTTTTAAGTCTGCCATTGAGCGTCCAGGGAGACTGAAGTGCTCTCCGACTGGTTTTTTAATCTTACAATTCTTGACGTCTGATTTGTGTCCATTTATTCTTTTGCGTAGAGACTTTCCAGTTTGGCCAATGTCCATGGCAGAGGGGCACTGCTGGCAGTACCCAACTTGAGAACCCCTGGGCCTGATTTTCAGAGGTGCTGAGCATCCAGTATTCCCATGCAACTTCACCTGGAGCTGCAGGCAATCAGCACCTTTGAGTGTCAGTCCCTGGGAGCAGGAGCTGCAGCAGGGGAGATTTAGGTTAGATATTGGGACACACTTTCTAACTCTAAGGAGAATTAAGCACTGGCATAAGCTTCCAAGGGAAGTTGTGGAATACCCAACACTGGAGGTTTTTAAAAACAGTTTGGACAAACACCTGACAGGGATGGTCTAGGTTTACATGCTCCTGACAGAGAGCAGGGGGCTGGACTTGATAGCCTCTCAAGGTCCCTTCCAGCCCTGCCTTTCTATGATTCTATGACTTCAAGGAGTATTGAGCAAGCCCAACTTCAGATGAAGTCACCGGGGGCTGCAGATGACTCGACATATTAGAACACTAGGTCCCAGGTACCTCAAGCTTGACACCCAAAATTAAAGCATAGTTTGGAAAAAAATTTGGCCTTCTACTTTGGAGGCACCGCCTTTGAGTGTCACAACACTAACCCGTAGCCCAGCCGGTCAGGCTGCAGCATTTAAGCCAAGCGGTGGAGATATCGCGTACAAGTCTCACTGTCTGAGCCACAGAGGCGGGGATCCGATGCAACAGTGGAACCAGAAATGCAGCACGTCCTTAGGGCAAAGCGTCTCCCTGTGCAGAGGAGCAGCACAAGGTTTATGCCATAGACCTGACCCTCTGCACAGGAGAGAATGTCACCCTCAGTGAATGGCTGTGGCAGTCCTGGAGTACAGAGGCTGATGTGAAGTTGGAAGATGATGTAATCTCTTCTTTATTGTGCATGCCTCTCGGGGACTTCAGTTGCAGAGCACCAGACCCGTTGAAGGGATTAGCGCCATCTCACCCCCCTAGAGGTGTCCAGCAATGGAAAAAGACTTGAACAGTGCTGTAGCTAAAGCATCACTCCTTACAGCTCACATGGTGGAAGTCTGCAGCTCCCTGCACTTTGGCCAGGAAGCATTGTGTCTGTGCGTGTCATGTCCATGAAGCTGTTAAAGAGAGAGGCATGGAGTGCGATGTTGGGGATCACTGACAGGCCAGCCACACCGTGGTCGTTTAGAGGATAGGTGCAGCAAAGACTGTTTTTCCCGGCTGGAGCCCTCAACGCCGTATGAAGTGCAATGTGATACTTCATTGGCTTTTCACATGAGATGAATTTTTAAAGCTGACCAATTACAGGAAATGTTTATGGTGTGTCTTGGCTTCAGTTCACATTAAACATTTATCAGCATCTGACTGCACAGGAAAGTGGAGTCCTCAGACTGTTATCGGATGGGATGGGTCAGCCCAGCACACTCCTAAACAAGAGAGTGAAAGGCCCACTTGGGAACCGAGTACTGGGCATCGCAGCAACACCAACGTAAAAGGGCGGGAGCCTTCAGGCCCAAGCAGGCTGCTACTCCCCTTCTAACCGACACTAGGCCCAAGGGATCTTCACAATGTGCAGACCCAGCAGCCATGCCCCAGGCCTGAGCTGGGTAGGGGGCTCTGTAGCACGGGGCTGGTGGAGATCCCACTGTGCAGGGTGTCTCCTGCTCAGCCCTATATCCTTTTGGCAGCCAAGATGCATCTTTTCAGCTGTGTTAGTGTCTTAGGCACCACAGGGGCAACCCAGAGTTAGGCCCTAATGATACAATCTCCTGATTTCCCAATGACAGAGGTGGCAAAGGGCTTGATTTTTAAGGTGCTGAGCACCTGTAGCCCCCACTGACTTCCACAGGAGCTGAGGGTGCTCAGCACTTCTGAAAATTGGCTCCTAAAAGACCAGTGTGCAGTCTGAGTAATCCCCCTGACTAGGGGGCAGACAGGGCAGTTCAAGGTAAAAGGAAGTAGATAAATTTGTCCCTGGAAAACTGGCTGTAAATTACTCATCCAGTATGTGAGACTACTGGATAATGTTGCAATTGTGTATCATTTACCGCCTGGAAAAGGTCACGCAGAGAAGAGACTGGGCTCTGAAACAGAACTAGTCATAACAAAGCCAAGCAGCTTGCCAGCACCGTCTGTGCAAGGATCTCAGAGCACTTCGCAAAGCTCAAGGGTGGCATTTGCAGGGAGAACTCAACTCTGAATGCACAAGCCCCTGTGCATGATTTTTTGTGCACTAACTGCTGTACGCTCAGGTGATGGGCGTGCACGTGCATATTCTGTCACCTGGAAGAGGGGGTAGTTCTCGAAACATGCATGCACAGGTGTTTGCTTGTGCAAAATTATGCACACACAAAAAGTATGTCTCTCCACTGCTGGAGGTTACACAGCAAGTGTAGCCCAAAGACCTCCTGGCTGTAGTTCTCTGTCCCTTCTAGTGGCACCGAGACACTTAGAGATTAATGAGTCTGCTCTACAGCCTTAGCTAAGAAGCATATGCCTTTAGCTCATGCAGCAGAAGCTCATGTATTTAGCTCCAGAGGTCCCAGGTTCAATCCCACCTGCCGACGACCAGGGTCTGTCGGTGTTACAAGTGGGAGCTCATCCTGGATTTGAACCCAGGATCTCTTAGAAGTCTCTGAAGCTCGGGACACGCTTCCTCAGCTAGGGGATGTACGTAACCCACACACCTCTGGTGCTCTGTCCCCTTTAGTGGCACCGAGACCACTTAGAGATTAATGAGTCTGCTACAGCCTCAGCTAAGGGCCATGTGGCTTGAGGCTCATGCATTTTGCTCCAGAGGCCTTAGGTTCGATCCCTCCCACCTGCTGATGACCAGGGTCTGTCGGTGTTACACAAGCAATTGTCAGAGCTAGGAAGAGAACCCAGGTCTACAACTGCCCATTCCATTCTCTGACCATAAGATAACACTGCTGGCATATACACAGATATAGTAGGAAGTACAGTCCCCACTTCATCGTTCATGTTGCCAAGAAATCATGAAGCATGCACATATCGACAAGCTGTCTGTCCAGGCACCAACCTTTAGAAGAATGCTGATGGGTCCCGCTGGATACCAAGCTTTGAGCTGAAGGACAGCTGTTTTAAGGAGTGAATGTTATAATATTTGTGACTATATGCTCCTGGCTGTCCCCAGATTTGCATCTTCGCTACTGGGCATTTTGAACGGCGATGAACGTTGTGTACATAACTCCTAGGAGTATCCCCTAGGCAAGGCAGGGGTTCTGGGAAAGGTCACAATCAGGGCCAGCAGGAACGAAGGGGGAAGAAAGATCACCATGGGGGGGGTCAGGGGACTAAATGCAGAAAATCTCTGTAGTCCCCCGAAGATTATTCTAGTGCCATTAGAACGAAGGGAAAAAGTCCACCAAAGGGAGTTAGCTCCTACTTTGTTCTGAATGGCCAGAAAAGGATTAAAGGGTGGCCTTGCCTTGGAAAGTGACACAGCTGCTACTGAGCACGTCACATGGTAACGGCCCCCACCTGGGCTGTCGTGGTATTGCACTCCGGGACCTTCATTTGTCAAAAGGATGATCTACACGGCTTGAGCTAAAGAGGTAACTCCTTTACCTGTGACTATAGTAGACTCTTATCCTCTTACGTGAACCAGTCACTAGAAGGAGAGCAAAGACCCACACTCTGCTAGTGTGGGTACACATTCATATCATCCATGGCTCAATGCATACCAGGGGAGGAGCCATATGAAAGCAGGTGAGATAAGTGTCCTGGATCAGGTCCTTATTCTCCCACTTGGGACAAGTTCAGCCACAGAAGCTTGTAGTATTTTGTTCCTGCTTCTGTGTCCGACACATTTGTCTCTACCACAGATGTCTCCACAGACCTAAAGCCTAAACAGCATAAAGAAAAGAAATCTGTGAGTTAGGTGACAGAGACTGAAAGGCCTGAGGATTACTTGTGTAGTGTGTTATCAATCCTAAGGACTGAAGACAATAGAGATGATAATACAAAAAACAGGCTTACCATGAATTTATGAATTGATAAGTCAGTTTCTTATAACAGCACACAGTAAATCACTGCTTGCTCCTACTTGTCTCTGACTCGTTATGTACTCCCTACTTTCTATTTGCTTTTATCCTAGTTTGCACTTTATTTTTTGGGGAGGGAGAGGGAGAGGGTGGGAAAGTTTTCTCTTAAGTCAACTTGGTAAAACTTTGGCCTTCAGTCCTCTTGATTCTTGGAGGGGAAGAAAAGTGGTTTATTCTTTAAACCTATTGAACATCTATGTCTCATTTTATTTTTCTGTAAAGTCTATTTGGTCATTTTAGCAAGCTGAAAACATGGGGATTGAATTTTATCTGTCTAGAAAGGGGAGCTGGTCCGGGGGTAAAAGCACAGGCCAGGGGCTCAGGAGATCAGTTCCTGGTTCTATCACTGATATCCCTTGGTGAAGTCATCTAATCTCTCTCAACCTCAGATCCCCAGCTGTAAAGAAGGAATGATAATTCTTCTTTCTCCCAACCTATTGTCTGTGTTGTCTTCTTAGACTGTCAGCTCTCCAGAGCAGGGAGTGTCTTTTGGTATGTGTATGTACAGTGCCTAGCACAATGGAGTCCTCGTCTCAGTTGGTCCCTCTCAGTGCTCCCAAAATACACACAGTAATAGGTATTTATCTGGTCCCCTTTCACTGTAGGTTCGGAGTGCCAAACAGCTAGTACTTTGCTGGTAATATTGTGTCTATTTTGTTTGCCAAACTAGTGTACAAAGACACCTAATGCTAATTCCCCATTGATATCCTCTCCAGGATGAAGCACTTTTAGAATCATAGAATCTCAGGATTGGAAGGGACCTCAGGAGGTCATCTAGTCCAACCCCCTGCTCAAAGCCCCAGTTTCTGCCCCAGATCCTTAAATTGCCCCCTCAAGGACTCAACTCACAACCCTGGGTTTAGCAGGCCAATGCTGTAGTCATTAGTATCATACCTTTCCTATCCACTGGAAGAATTTACTGGGTCCATTCTTTCCCCAGCCTAACCTCACATTGCCAGTATTACCCTGCAGATCTGCAGGATGAAAGTGCACACCATGTACCCATTATTTTACCAAAGATCTGATTATCTTTGTCCCTTCTGTATCCCCTCACCTCTTGTGTTTGTCACCCTTTCTTCTTGTGTATCCCCTCACCTCTTGTGTTTGTCACCCTTTCTTCTTGTGTATCCCCTCACCTCTTGTGTTTGTCACCCTTTCTTAATACATATGTAAGGAAATTATTTGTCCTGTCAAGTGCTCCATCTCTCTTTATTAAAGGGTAACTAAAGTATAGAAATAATAGTGCTCTATTTCTCTCTCTTCTTTCAGCAGAAGTAGCCTGATTAGTTGAGAAAGAGAGAGATCGTAAAAATTATCAAGGGAAAGCCAAGAGTTTGATTTTTCCGGGCAAGGCCTGATATCCTGTGACAAGAGTGGGGCCAAGGTTCGCAAAAGTGACTTGCAATTTTGAGACCCCTCAAGTGGGCCTACTTTTCCTGAAGTGCTGAGCACCCACGCTTCAAGATGCCTCCAGTTAGGCTCCCAAAAATCACTAGCCCTTCCTTAAAATCTTGTCCCAGACTTTGGGTTGTTGAGAGCAGTTTAAAAAGTATATAAGGAACCTCCAACGCAAACACGAGAAGCCATGTGTCCTCCTTGGAAACACATTGTCTAGCCTGTCCCATGGATGTTATGGCTCAAGCCTCTGCCCTGGTACTGGCTACTTGGAGTGATTTCTCCCCTAGCTCTCCTCACTTGGATTGGGCCCTGGGTTCTTTTTTAACAGTGCCTAGTTCCCTACCCCTAGGTGACTCCTCCTCACTGTGCTTGAGAGACAAGGGGTGCTTCCTGTGGGAAAATGAGTAATGCTACCTCTGCCGGCAAGGAGTATAAAGCCCAGTACATAAGAAAAAACAATGTACATCAGCACAAACCCCAGCAAAGACATGACACACCCCAAAACAACAATATAACACGGGGACTTTACTGGGAGCAGGAGAATTGGATCTGGGGAAAGAAAGGTTTAGGTACTAACACATCAACAAATTCCCACCTTCTCACACTCCCAGCTCTTCCTATTCCCCAGGTCCCTCCCTGGTACCTTGCCAGGCAGATGGGATGCTGGGGATGAGTCCAGAGACCAGTGTTGCAGTGCTGTGAATTTTCGCCAGCTCAACTAAAAGGGTCCCTTATGGAGTCTTTACTCCTGGGTGGGGCAGGGTCCTCTCCTGGCTCTCAGATCTGGAATCCTGTGGGGTCTGGGTTGGCTCTCAGGAGCCTGAACTAGGTTGGATCTCTGCTCCTCTGAAAGCTGGTCCCCACAGGGCTGGAACTGCGTGATCCACTAGATCCCACAGCAAAGCAGTACAGAGGAAGCTCAGTCTATTTTTACTCCAGATGAAGAATATTCAGTGGTTTCGTTATTTAAGCCATTGAAAAAACTGACTTGCCTGAGTAACCCTAAAAAGTTGCAGAGAAAGCCCTTTTCTTGGTGGAGTTCTGGGTTCCTAACACCCTGATTGCAGGGATTAGGATAAACTCTTTTCACTTAGAAATAACGTTTGTCAGAAAAGAGGAGTTGTGTTTCCTTGGCTTCAGATAAAGAATCCTTCCCTTATATGTTGTTAATCAGCATTCTAAAGAGGGCACCATCTGCCCTCTACACTGTCCCAGTTCCAGGAGAAAGTTAGCAAGTCTTTGGCTCTCTCTTCAGTGACATTGCATATTGAGGTTCCAAAGGGTTAGTAAAGGGTTAATAAATGATTTCTAGCTGTTATAAGCCTATCATAGATAGTTATATATCTTATAGATGGTTAGAAGTACATCAGCAGAAGATGTTTGGTATGGTCATAAGGAACCTATTGGATCCTATACAAATCTATGATTAACTATTTATTAAAACATCTGTTAATTATTTGTTAACCTTTTATAATATAAAGCATGAATCTCTCTTCTCTGTGTCTGTAAAAAGGAAGGTTTTGTTTACATTTAATAAACTATTAAGTAATGTGATGTGGCCCTGGTACTCACAGGTCAGTTTGCCCAGTTACTCTGGGTAGCTTATTTGGAGCCAGATCCTAAGAGGGGCTACACACATTCAACTCACATTGTGAGTTGGCAGCTAGACAACTCAGATCTGTGGCCCCTAATCTCCCTCCGGATCAGTTCTTGCATGCCCCCAGAACAAACATATGAACTGAAAGAACCTTCTTTGTTACAATAGATGCATTGTGGTCACGGGAAGTTCACCTTAGACCTTTACTGTTGAGGCTTCTTGAGCTCCCCCATCCTCACGCCTGTGGAGTTCAAGAACGAACAGCAGACCTGATGGTTATGGACTGGCCTCTTTCTCATCTTGATGGCAGATGGATGTGCTTGATGTCTCCAGATGCTGCTGCCATGATAGATGTTGGGTAAGTAATGCGGCCACTCTAATTCATTGTTTGTGCCATCAGATGCCATGCATCAGCAGTTGTCACACTGTAGTCAGTGGGTGTTACAGACCTCAGTACCAATCAGGATCAAGCAACTTGGGTATTTTATGTCCTTGTCCACCACTCAGACAACAAACCAGTAGATAACACAAGAAACCAGCTGTCAAGATTTACTGCTCCCGGGAGTTTACACATTCAAAACAAAACCCTTTCTTATTTAAATGTGATCAGAATTAGAGTCAAACCACAATCACAATGGTGAGAAGTTTCAGAGTAGCAGCCGTGTTAGTCTGTATTCACAAAAAGAAAAGGAGTACTTGTGGCACCTTAGAGACTAACCAATTTATTTGAGCATAAGCTTTCATGAGACACAGCTCACTTCATCGGATGCATGGTGAGAAGGTCACCCATTGTCACCTTACAAAAACAAATGGCTTCTCAATTTTCTTACTACAGTACTCATCCCTTTCCCCAAAAGAAATCTTTGTTGATCTTTGTTTCATGGCCTCTTTATAGTCTGCCTCTGTTTTCATATAGTTATTTCACTAGAGTCTTGTGTTTGAGATATGGCCAGGTTTGGTGGGTTTTTATTTTGTACAAAGTGCTTCCAGAGAAACCCTCTCTTACTCAAGCAGTGAGTCAGGTAAGAGATAACAAGGTTTACTGAGTCCCAGTGGAGCAAAATGCAGGGTGTGGAGGGATGCTTTTTTTTAAATCCCTGTTGGGAAGGTTGTTAATCCTGAGACTCAGGAAGGAAAGTGACCCAATTGCCTAGTGAACCCAAGATATGCAAACATGACTCTTCGTTCATGTCATTCATATCTCAGCCTTTTCAACAGAACTGGGATTTGAACCATTTCTTGATGTTGTGGGTCAGTTCACTAAGGGGAATCACAACAGAAATAACATTTTAAAAGGTACTGTGCATGACTGATTTCCTTGCTCTGGTCTGTGTCCCATAAGAAGATATTTTTTCTTTAAAAACATCCCCATAAATAACTAACCGGAAAAAAGGAAAGAGGGGAAATGGACTAGATCTGAGTGTTTTGATTTGATCTCTACATTCTAGAAATTAAAAAAAAAGCAGCAGCATATTCTTTTATATTTAGGTTCATCATTTGCAAAGACGACAACCCATTTAAATCACGCTGTTACCAAATTATGGGCACTTGCATTTCAGATTGGGAACATTTATGCAACCAGTGATGCATGGTTGCTGCAATTTTCATCATCTGTGCATTATATTACTCTTTGCCTTTAGCTGCTGTTTAAAACTATTACAAGAGAATTTTTGTCTATTGTTTACTTTTACATCTCTACCTATAGTTACCATAGTTAAGCACTATGGTGACTCAAATAATAATAATATGCATGCAGCGCAGTAGTTTGAAGAGTACATAAAACACTGTTTACTTATCTTCTGCCAATGTGCTGTCATTTATATGAGGAGTATGGAAGGTTAATCTAATTTAATATTTAGAGTCAAAGTTAATTAAGTTTCAGAATGTTTGTCTGAAGTCATTTCAGGAGCCTCTGTACTGTATTGAGATTTTAAAGAGTTAACTGAAATCTGGTAAAGACAGCTAGGAAATGTGCTGAACTTTGTAACTGACCTTTACTACATTCCATAGTTTACATAACAATAAATTCGATTTATGTTATGTTAAATAACGGAGAGACTAATTGTTCAAAATGTCAAGTTATATCCTAGCAATGGATACAATAGTAGCCTTGAGGGCATGCAAATATTTCAGTGATCTAGAGGACTACACTCCTGTCTCATGTCGCTCGTCTCACATGAGGCTGGTCAATGGAGACCTTAACAAAGCTATGCATATTGTTACTGGGACTTTATGTGCAATGCCGTTGCCATGGCTGCCAATACTTAGTAACATAGCACCGCCCCATATTCGCCATGAGAATGCCTCTGTCTTGCTGCTGGGCAAGATCCATGAGAACAGCGACCTTCCTTTGTACGCAGACCTCTTCAACCACCCGCCAGCTTGCCTGTCTTCTAGAAGCCCTTTACGGTCACTTATGCCACCATAGGACATGATGGTGGAATCTGTTTGTTGTAATGAGTGGTCAGCGATGACATTTGTTAATCACTTTCTCGTCACTGACCCAACCGGCTGTCCACCAGGTTTTGATCTGCCAAGGCACCTATCATCATCTCTGAATTGGTTTCAAATAGGTCAGGGCAACTGTGCGGCCAATCTCCTGAAATGGGGTTTTTCTAATGACTTGCAGTGCAGCTGTGGTCAACTTCAGACTATGTCACATATTCTTGACGAGCGCCCAGTGACTTATTTCAAAGGCGGGCTACCGGCTCTCCACCTGGCTGATGATGTCACCATCAAATGGCTGGGCATGTTGCACATATGCTGAGAGAGTAATTATTCATATTATTTGTTATGGGTCTAGAATAGTCTCGAACACAAGCATTTTGAAATCTCAGTACAGGGGATCTGAATGCACCTTGTATGGTTTTGGGTCAGACACTGAACCAGTATCTTGACTCAAAGCTCTTATAATCAATGGAAATCTTCCCATTGACTTCATCCGACTTTGGCTAATACCCAGTAAAGATCATTTTCCCAGTTCCTGATAGCATTCATGTGGATTATGTGTTGGGTGCTGACAATGTTTTTGCACCATATAAAACAAAAACACAGATACATCAATTCTGCCCCCGTTGCAGTCAAGGGGTGAATTGCCACAGACATCAATGGGAACTGGAGTTGGCCCAGATATTCCCTGCCTTGAAGACTTTATGATATAAACATGACAGAGAGGATAGCCAGGACACAAGAGGAAGTGCAGAGTAGCAAACAAGTAGATCTGGATTGTTCTTATTGCTGTTTTCTTGTGGGGCTCACTGAAGAAATGACTCTTGCCGAGGGATTTGGACAATGTGGTGATGTGCATATAAAACTATATCTATATGAGCACATCCAGCTCCCCTCATCCTGCATGTCTCATTTTCTTAGACCTCATTTTCGTTGAGCAAGGGTAATGTCTTTGTATATGTTTGTAGCGCCCAGCACACAGGGGCCCTGATCCTTACTGGGACGCCCAGTCACTATTGCCATATAAACATTAAATAAAAATGGAGTGCCAGAAACATCATAGTAACACAAACCATCCCCCTGGTATAATCTCTGTCCCAGCTCACCCTTTCTGCCCATGGAGCAGGTGCTCATAGGGGGAAATGAGAAATTCCATGTGGTTCCTGACACAGGCTTTACTCAAATTCTTCCATTGGGGCAGCGGTTTCCTGGACACCGGTGGATCTTGGAAACCTGCCAGAGACCCAGCCTACATTGCATGAAGGCCTATCGAGTATTAGTCCTGCCACGAGTGCAGGGGACTGGACTAGACCTCTCAAGGTCTCTCCCAGTTCTATGATTCTATGCGCTACTCGTGGGTGCCTGTCTGGGCCCCTTGGCAGCACAGTACCACTGAAGCTGCACTGCTGGGGACTCCCCAGGCTGTGGGTGTTCACAGAATCCCTTCCAAAGGGAATTTGCAAAGTTACAGGGAGCTCCCTATGGAAGCAATAACTTTCCTGCAGCTCCATTGATGGTATGGTTCACCACTCTGTCCTCAACCCTCCTACCTATAGAGTTCTTATAGAGGGCTGTCCAGGGCAAGGGGGATTCAGGCCATGGGAGCAGCTGAATCTTCTCCTCCATACAGGCAGCGTCAGACAATGCACACAAAGGGCCTGTGTAATCGTACCGACCGCCACTGACGTTGCACCAGGGATTAATTTGCCTCCACTATGTTTGACACATGGAGATAAGCAAAGTTCCTTTTGTGGGTATGGACTGTGAAATCAATTATGGCATAAATCTTACATGGCCCAAAGAAATGGATTTCAAACACAGAGGCATAGCTGCTATCTTGGAGATGAGAGTCAATTAATATCATAATATTGAACCAGGACTCAAATCCTTTGCATTCATGCCAAATTTTGAGCAAACAAAACCAGACAGGGAATAAAAAGAAAATGGTCCATAAAATGAGGCTGAACTTTCACTGAATAAATAAATAAATGCATCATGCATTTTTTAGAGTCATGATTGACTAACAAAATATTGACCCCCGCTGGAAGAAGCCATGGAGTGTGCTGATCCCTTTGGCTTTTAGGAACGAAGGCTTAGAATCAGGATTTGTACTGAAGGAAGGAACGAAGGTGTGAGCATCTGCTGCAATAATTAACAAGTCAGACCTAGATCTGATTTCACCAGCAGTTTCTTGTCCTGTAACCATTGTACTCAAAAGGTTTAAGGAGCTGCGGAAATCATCTGAGTAAACAGAAGCTCTTCGAGGAGCGTGGAAATAGCAAACATTAATGACAAAAAAGTCAACAAAAATGTAGATAGAATAGCGAATGGGGAAAGACTGGTTCTTTCATTGCCCCAAAATGAATAGAGTATTAGGGATACTTTTGTTCAGGATTTAGCCTGAAAATAAGTGAATTAATCCTTTGACTTGATGAATACAATGGTCTCTCAATATCGAACACAGGAACATAACTGTAAATGTCTCACACCTAGCAGGAATCCACATGCAATCTGTTAGCAGAGTTGACAGTGTGCACGTGTATTTATTCCTCAAAACAACACAACACATTTATTTCCTCACAACACCTCAAGGCAGGAAAATTCCATGGTCAGGCGACCCCCCCACAGCCAACATAATCCCAATCTCCAAGTATTATCCACTCCCCTCCTGGCAGTAGGGAATTTTTTGATTAAGCCAGGTTTTTGTTGGAAAACATCAGTTGTTCTAAACAAAAATCTTCACAGTAACATGGTGCATCTGACAAAATCTCCATCAGAAAAGGGTTCTCAGGTCCAGGATGGAATTTCTGGTCAAAACCAGGCGAGAGACCTACCCCAAAATAGACCAGCAGGAAACATGGCTTCAAGGCCCTACTCCGCCTGATTTGGACCAGGGACCTGAGCCCACATCCCAAGTGAATCCCCCAGGCGTCTATTCTGGGGCGTGGTGTCTCTCCTTTTTCTGTGAAGCTGCAAGGGCCTAGAAGCCTGACAAGCTCTGAGTACTGGAAGCATGGGCATCATTGAAAGCTTTCACCGCTGCGCTGGCTATGCTTCACCAGCTCCCTCAGCCCTGCACCGTAGCCAGCACAGTTCCTGGGACCCTTGGCCAACTTTTGTCCTCTACTTTAAGCCCTATGCAGACACATTCTGTAGCCCCAGCTACAGTCCCTGGCCCACTACCCTGTCAGGTTTTCTCCTTGTAAGCTCTAAAACAGAGTGGTCAATGGAAGCAACCTCTACTCTTGAATAGCAGCCTTGGAAGCCAGCTATCTTCACCCTACAAACAGAGTCTTCTCTCTTCCTTCCCTCCTCACACTCCAAGATACATGGCTGATCCCAGCTCTGGCAGTTGGCTTATGCTGCTGCTCATTGCCTGCATACCCCTTTGGCCACTGTGACAAAAGGGAGATTCTGACTGACCCAGCAGCCACCGACATGGCCATTTCAGTTTCGTTTGCCTTGGAATCACTCAACATTTTAGCAAAATCTATCCCACTGCGTGTTCCCCAGACCCAGCACTTCCCTCCCAGATATACCTGTCAACGATTCTGTAAGCCAGTTGCCCCAGTAGATCAGAGGGCATGGTGTCAGAGATCTTGCATCACTATATACTGTATATGAGAAAATTGACACACACTGTCTCAGGCAGAGCTGGCAGAATAAGGGATTTTCTGTTCTGATTTTCTGTCAATTCTGGAAAATTAAAAAAAAATAAAAAAAATAATTTTGGGTTGAACCAAGAATGAAATGTTTTGAAATTTTCAGTGAATCAAAAAGATAAAAAAAAATCATTCTGGGTCAAACAAACATTTTGCCACAAAACAAAATGTTTTGTTTTGATTTCAATCTTGTTTTTGTTTTGCAGAAATTGCGTTTTCCATTGAAAAACCGTTTTGATGGGAAATTCCTGGCTTCCCCTAAGGAACAGGACAGCTTGAGAAAGAAGGTGTCAAAACCAGTTGGTTCCTTGATGTCCCTGCCCACGGTTTGCTGAGCAGACCTTGGGGTAGGAAAGAATCTGGCTGTGCATCTAACTTTTTGCCTTTCTAAATTATGCTCTCCTGTTTGCAGTGTGATTTACAAATAAGGGCCCAGGGAAAGTGCTTTTACATAGTATTCATATATAAATTATGAAAACACAGATTTACAGTTTAATCTCTGCATGCGTACTGATGTGTATTAAACATATTCTGTTAGCTTCAGAAAAAGTTGTAAATTTACTATATATCTTACAGAGCATGGCTCACGTTACTATCAGTACAAATTACTTCCTGGGTGCTTAACATCCATTTTCCCCCACAGCACTACTTCTTAGATGAGCCAGGATTAGTCTCATTGGAAAAAAAATTAATTTTCCGATCCCTTTCTTCATTGTGGTTCAAAACCACAACTGCCCACTTAAAAACAAGTCAGTGGCTGCTTTTTCCGAGCAGGTTCTACTCTTCAGTCATTAAGTAGCAAACTGTTTACTCCTGTAAAGTATCGGTTTCCCAGGGATTATTAATCATAGTTTATTGGGAACCAATCAACTATTTAGTTTATTTTCCCACCCCTTTTGAAATATTAAAATGCTGAGATATTCATTTTTGCAATGAAAATCTACTCAGTAAATTACCATATTTATTTTTCATTTATGGAGGAATAATCTGTTTTAATTAAGCCTAACTGAAGAACTTTTATCAGATGTAATTATCCCTTTCGATAAATATGTCTCCA